>NC_137689.1:55575477-55755477 GCF_963989245.1 Nansenia antarctica
CCGAGAGAGAGGGCGGGGGCTGGGGGACTTTGGAAAGAGGAAGAGGAGTGCTATTTCCTCCCAGTAAAACCCTCTGACAGCTTGTTTTAAGAAAAGCTGCTTCATCGTTGTAGCCTTTTTTGGACAATTTGGCTGAAACAACTAGCCTAATTAAGTCCAATGAAACATGGTGGCAATGCGTAGTAAATACAATGGAATAACTAATGGTATTTAAAAATGACTTACTTCTGCACTTTGGGGTACTTCATCTCATTCATAACATTGGTGGCTTCTGTTTGCCTTTGTTTCAGACTAGTGGGCCACATGTTGTCCACCCAGTCCACTAGATCGACCTAGGGGAGAGTTGACCATTTTGAAATGCTTCATTTCACATCATTTAGCTTAGTTCGGAGCACATGTTTGTCATAACCCCAATTGAATGACCCTTTCCCGTCATTGCCATGCAGGTAGCATCATCTCACCACGGTGGGCCTCTTGATCAGGTTCTCCAGCTTGGTGTGGCTGAACTCCAGGCTGATGACATTGAAGACTTTGTCCCGCTCCTCCTCTGGTGTCTCGTAGTACTTGACAAACTGGGCCATGCTCATCTCAGAGCCTTTCTGAGTGCTCACGTCCATCACATCAACATTACGTCTGCTACCTGAAAACACACAGAGCAGACATGCTGTTACCCTAGATGCAAATCAAAAACTGTTCAACCAAAAAAGATATATTGACAAATTGAAGGTAATGTAGGCCACTACAGAGTTTAGGCAGAGAGCTCCCCATCAGCTGTTTTTGCAAAGTACTAAGCTGTTAAATTCTGTATTGATAGGTTTATAAATGTATATACAGTACCAATCAAATGTTTGGACACACTTTCCCATTCAATTGAATGGGAAATGGAATGGGAAAGTGTGTCCAAACTTTTGACTGTATAGCGCCAGCATAAGTCAGACCAGCATCAAATTACTTTACCTTCAGGTGTAGTAAATACCGGTACTCATAGCAAAAGTGTGCTTCGCTTATAGGCTGATAGGAGCACTCTACATAGACAGGTGTTGTTCCGACCTACACCACCAGATGGAGTAGCCAAACCAAGACACGGTATGTTCCAAATGTACAAAAACACTGCATTTGATACTGATGACTACAAGCCATGTAGCCTATTCCTAACAATACAAGGGTAAGGCATATCTATTGGATATGCTATGAAAATGTCTGTAAATGACTTTGTTAAAGTGAGTCATCTTGTCTTTCTTCCATCAGTAAAAAATGTAAATTCTGTTCATGGCAGTTAACATGGCAGGCTTACAAAAGTTCCCCTCAGCAACCACAGACTTTTTTTGTCACAACACAGAACATTCAACAAGCGCACACAACAGGTAGAGTAAGCACTCTTGTGTGGAAATATATGCATCATAGCTGCAATAACAAATATGAAACAGGAGGAAGACAATTATGACTAAACCTTATACTTACCGACCAAACCTTTAATCTCACTGACTGTGAATTCTGGATCTGGCATTCTGTGGTTTTAGAATGACAGTCACAATGAGAAAATGTCAACCATCACATCATTTTTTATCACCCAGTAATCAATAATGGCAAATAAGTGGGAATAATTCATTGCACTTTATCTATAAGCTCTGGTTTTATGTGCTTTTTTCATTCATTCACCATAAGACAAGACTCCAACTGTCTCACCTGATGCCCAGTCCATCTTTGGCTTTGAAAATAAGCGGGACCCTGAGAGCCTCTCTCTGAACATACTCATAAGTGAAATCTAGAAGGCAAAAGAGTCACGCTATTCAACATGTCATCAAACACATATGATTCATAAAATATCAAGCTAAAGCAAACAGTTGTGGATTGGTGAGGATGTACACAAATAAATGGGGGGGGGGGGGTTCTGGCATATCAAATAAAAAGTGGGCTTTGTAATGGGAAGAAATGGGCTTTAGGGGTAGTGAGTGACAAAGAATATAACAGGTGCTGTACCTTTACCATCCATCAACTGAACGAATTGTGTATTGTACACATCACTAGCAAGTTTTTCCTCCAAATTGAAACCTCGGACATTTACAATTTCTTCGACATCAGACAAATCCTCATTTTCGTCGTACATTCTCCGGCAGATGGAGCGCTAGAGGAGTAAAAACAAATGTTATAAAAGTCTGTATATCATGATTATGACACCTTGCCCATCCATATTCCTTATTAAAAGTCTAACAGCATAAATGTGCATCACACGGCCATTTCAAATGAGAATGGAGCGGTTTGCGTTCTGCCTCATGCTGACTGGGACTTAACAAATAAAATATTGCAGGCTCTTTGAACACGTGCTTTGTATTTCTACATTTAATGTATGTAGTTGTCGTTAGGCCTTCATCATTGGAGACCATTTAGAACATATTATTCTCATGTCTGAAGTTAGGATCTGTAATAGGATGCACGTTATCTAATGTTCATGTTCCTGCTAGCTACCCTCCTCTCAACAACAATAACATTGCTTGAGGAAGCATGTTCCAAATGTTCCAAATGGTGCAACTATAATGTCGCGCAAAGCGAGGTTATTGTTATGAACCATGTTTGTTTTCATCTTGCGCGTGTCGCTAGTTAGGTTATCCTGTTACATGTGGCTGACGCTTGTAAACATTTTTGCAAAGCATTTGAGATATTGTAGCAGTTTCTGTTTTTGAAATGCTAGGTGGCTAACAACAAATGAATGCCCAAGCATGGTTCCCCCTGTACAAGGACGTAATACGCTACACACCAGCCTGCGTCCAGATTCAGCAGAAACTTCCATGATCTGAGCCCTCGCCTACTTGTATCCGTTTAGCCCTTCATCTTGTGAGAACAATGTCACATTTAAAGTAATGATCACTTTGCGTTCCGAACCAAAACTAAGTGGGAACCATTATTTGTGTCCTGGATTACGTCACCACCGAGAGAATCAAAACATTGCTGGCCAACGTCATGCGTCATCTAGTGTGGCTGATATTAGATATGCTTTATGTCAAGTATGGAAATCCTATTTGTTTACACAAACGGCATCAACGAGTCTGTGGAGCCACTTTCTCTTCCTTATTCAGGTAGGTCTCAAATCTGCAACATCCTGTACAACACCATTATTATGTACAAGTGGCTTACAACCTTCCATCGTTTTCAATTTGCTTTAGGCACAGCTTCTCTGGATGTTTTGATATATATATAATATAAATCAATTTGTTGATCACGTTTTATATAAGTAATGAAATAAATTGCTTAACAGTGCCCCTCACATTTAAGAAACCCAGATATATTCTTCTGCCCAGTTATTGTATACATTACATCACCCCCATATTAAATGAAAATCCAACTCTACATCTTTAACATGTTTTTTTTTGTGTGAGTAGCTTGTTTGGAGACTTTGGAGAAATTATTCATAATAAATTCACTAAGATAAGCGTCCAGTCAAGTGGTACAGTGTCTTTAAAGGCTTCGGCGCAATGGTTTGTGGGTAATTCAGGGCGCAGCTCACGAGTGCTGTTTAGTTCCGTTGAAGAAGTTAACAGGAAAGGTAGACGTAGTTTATTGTGGCAGCTTCGTCAAAAATCTCTGGCGATAATCAACTCAATGCATTTATTCCGCTGTCTCTGGATGATATGTAGCTAGCTGACGCCTTTCGAACGCTTTGGTAAAAAAGAAAAACGCTTCGCCTTTTAGTTTATTGAATATTGGCGCAATGAGTCTAAACGAACATTCATTGCAAGCACTGTCTTGGAGAAAGCTCTACTTGAGTCGGGCGAAACTTAAGGCTTCGAGTCGAACGTCAGCTCTACTGTCTGGGTTTGCAATGGTAAGAAGTGTAATTGTCTACACCAAAATGAAATGGTAGTCTAGACTCGCTTCTCAGTATTTCTCCGTCATGCTGCAGCAGCAGCTGGACTTGAGCATTGATATTCATCGCATGCTTCGTGCTGTTCCACCCTCTGTGTTTGCATAGCAGTTGTGCTGCTTTTGTGTAGAATGACAGTTGCAGAAACCACGTGGAATGTTTATTTATTCAGATCTGATTCCAGTCAAATGTCCTGTTTTGTCTCTTAATTGTTCCTCTGTAGGTGGCCATGGTGGAGGTGCAGTTGGACACCAGTTATCCTTACCCACCCGGTCTTCTCATTGCCTTCAGTGCCTGCACTACTGTCTTGGTGGCAGTGCATCTATTTGCCCTTATGGTCAGCACTTGCATCCTGCCCAACATCGAAGCAGTTAGCAACGTCCACAACCTCAACTCGGTGAACGAGTCGCCACATGAGCGAATGCACCGCCACATTGAGCTGGCCTGGGCCTTCTCCACGGTCATTGGCACCCTACTCTTCCTGGCTGAGGTGGTGCTCCTCTGTTGGGTCAAGTTTCTGCCCATAAAGCCCAACAAGACAGCTAACGGGACCATTTCTGCTGGTGTGGCTGCGGCCATCACCTCTACCTCTATCATGGTGCCTTTTGGCCTAGTATTCATCGTCTTCGCGGTACATTTCTACCGTTCCCTCGTCAGCCACAAGACTGACAGGCAGTTTCAGGAGCTGGAGGAGCTCTCCAACTTGACCAGGCTGCAGAACGAGCTGGACCAAAGAGGGGATCCATCCAACATGCATTCCCCCACTGCCCATTTTCCATAATAAGGAGGAACAGCTGACATCTGACGACCTGATGAATGTTTCCTTGAATCCAATACTTTATTGGGCTTTTATTATGTGTTGACATCTCTATGAAGACAATGTAAATAACATTGTGTACAAAATGTACAAATGTTTTGAAATGGTCACTTTTTTTTAAAGATTTCTAAATGATTTTTTAAAATGAAGGATTAAGACAGTGTTAACCACTCAACTGTGAAAGCATGCTTCTCAATGAATGCATGCAACTGTCTTTCTAGAAAAAATACATTGTCTTAAGCGAGGACTTTGAGGTCTGTTTTGTTATTGTTACCTCACAGGTTATGACAAAGGGAGCTTAGAGGGGTCCTCAGCACTCCATAGTTGATATACTGCTGCTAATGTTCAGCTGTAACACTATTTTGTGACTAGGAGGTACGATTCTTGTGCATCACTGAATGTCTTAGTGCCACATGTTCTGTAATTTGCCATAAATCTTACATTTCAGATTTTAATGTTATTTTTTTGTCAGGTGTAATGTAATTAGCCTGCTTTTCACGACGTTGCCAATGTTACTGTACATTTTCTCCATAGTTTACTGTACAGTTGAAGGGCAAGCTGCGCTATTGAGATTAATATTTTATACCATATCATTCTGTAGTTTGAAAGGTGTTTTTGTGACTTTTTTTCTAGTAGAACTAGTAGAGTTTGAATGTCACATGTCCTTAGTGATTAGGTCTTTCCACTGCTGAACATGGTCAGAGAAATAACTGTGTCATAACTGATTGCATGTAGGTTTATTTATTCACTCCTAACACATGTCTATGGAATGTATACAGTTCTGCAAATGCTCATCACGATGAGCATACTGTGACCATACTCGGTCTGTTTCATAGCAGTAAAGGTACTGAGACTCCACGGTGTTGTTGTGTGGTCTTTATTTATGTCATGATGGCATGTTACTGCTTAGAGCATGCGTGTCGTCAGCTCGAGGCACCGAGATGAAAAGGACCTGTTGGTATGGTATTCCAAGATCTGCAGGGACGGGCACTTAATAATGTCCTCCTGATGTTTTTCTTCAATCTTTCCCATCACTGTGGTATGTTGATTGATTGTGCTTCCAACAAAACCGACCTTACATCCAACAGATGCACCTTAAACAGGAAGCAATTGTTATTATAACATGTGAAGAGCATGAGGTCATATGAGGGGTGTTTTAATTTGTATGGATTTTTCACCCCAGGGAAAAGAAACATGAAATGACATTCACATTCACATGCTCCATTCTTTGATTTATGTACCGTTGGGATTGGATACATTGTCGGCCTTGGTGCCTCTTCTCTTCCAACATCAGACACTGTTCCACATTTGGCCACTCCATCCACCCAGATGCCCTCATAAAGCTGACCCTTGTCCAGGTAGAAAAACTTTCCATGCCCATTCTTCTTCCCATCCTTCCAACTTCCTTCATACCTGTTCTCATTGGCTTTAACACAAGTGTGGGGGGGGGGGTCTCTCAAAATCTGACATACATACAGTACAGTACATATCTACAGTGTAATATAATATGCCACTTACCGAGACTAAGCATGCCCTGTCCGTGATGTTTGTCCTTCAGCCACTCTCCTTCATACATGCCCCCATTGTCATAGTACATCCTCCCCCAGCCACTTCTCTGGTCTCCACTCCATTCCCCCTCATAGCAGGCAGAGTCATTGTAGAAGTATGTCCCAAACCCCTAAGGAAAGTGATTGACGTTAAAGAAGCAGGCAGTTGCAGTGAGATGCCCTGACGCAGTGATCCTCACTCTTGATCTTGGGAGAGTTGCAGTACTACAGGCTTTTGTCCCTGGATCAACTGCATTTCTCTAGGACCAGGATTTCGTATCAGTGCCCTAATGTTTCAAGAAATATATCTCCTGCATCCAGTACAGTTTCAGCCTTGCAATACAGCCTGGTCCTGTTCACTACCATCATTTTAGTGTTTAAATACATACGTACATGCTTCTTGTCATTTTTCCATCCACCTGAGTACTCCCTTGCATACTCATTGGTTGCTAGCAGAATTTTGCTGTAAGTCCCATATCCATCACGTTTGCCATATTTCCAGTCTCCATCATAAATGGCACCACCCCTCTTCCAAACTTGTGTTCCTTTTCCTAAGAACAATTAAGGGAGAGTGATTACTTTACTAGACACAATGCACCGATTATGTCTCTACTGGCAAAAAGTTGGCATAATTATTATAAATGATGAGGTGGGATCAAAACAAAGAAAACGTATATTAATCTTAGGAACATCTTAAAACAGTAACACCTCTAAACAAACCGTGCAGACTTTCCACTTCTACTCCTACCATGTTTCTTGTTGTCCAGCCAATGTCCTGTGTATTCATCTCCATTGACTGAATAGACAGTGTGTCTTAGTCCGCATTTCTGCGCCTTTCTGTCCCATAATTTAGCCAGGGGTTCCACTCTTTGAGGTCTCTTTAGATGAGGCATGATGACGTTAGCTGAACAAAACATTGTCTTTAATATTACATCATATACACATTAAAAAGCCTAACAACTGAAAAGTATTGTTTACACTTTCTAGCTAGGTAAAGTCGTTTTTGACAACCTAATTAAAGCTAACGCTATTCATTACAACCATATTTGTACATACATGTGTCCAAGCGAACGACTCCGTTTTTGGCTCAATCCTCTTGGTTTTGGTCACATACATGCATGGAGTGAAATATATGACAGGTCAATATAGCTAACAAGATAGCTAACCCTACCCAAGATAGCTAGCCCTACCCAAGATAGCTAACCCTAACCCTAACCCTAACTAGCTAAGTTAGCTAAAGACGTGACCAAAGCGTTCACGGTAACCTAGCAACCAGATTGAATAGACGTAGTGATACTACATGTTGTTGACGTTATTCCTTTTGGAGAAAAAGTATTCTCCTGTTTGTAATTAATTACT
Source organism: Nansenia antarctica (assembly GCF_963989245.1). Lineage (NCBI taxonomy): Eukaryota > Metazoa > Chordata > Actinopteri > Argentiniformes > Microstomatidae > Nansenia > Nansenia antarctica. Next base: position 55,583,060 of record NC_137689.1, read on the forward strand.
TATTTGATCCGTTTATGATTTCTCTCATCGTTGCATTTAATTTGAGATTTTACAGTGCAGTTGATGCAATTGCAATTTTAAATTTGATAAGTAGAGTGTAAACTAAGTAAAACTTAGGCGTGGGCCAGACTGTATGCTGTATGTGTTGTGGCACTGTTTGAGATAGAGAGACTAGAGAACAAGAACAAGATTAGATAGATAAATACAAAGTAAAACAAAAGCACAATCAGTGAAAACAGCAATAACAATTGTTAAAGATTAAAAACAAGTTTTAAAAGATGGGGTTTGAGGGATCGTTTATCAATATCTCTATGTATTATATATATAACGTCCACTACACTGAGTCCATCTATGTATCAAATGAACTAGGAATCCTGCTTTAGATCTGTGGTGCGTTCTGAAGAGATGCGTGTCTAGAATGTCTATTTCTTCACGGTCGCGTAAAGCTACGTTGACAGCAGCGAAGGGCGGAGATGCGCATGCGCCCGTGTAGGAAAGAGAGTCGTGAACAGCTGTGGCCGTCTGGCGGTGTTCTGTTGCACGACAGGGGAAGAGGAACAGCGAGTGGAGCTCGCTAAGCTAAGCTAAGCGACACCATGTCAGTGCCGAGGTGTCAAATTGAGTGGGAAGAAATTGATCAAGAATATCAACAATTGCAGGTAGGAAATAATGTGAAGCGAGAGTCTTGGTTATCTAAGCTAGCCAACTTGCTAGTGTGCGTAGCGTGACGTGGACGACCGCCAGCTCAGTTGATGATGCGGTGCGATGGTCTGGTTGTGTGTCCGGGGCTAGCTGGTCTGCTCTGCTCCGTGTCTGGGGCTAGCTTGTCTGCTCTGTGTCTGTGTCTGGGGCTAGTTGGTCTGTTGTGTGTCTGGGGCTAGCTTGTCTGCTCTGTGTCTGGGGCTAGCTGGTCTGCTCCGTGTCTGGGGCTAGCTTGTCTGCTCTGTGTCTGGGGCTAGTTGGTCTGTTGTGTGTCTGGGGCTAGCTGGTCTGGTCTGTGTCTGGGGCTAGCTGGTCTTCTCTGTGTCTGTGTCTGGGGCTAGTTGGTCTGTTGTGTGTCTGGGGCTAGTTGGTCTGGTCTGCTCTGTGTCTGGGGCTAGCTGGTCTGCTCTGTCTCTGGGGCTAGCTTGTCTGCTCTGTGTCTGTGTCTGGGGCTAGCTGGTCTGCTCTGTCTCTGGGGCTAGCTGGTCTGCTCTGTGTCTGTGTCTGGGGCTAGCTGGTCTGCTCGGTGTCTGTGTCTGGGGCTAGCTGGTCTGCTCTGTGTCTGTGTCTGGGGCTAGCTGGTCTGCTCGGTGTCTGTGTCTGGGGCTAGCTGGTCTGCTCTGTGTCTGGGGCTAGTTTGTCTGCTCTGTGTCTGGGGCTAGTTTGTCTGCTCTGTGTCTGGGGCTAGCTGGTCTGCTCTGCTCTGTGTCTGGGGCTAGTTTGTCTGCTCTGTGTCTGGGGCTAGTTTGTCTGCTCTGTGTCTGGGGCTAGTTTGTCTGCTCTGTGTCCGGGGCTAGCTGGTCTGCTCTGTGTCTGGGGCTAGCTGGTCTGGTCTGCTCTGTGTCTGGCTAGCTAATAGCTACCTTGACAAAAGGTTATCGTGTTAGCTGTCACATCGCATTCCCTTTCCAATGGCCATCAATGCGCCGCGTCTCTGCAAGTCGGATTGGCTTTAATTGGATCAGCTCTCCTCTGACTGATAACCACCTTAGCCAGACTGGATCTTCACATGTTGCCATTGATTGAGAGACGGTGTGACAGACACCGCGGCGACTAATAGCTACTCACAATAGCCACCACGCTAAATAAGTTATTACTTTTGAAAGATTTTCTAGTCAAGAGTTAGTCAATATGATTGATTGTTTTGCAAGCCTAAATGAGAGGGTCTGTCGCTACCTGGTTGAATTTAATAATTGTATTTGCTTTGACAGTGGGTTGACAGTTTGGCCATGCTGTTTTTTTGTTGTACAGGCTAGCATGAACACGAAATAAAGTTGTGCAATTTAGGTCCAGTCGGTTTTTCACATCTTCATTTTCAATTTGTTCTCTAGGAAACTCACAAAGTTTACAGGCAGAAGCTCGATGAGCTCACCAACCTCCAGGCAACATGCAGCGGTGCCATTAGCAAACAGAGGAAGGGTCTCAAAGAACTCAGATACAGTCTGCGCAGGTACAGTACAACCTATTCACAAAGCGTTTCAGAGTAGAAATGCTGATTTATGATCAGTTTAGCCTTTTAGATTGAATACGATTATATGAGATGCTTTGTGAATATGGGCCCTGAATTTACAGATGTGGTCAGGAAGATCACTTGTGTGACTACTTAAGATATCCTATGTGGTAGACACTGGGGCAGTTTGTACCAGATTAGGTTACATTTTATAGACTGCACCTTTAGTCTATGCTCATTAATTCCCCCCCCCCCCCCCCCAAATGCAATTACATCTAAATGCACGCTGTTTTTTATTTTATAGGTGTGCAAAAACATGTGATGAGAAAGAATCAGAGCTGATCAAAGACATCCAAATGCAAATGAAAGAGAAAGAAAATGTCTTCTTTGATATGGAAGCCTATTTGCCAAAGAAGAATGGGTCAGTACATAGAGGACGTTATTCTAAGTTTTGGCTTTGGTGCTTGCTCAATGTATGACACCAAATATAGTTTAATAATTATATATATTTCTTTCTATCTCTTTTCAGATTGTACCTTAATTTGGTCCTGGGTAATGTGAATGTAACACTTCTGAGCAACCAGGCAAAGTAAGTTTGTTAAGTACATGCATATAGCATATAGCAGCATGTAGGTTCATGTTTTAGTTCTCAATTAGGTCATGGATTGTTTCCTTATAGTCAGTCCTGCTTCAATGACAAAATGTGGAAAGAATATTGGTTATATTGGTTAGATTTGAGGCGATCTTGGTGTTGTCCTGAACCCAGTCACACCTGCCAGGTGTCTGCCTCTTATACCTCTTTGTTCTATTCTTCTGAACAGATTTGCATACAAAGATGAATATGAGAAGTTCAAGCTTTGTATGACAATAATCCTAATGTTTGGAGCCATAACCTGTCTCTTGTTACTCAATTACCGGTGAGTTATATTATTTGTTTGGTGGTAAGACTTCATTGAATAAACAATTATAGCTTTTTACATGCTTGTAAATGCTTTATACATATTTCAAAATGCTTTATACATATTTCAAAATGCTTTTAAAGCCAGTAAATGCTTATGAATATATAGAATGTTTGTAAATACTAGCAGTATCATTTATCAGTAGTATTTACACTACTTATTAAGAGTTCATGCTCATTGTTATTTGTGTAATATATCCTCATGGAATCTTTTGACGTGTTTCTGTCACAGCAAAAACAAATATATTAGAAAAGCAAAGTTGTTTTGTTGTTGCAGTGTCACAGATGAAATCTTCAACTTCTTGCTGGTTTGGTACTATTGCACATTGACCATAAGGGAGAGCGTTCTCATGAGCAATGGGTCTAGGTGAGCTGCTTTGCTTTTTATATCACTGCATTACTTATTGACTATAGGCAACAACAGCTCTCTGATTATTTATATTCCATATTCCCCTGTAGGATTAAGGGATGGTGGGTCTCACATCATTATGTCTCCACATTTCTATCAGGTGTGATGCTTACTTGGTAAGTTATTTTAAGGTCCATTTTAAGACTATAAATTAAGCAAACTGTATGGAAGGAGCATCCATGCATTATTGGTGTCATATTGTAATTTTTTTAAATGTCCCTCAATTTGAAGGCTTTTTGTTGTCACTTCAATTGTGTTGCCTACAGAAAGGTAGTCTCCCAAGCAATTTGATTGATGAATGCCGTTAGCTCACCTGTATGGGTTGTGTGTTTGTGTTTCTTCTCAAAGGCCAGAGGGGTCGATGTATCAGATGTTTAGAAGTCAGTTCCTTGCCTTCTCCATCTATCAGAGTAAGCATTTATAGTCTGTTTCCCCTTTTTTGTATAGCAACTGAAAGAACAATTCAAAATGTGAAATTTACAGTAAGGTATAAAATACATCAGTATTTTTTAAAACCACATTGTAGCTTAACTTGTTATCAGTACATGATTGATTGTACTGTGATATGTGTCTAACAAATTGGTTAAAGTTCATCCATGTGTTTTTCAGGCTTTGTGCAGTTTCTCCAGTATTACTACCAGAGTGGCTGCTTATACAGGTTACGAGCTTTGGGGGAAAGAAATCAGTTGGATCTCACAGTGGGTAAGAAAGATCTCCCTTTCAGTTTGGGCAGTTTCATAGACAAGCTTTTTGGAAACAAGGTGTTTATATGATGTTGTTTTTTAATGCAGTGGGCCCTTGAACCACAAGTAGACTTGCAGCCAAATATATCCTCATCACAATTAGACTATTCTAGAAATAGGCTTACAGTATATACTGTTAGTAGTTGTTTCTGCTGATTGGTGTGAGCTGATAGATTACACGCTGTCCATTTCACCCAGTTTTGCTCTAGATGATTCAGGTCCCTCTTGACATATATAGTGTTTAGCTGTAATTCTGCATATCTTATCTTATGGTGTGTTTTGTATAAAGATTAGCATAATCACAACTACAGCTTGTGTCTTACAGCATGTTAACGAGCAGATTTGACCCCCACCAGTAGAGTAATGATATATCTGATTTGCAGAGGGGTTCCAGTCATGGATGTGGAGGGGGCTCACCTTCCTCCTGCCATGTCTCTTCTTTGGTCATGTAAGTCAAACGCAGGACTGCAACACATCCAAAGCTTAGACTTGAACTTTATACCACTTTTATCTTCTGCTAAGGCAACTTAAAGATGCCTCACTTTATCAAGAGTGAAGAACAGAAACTCGAATGTAGAGCTACTCTAACTAGGGATGTCCCGATCCGATATTGATATCGCATATCGCCGCGATATTGGTCCTGAATGCTGGATCGCAGATCGCACCAGAAAAAAAATAGGCAGCGATCTGGGGCTCGCGATCCGGCATGTCACTCACGTGATGACAACAGTAGTAGTCAGTGGTCACGGGCATGAGAGTTGGCTAGTAGCTACCTGTGTGTAATGAGTCTGACAATGTCATGATGCTAGCTGGTGAAATCATAAACCATTTGCTTACGTAATTTTTCGGTTGTTTACATAGTCTGAAACTACAGATGGTAAGCTTTCAAATGATGCGTCATACATTGAAATCGGAAAAAAATTCTAGACGACACAAGTATTTGAATGTTTGTTTGTATCAATGTTTTGCTCAAGAATGGTGACTGCTAAAAACGCTGCTAACAGCTAGCGGCTAACGTTTCGTTCTTAAACGAAAGTATGTTTACAAGCCAGGTATCACATACCGGTAGCCTCTGGCAACAGTGAATCCAACCCACAGATTATAAGTATTTAGTGATCGTTAAACTGTTGTATATTATATCAAGTGGTACTTAAAAACTTAAAGTTGCCTGTTATGAAAAAAACGAAAAGCAGATAATGTTGACACCCCTTTAATTCTGCGACAGGTTTCTGGTCTCACCAGCAGCGTCACTAGGCTACACTTTTAAAAAGGGTGCTATAATTGATTTGCCATTTGTAAGAGAAGATAAATAGAATAAAAACATGAAGGCACTAAAACTAGAAATCAGACAGTAACTCTGAATGCTGCAGTTTAAATTGTTTTAACTTTAAACCAGTTGGTCACTGAGTACTGCAGAGTACTGTTTTGTTGCTTGAATAAAGGCTGGCGGTCTTTAATAGCCAATTGTTGTTGTGGACTATAAAGTATTTGTTATTATTCAGGAGTAAAACAATAAATACAAATTTTATTGATGATCAAATGATTGATATCGGTATCGCAGATACCTGAAGCCCAGGTATCGGTATCGGTAGTGAAAAAATGGGATCGGGACATCCCTAACTCTAACCTTTCACCATTGACTTTGTTTCTTAATGTCTTAACGGAGAAACCGCAAAGGGGAAAAATAAGTTATACATGGTCAGTCAGGGAGTTAAAGCCCTTGTACAGTATGAGTATGAGGTCAGCTGTGGGGTCTGGATATGTGCCAGTCTGTTTCATAGATGGCAGTGACAAGTTATGGGGCAAGAGAGAGAGGAGAGGCAGTCAACTGGAGTATGTGAAAAGTTAACGCAAGGCAGATCATATTTCCTAATCGTATTCAAGCTATTGTAACACACAAGAGAAAATAACAACATCCTCAGGGTAAAACAGGTCTGCTGTTTATGCAAAGACACACTTTGCAGAAGTGTGGGCAAGATGCCATGCTTGTGTTCTTAAAGCCTTATTCTTATCTCCTTTCTCCTCCACAGTTCTGGCAGCTGTACAATGCTGTGACCCTGTTTCGGCTGGCAGGACACGAGGACTGCAAGGAGTGGCAGGTAAGGATAGAAACACTACTCCCAACCCTCCGCTAATCACCAGTTCTGCTCATCCTGAATTAAGGATGCACAAGTACACACCAGATATGTGTGCTCTTATTGTCTGTGGTGGTGCTAATCTTCATAAGATCGTGTTTTCCGTGACGCCTTGAATTTAACCTTGACATGTAGAATCATGTTATCACAGGTGTGTCATTTTGATCTGTGATTATTCCTTTCAGGTATTTATGCTGGGGCTGACATTTCTCGTCCTGTTCCTGGGGAATTTTCTCACTACGTTAAAAGTTGTTCACCAGAAGTACGAGAAAAACAAAGCGAAGGTGCAGAAGACAGACTGAGGAAGAGACAGCTCACACTCCCAAGTGGCCAGTAACATTAAAACAGAAGGGCACTATGACGCGCACAATCGATGGAAAGATAGACCGTGGAGGGTTTGTGCCAGGATGAGCCAGAGCAGAGGCCCAATGTGTCTCTCGGAACCTTGATGACAGCAGCGACATTCAGCCAAGGCTATTGGTTAATGGGCTTTTGTTTCCGATTACTTTTTGGTCGTCTTTGCTACATGCAATCACAACACGCGGTGGCTTTCACATGACGGACAAACCACTGAAATCCATTTTGAGTCTGTGTATTTAGAATGATTGTTGGACAGACTGCGATTCATTTGAGTGTTTGTGCTGTATGTTTGCGTCGGTGCATGAACATGTACACAGAGAGCCGTTCTTCAAATGATATGCAACTCAACGAAGGCAGGTAGCATTAGGTCATAGGAAAAGAGTAGTCTGCCTACAAAGACCGAAGTCTGTATGGTCATGTGAATATTTCTGCACTGTTGTGTTTTGGTAGTGGTCCAACTATCTCTGGGTATGACGTATGTGACAGCAGCTGGTGAAACCAGGAACAAGTCGGCAACTGACGGACGTACAGACTTTTATTCAAAAAAATGTAAATACATTTCAACATGAAATGAATGTATGTTGAAAATCAATGATACACTCGCTAGTCAAGCCAAAATATGCAATGCAATGGATTCGGTGAGTAATCCCCACTACTACATAGTTAGTGTAGAGTAGTGGGGATTACTTACTGAATCCATTGCATTGCAATGTTTTGGCTTGACTAGCGAGTGTGTCATTGATTTTCAACAACGTTTCAGTTGTTGAATAAACATTTCGATTGGTTGGCAACTTGTTCCCGGTTTCACCATCTGCTGTCACATATTCTAAAACATCCTAGGCACTGCCATTTGTTCAGTCATTTACAACCGTCTTTTTTAACTAACATGTTTTTTCAGTATGCATTGAGCTTAACATGTATTTCACCCAGTGTGCTGTTGAACGTAAATCTGTGTGCTCTTTGGATATTGACACGCATATATTGATGTGGGTCCACACATCTAACTAAAGGCTTCTCATTTCAGCACATAATCAGGACTCATAATGGACACTTACTCATTTTAACAGATCTATTGTACTCCTGCAATTAGGTTGAATTGGCAGCCATATTGTACTCTGCTGCTCTATTTTAATGATTAAGTCAGGTTTTGAGTATGCAACAGTCCTGTCTAATGGTCGAAACCTTGCTTATCTGAGTGGCTGGTGCTGTAACCCGTCTTAGACACAGTGACTTGGTGATGGATGTGTCCACGGAGTCCTCTGATCACAGAAAAGTTTGGCTTTTCAGAAATCTGGAATCTAGTCCAAAATGATAACATTAGGAAGAGTTATTTTGGAAACTTGTCCAGATTATGTGGCGCATAACATGTTGGTTGTTTGATTTAATCTTGGTCACACTTTACTGTAAAAGTCCACTAGTCTATATTATATAGAATGCTGCTATGAGCACTGGTACTGTGATAAACTGTTGAGGAATAATGTCAAGCAAAAGTGTGCTGGATTAGTGTGAGATTTATTGTAATGCATCAAATCAGAAATATGGCCAAATTTCATGAGTTCCACTTCAATATCATTCAATAACATTGACATATCATATTTGTACTGTAGTATTAGATGTGAATTTTGAACAAATGAATTGATTTGAATAATGTCAGTACATTGAGGCAGCCAGGGCCTAATGCCTTATCTCTCCCTGTAGCTTGTCACAATTGTTTGTTTGTTTAGCATTTTTGTTCCATTTTGAATCAAATGTCCTGTTTAGTTATTGAGAAAATGTGATGTCTTGGAATCATGTCATAGTTTGTCTTGTGTTCATGTCATAAATGCATTCTGGTCTTGAAGGGAACCACTTTTTTGTTTTCACTTGAGGGCATAATCTAAAGCATGTTATTGACTATTACACCAAAATGTTACATTTTGTAACTTTAGAGCCACCACAACGCACAACCTACCCTGTTTTCCTCATGTAGTGTGATAGTGATGTCATGTTCATGCCTTGATTGTCCCATCATAAGACTGTAACCTGTGCCTGAACATGCTCAACAAGTTATTTCATTTATAACAAGTTCAGTCTCTCACTATGTGTACATTGCTGTAAGACAAATAAAACATTTGATTTAAGATCGATCTGTCTTTTTTATCATGCTGGTGGGGTGAAAACTGTATATGCCACATTCATGCCATATATTTGTTGCCTCTCCCCCTCAGGTGGATACTAGTTACATACATGATTTGCTAGATGCTTCTGCTTAGCAAATAAATTATACCACAACCAATTAATCTAATTACACATTATATTTGCCTATGAACTGGTCTCTTAATCAAGACGAATCGATTGAGGACACCTTGCTTTGCCATGGAATATTTCAGAGCAACCACCACTAGTGGGCACTGTCACTAAGCATTGGTGGGCTGCTCCACATCTGCTTAGCTTAGAGAAAAGAGAAACCAAGTTTATTCCGATGTGTTGTGTAAGTCATAAATAAGGGTGGAGTTTAACTGTTAACTTACTCATACCAGGGAACTAGTAGCTTCTGCCTTCTTTGCAAAGCTATTTATTATCAATAACATGTCCTGACAAGGACAGGTCAGAGGTAGCAGCCTGGTCAGTAGGCCAACAGTAAACAAAGACAAGTACACTGTATTCAGGTCATGGAAAATGGTTAACCAGCATAAGTAGGTAAACTGACACTTATTAGTTATCACCCCCAGCAGATTTGTGGAAAGGATTAATTTATCTGAAAGCACATTGGTCTCCAGTCATTACACCTTGTGTGTTAAAGGATGTTTTCCCTGAATTGATATTGAGGCTGCTGTACCATCTGAACGCTATGCAAATGCCTCATGTGTAAAGTGTTGGTGATGACACTGTACATTTCCACCCTCCTTTGTGTGACTGCTGTCTTCGCAGAAATTGCTGTCTTCGCAGGCTCTATGCTTGTTGCTTGGTCCTAGGACATTTGGACAGGTCAGAAGTTGTGTATCTTTTGAAACTGATACAGTATATACCTTAGCCCAAGGTTACAGAGCTAATAAGCTTGGTTATTCTAAATCAAGACCATATCATTTTCCACTTGCCTGTGTCGATTGTCTAAGTAAGGCAAATAAACCTTTTTAAAGCTCTCCCGTCTGGGGAGAACATCAGTGCATGTGCATGCCATACTCGTGTAGTATATTATGGGACACACACACACATAAACTGTATAGAATGTATAAACTGTATAGTTTGCCTTTTGCTATAAGGATCCTCCTGACAAGGGGGTTTTATGACTCCATATGCTCAGGATACTGTCCTTATATGGACATCTGAGGAATGACTTCCTGTGAATCTGCCCTAAACCTTTGACCTGGAATAACATTAGCCCAAAGTGACATCATATGTGGGTGTCCTTCTTTCACACCTGGGTCATCTCTACAGTAAAGGTGATAGGCTATTATTTGAAACTGTATTTACATATCATTGTTCACAAATAGGGGCATAGGGCCAGGGGGCCAGTCTCTCTCACATTCCAGCAACCTCTCCTCACCTCAGCCAGCTCCTCACCAGCAGCATCAGCTACCTTCACTGTATTTCTGTAACCATTTTTCCTGTTTAATAAATAGTCTTAGAATTCAGACGTTTACTCGTGATCTATCTCAAACAAGTTACTTGAGTTAAGGAACAACACTCACACTCTTGTTGCAGCAATAAAGGCCACGCAGCACATCTCTACTCAACTTGTAATCTGTACCTCACTCCTCTGAAGAATTCCCTACAATATAAATTAAGAGACGATTTTCTGAATAACTTTAAGCATTGGTTAGACTTCATTGTTTCAAGGTTGACAGTTGACATTCTGTGATAAAATACAGCTCATTCTATCATTATTGAAACATTGGAGAGATAAGGAAGCATTCATGGAGAAATTGCAAAAGGCCAGCTTTGAGTATGAATCAAAATTCTTTATAAAAGGAAAAAGTTCAGTAGTAAAAAGAAAAGAAAAGAAAAGGCCTTCAATGCTTCCCTTTAGGCATAAAATAGCTGTATCATATGCCTGCATACTGCATACGGCTAGCCTAGGCCTAAGAGAAGGTAAACACGTAGAATGTTATTTATACAACTGTAATCCAAAACAAAAGTTTCACCCCGGAGAGTCCAGTGTTCAGTTTCATTGTCCAGATCAGAGAGGTTTTTCAATTGCTTTTCCTGTTCAGGCCATTGAACATCCAAACCTATTGGTATGCAGTACTGTATACTATAACATTAAAATGGACAAGCAGCAGATGGTATAACTTTGGCATGAAAGAGCACTGGTGCTCCCCTGTACCCACTGTCAGTGGACTTGGAATCCTCTGTCCTTTTACAGTACCACAACAAGGTTACAGGTCACAGGACGACACAATGCCTCTTCTTCTTACGGTGTCTAGCTTTGCGTTTGGATGCCAGGGCTTTTTTGGCAGCTTCTTTGAAAATGTCCTCCACATTCTCCCGGTATTTAGCTGAACACTCCAGGTAAATCTCAGCGCTCATCTGCCGCCTGGTCTCCTCACCCTGCAAACCCAAAAACACAACATTCAGTGGATGACATGATAAAAATGGGAGGCTAGTGAACATGGCATTAATTCAGATAGAATTAAATGTTTTGGATTTTTTTTTTAAGGAAACATTATATGTTTAAAATTTAAATTAAATTAAAAAGTATATAAATACTATATAAATATGCTCAAAAGTAAACTGGTAAAATGGTTAATGTCCCAGCTGCACCCCCTGTTGAGAAACCCTGTCATAAGTTTTTCCCTAACCTGTATATAAGTGATAGGAGCCTGATCCATGGCTTTGAGCTTCCTTGTGCGCTCCTTATCCTTCCTCAGATCAGTCTTACAGCCAATCAGGACGACGGGAACGTCACGACAGAAATGGTTAACTTCTGGGTACCACTGAGTGAGACAGCAATGCACAGGTATACAGATAGGTTACACATACCAAGCGTCAAATGTCACATAAAACCACACATGAATTTGAGTGTTACTCTCTCTACATTTACATTACAGTACATTATCTACCCTATACTGTACTTGTACAATGTTTACAGAACTTAAGCACACTGTATATACTGGGTTTCAGTGACTGGGGAGGCTGGTGGGGGCAGAAATCGGAGGACAGGCTCATTGTAATGCATGTAATGGAATGTGGAATGGTATCAAACACGATTTTGGCCACCACCATCCTCCCCTGGACAGAGCCCACAAGCAACTGCAATCAACACCACTCTGCTCTAGCCTGAACCACAACACAAACAACAAGGTTCAACAATGACTGGATGAAGACTGATGGGTTCAGAAATAGGTTCTCATTGATGAGTTATTTGGTTTTGGTCAACCTCCACTAGCTACCTCACACACCCATTGGCTCCACGCAAAGGCGTGTTTCTTTTGTGTTCAACCCCCGTCCCTTGCTGTGGTGTTGTATGCTTACAATGTCTCACTTTGACTACATTCCCCCTCGTCTTTATCCGACTGTTTGCATTCATACCACTCTATTGACATTTCACTGCTCAGTGAGGGAGTGTTCCAGCACAGTCCCAGTTTGTTTTTCAGGCAGACCCACTAGGGTTGAAGGTCATGTGCACTGACTGAGTCACATAGAATGTACACACAGTCATATTGAAGTCAATCATTATTCAAGCTAAATTCCTGCCATGACGTCAAACCAGATACTACTGATAAGCAGAGATCACAATCCCTTTCCCACCTCTCTGTGTGGATATGTGTAGTGCAAACAAAGCTCACTAAATCAAGCTCAAAGTAATGTTGCACAGTACTGCTGAGATTGTAGCAGAACTCGCAGCCCTGTAAAATTCACCCTGTTGTTAGTTGCTGTGTATGTAGCTGTTATTGTGGGGTAGAATTAGAATGTGCTCCTTAATATCGGCTACACTGTTATTAAATACATGAATAAAACACATATTAAAGGCAGTTTATATGTATATTATGGAGTCTACCTTGATTAGGACATTTTCAAAACTGGTAGGGTTGGTCACGTCATAGCAGACTATTACAAGGTTGGCATTCTGGTAGGAGAGTGGCCTCAAACGATCATAGTCATCTTGGCCTGAAAAAGAGACACAAAAACACACACATTCACTTGTTTGCTGATTAAATAACTTCGAAGAGGGGGACAAAGGTACCCAAATATTAGATCCACTGGGAGCTAAAAAGGGTAGATATATGAAAGGGTGGGTCCCAATTTCAAATAGAGAAGTTGTGTCATTATACCAGTTCTGTTTTTCGAATAGCAACATCTGATCATGGAGCAAGCTGAAACACAGCCATACATGTATGCTGAGGGTGAGGTATAAAACCACATCCTGGCTTTAACTTCCTTTTCCTGTGAAATATGAGGGCCGTGGCGGCAGTTAGGCAAAGATAAGCCGTCAACTCATAGTGGAGACATTGCATGTCATGGGGTTTTCCTAGAAACACAATAATAAGCCATTTATATCTACAGTTGTACATTTGAGCTCAGTGATAGTATTCATGTTATTCTTCCAATGTAAGGCACTGTAGTTGTAGGACTACTAATGTGATCTAACATAAGCCTCCAACTGACACTTCTTCCTCAAATATAACTCAACTAAATATAATCAGTGGAAATAAACCATTGGTATTTGCAATTAAGTCAATAAAACACTGATGTTCAATATGTAAAGATTGACCTATTTGAGCTGATCATTTTCAATTGAATTGACATTGTCTAGTTGTAAGTAAAACAATACAAAAATAAACACACTTGTGATAACCACAGATGCAGTGTTTCTTTTTAGATCTGCCTATACCACATCCTCTGGCACAGCAGCTTGCAGAAACACTTCTGCAATAACATTCTAACACTGCACAGTGAGTCCAAAGTCATTCTCATAGTTGGTGAACATGACATTATTTTTGCACTGTGATGTTAAGCGGTTAGTCTTACTACACTTATGGAATAAGGGCTGGTTCCATTATTCCACTTGTGTAATAGCATGTGAATACAATGGTTTTACTGCAGAAATTACAGCTATACTCATGTTGTATAAATACATTGTTTGTCCTCTATCAGTACTTTGACCTCTGACACAATTCTACCTTCTTTATCTGATCAAAACAGAATCAAAATGCCTCTAATCAGACATGACAGGTGATGCTGGCTGTTACTCCACACTCACAGGCCAAGCTCCACACCCTTATTTCTTTCACATTCCTGTACATTGGGTTGGAGCTTAGCCATGGCTTTGAAAAAGATAATGATCACTAATAACCATGTTTAAAGAACTAATCACTAATAATCATGTTTAAGGAACCTTACCAGCTGTGTCGTAGAGGTTGAGCAGGATTTCTTTCCCTCCATAAGAGACTGTTGTGACGTATTTTTCAAACACAGACGGGGCATACTTCTGTTTTAAATAAATCATAAAGAATTCAGTCTTTCAATCATTTAGCATTTCATCAATATAATACTCTAAATACATACATATGGAACATTAGTTTATACTATAGAATGTATCAAAAAATGTAAAGTATTTTGTTCTCAACACATGATGAGTAGGATAGGCCTACCATAACTGTAATCAATGTTGTTTCAAGGTATCATATTTTAATACATATTTAGAATATTTGTTTTAATACAATGTTACAAAAAAAATATTTGTGGGCGGTAGAAAGTTAATTCACTGAAAGTTGGCAGACAATATGATTATGGTTATCATATCGATACTTCCTTGTTGTAATTATCCAAGAGATCTCAATGGACACCACTATCATCTTTTGTTTCTCCTTACCTCTGGAAAGTCTCCTTTTGCATACACCATTAGAAGAGATGTTTTCCCACACCCTCCGTCGCCCACAATAACAATTTTGAGTTCTTCTCCCTTTCTAGCATTGCCATTGTTTGTCACTGAGCCGTTTTGTGTCATATCTCCTCCGTTAGGGTCCAACAGGCCGGCGTCATACAGAAGTAACAATCAGTTCCTCCGAAGTGAGAGAAGAAGACACATGGCAGTGGCAGAAGGATTCACCGGGAGAAATGGATCATCACTTCTCTAAGTGAGAGTTCACAAAACAGAGGAACAAACCAAGCTCGCAATAACCAGGTGTCTCAGTCTGTTCACCCCTTCCTCTTCCTCTCAGACATCAATTCTTTCCTACTGGCCCTGAATGCTCCTCTCCTCTTGCCCTCATCATTCTCTCCACCGGAAGTTTCTGTGCTGTAAGGCTCAGTCATACGTAGAGCACAAGTCTGGCTGCTCTCTCCCTCCTTCCTCCCTAGTCATCTTGCCTGTCTCATCACCTCACTGGGCGTGGGCTCATTCTGAGGCACTGCCTCCATCTAGAGCAGTGAGTGTGTGTGTGTGTGTGTGTGTGTGTGTCCTCCCTCTCAGAATGGCAAAATAAATCAATGATGATCTGAGGAGTGCCGCTGCACTGTGATCAACTCAACACCATTCCCACGGGAGAGGGGGTCAGGGATCACAGGCAAGTCTTGGCCATCAACTCCATTGATTCGCACCTATGAGGCTCCAATTCTCTATTATGAGTCCCTTTGGATGCTCAGGGGCCCAGAACATACCTTTAACTATACTTTGTGTTAATGTGTGTACAGTACCTCCCCACAGGTTCTATACTAGGCCTTTATTTGTCAAAAGTGTGACCCTATGGCACTGTTCAGCATCTCTACAATGACCCCTTTTCTGAGAGATGTCAGATGATGACTTCTCACGTCTTTTGCAACATTTGATTTTTAACTCAATTACATATCAAGACAACATAAGGCAGATTCATATGTGGTTTTATTCCAATTGAATTTGCATTAATTTAACATACATTCATGCAAAATACATATCAAAATATAACTGAGCCAACTAGCAATTAAAGAAATTATTAAACATGTTGTGAAACAATCTCTTCAATCAAGTGCTTCATTGCCACCTAGAGGAATGCCATCAAAGCATTTCAAGGAAATACATGACAATGTAGGCCTATATATTCACAACAATATGGAACTATCAAAACATGTAAACATTACATATTTGTTTGAAATCATTGATAATATTGAAACAGCATGCACTTTAATGGCGAATAAAACGCATTCTGAGCATAACACCACAGCATAGGCCCATCAGTGGCATGCACATTATTACAATTGACAATGCATAAAAATAAATAAAAATAAAATTAAAAAAAATATTCAGAATCTACAGGGTTCCATGATGTATTTGCCAATAATAATAACAATAACCTTTTTATAGCACGTTTTAGACGGTTGTTACAAAGCAATTCACATAAACATTTTTTTTTAGGGTTATGAATAACAAACTTTAAATACAGGTGAAAAACTATAGTGAGTTATAAGAGGCATAAAGGGTTAAACAAATACAAGCCAATTACAATACAATTAAAAATTATGAGTGGTACAACTGAAATCTAGTATTACAGGGAGTGTTTCGTCAATATCATTTTATAAGGGGGGGGGGGGTGTAAAGGGAATCAACTAGCCGTTTATTATGCGACACCATTTTTATTTAATTTTCTACATAATTTTCCCGTAATCTAAAATTAAACGCAGCCAATGCATTGTGGTTTCGTATAATAACAGAAAGGAACGGGAGCATTATATTGCCTCCCTAATCGTATTCTATCCCATGTGACGAAAGTCCTGATTAGGAAAGCTGTAATACGATTAAAACAAAATACTTTATGATTAATCAGCTAAAGAAACAATGGGCATAGCCTATCACAAGCAATTGGATGACTATTACTTGTTTTGAAAACGGCAAAGCCTTTATCGAAGAAGCTAAATCAGTTTATTCCGAAATTGAGAGTCTATACAATGGCCGGTTTCAAAGACTTAAACCTAGTCATGGACTAAATCACACTTTCAATGTCAAATCTCAATTGAAGATGTTTTTTAGTCTAAGATTAGGTTTAAGCCTTGTCTGTGAAACCAGCCCTTTGTGTGTTAACGAAAGTTTAAAATAGATCAGACGGTTAATGACTAGGCTTCGGTGTGTTTTTGGTATAGCCTATAAATATATATATTTTTTTTTTTTTTTTTTACATGTAGGCCTAAAGTGTCCCGAAACCTTTTTTCAGTTTTACATAATCCTTAATGAATTTGTATAAAACAAGTGCACAATATTATCTACGCACTAAAACAGCATTAGGCAGCAATAAAACTAACTGTAATGTACGGCAGGATAAATGGGCCTGTGGGCAAATCTCAAAGAATATTCTTTTCAAAAAAGCAAACCATTGACGAGAACGACGCGTAATTTTGGATATACAAAAGGAATACCCAATTGCCTACCAAAAAAAACGTGTTAGTCTACATTACGACTCCCATTATACTCACGAATGTGTAGGCTAAAATGGTTGTTGCGAGTCAGTCGTTTACCCTTCTGCGCAAGAGGCCCATGTCCTCAGTGTTGCCTATACCTTCTCCGCCTGCGTACAGAAGGGCTCGTCCCTCAAACATCCGTACAGGCGACACACACAAACATCCGTACAGGCGACACACACAAACTAACTAACTGTGTGTGTTTGTTATGTTGTTGCAATTTGCAGCAGACATGTTTGTTTGACATTTTATAAGGCCCCGTCCAGTCAAAATGGAACATTTCAAGTTGACAATCTATGTTTTAAGTAAGTATATCACTATACATCAATGTTGGTCCAAAATCAGCTATTATTAAATATATATTAAGACCCACAGTCAAAATCCACCAGTACGCTGCTACGGAAAAATACGGCCTCGTGACCTGCAGCATAAGGGTGTGGGCACTGAGAGTGGACGGATCGCATGACGAGAAAATATCAGGCCCGATCGATTGCTGCTGGTATATCTGGCATAGCCTTCTTGTATATTAGGCCTATTTGGAGAGGGCAAAGGGAAATGGTACTACATCGGCAATTTAACGTTTTAGTCTTGTGACCTTGTTATTCGACGCGTATTTTGTCCTTGTCCTATTCGAGCAGTTGTATAATAGCGCTCGAACCCTGCCTTGAAAAACACACCATTACTAGACTCCACTAAAACGAACTCCTTACACAATTTTCGGTTTATGCAAAAAGTTATGCATTACGCAATTCGAAAATCGAAACATAGGAAACCTTTATACGCGCGCGCGCACGCACACACACACACACACACACACACACACACACACACACACACACACACACACACACACACACACACACACACACACACAAAGAGAACAGGTTTCCTGTTTTTCTCCTTTACCTATTGGATGAATACATTTCTCTCTGACATCTCTTACAATCTTCTGATTGCTGGTGGTCAACACCTCGACATGCAACATGGAACCATTGTCTTGAAGGGGAAACATTGAACACGCAGAAAACCTGGAATCCCATTTGAGCATATGAGAGAAATACAGCACTATGTTCAAAATCGTTCCTGACCTTATATGGATGTGAGTGGGTGCAGCTCTCTCTCACTCTCTCTCTCTCTCTCTCTCTCTCAGACGCATGGCAACCAGCCAGATTCTCAGATGACTGTTGTTTGCCACAGAGCCATTTTAGAGCTGTCAGCTGCAGCGCTGCAACCAGGCGACGGGACTAAATGCGTCATGCAATGTTTCTCTGCTCTGTCGTTTGCATTCTGCTGCAAACTGCCACTCTGACTTTTACACACACACATACACACATACACACCACCAGTTTAAGTCAACTTGATCACAATTGATACATTTCTGATGAACAAACGTGTGTGGGAGATTCAGCACTTTTTTCAAGTTCTAAACCTCGCCCAGCAGTGGCGCAGCAACATTACCAGCACACAGTGATCTCCTTTGTCTGTGAAGAAGCCATTTTGAAACTAAGAACAGCAGAGAAGCCATTAAACGACAGTTACATATCAAAGGTCGTTTTTGGACAAGGGGGAGCAGAGAGATGTCTACAAGATTAATTTTACCCCTAAATGCATTTTAATGCTCTCAATTAAGATATCTCTCTTGGATTACATGTTTTAATTAACTGTAAGTGTCTAATGAGTATTTCATTTGAATAACATTATTTAAGAAATTACACCATTTTATTCTATATGTCCTAAGGTCAGTTTTGTTACCAAGATTTCAACAGAATTAAAAAGAAAATGAAATCCATCCTTGGTGAACATGTTTCTTAAAACGAGCCCAATCAATGTTCACATTGCTGTTGTTTACAATTAATGCATTGAGGCAGCTCAAAATCCATTACCTTTGAAATGATAGGATTTCCATTGAAGTATTACATGTCGTGTAGGCTCACGTTTGATATCTTGAAATTCACGAGGTTTTGGAATTTGACTGCAATCCTGTCTTCAGGAAGAGAGAGGAGAGCTGGTTTGCATACAGCTCACACTGATGCTGCCTGAAGATTTTTTTTTTCCAGCATTTGTTATATAGCCTACGTTGGTCAAAAAGCTTTAAACACTAGAAGTCTTTCAAGAGAAGTAGTTTTTGGCTAATTGTTTTCTTCCTTTTTAGGAGTTGCATCCCCACCCCTACTAAAAGTCACTATTTAAAGGATCCGAAGATGGGAATGAAAACGTCCCCCTTTCTTCTGCATTTAGGCCTGATGAATGTATTTCATCAAAATATTAAGGTAAATATTTTGACCAGATTTTTTTTTTTTTCCATCTGCTTCCTGTTGGACGCAGTATTTCATGAGCCTTCAAGGACACTTTCAAATAACTGCTATTATTCTACACAAATAATATTTTTAAAATGCCCTTGAAGCAAGGTCAGGCAAATTTCACCCTCACATTTGGTTCTGACTTTTGTCAAACTGAATATCTGCTCCTCAACATGATTTATTTCACAGTACTTTAAGTTATATTTGGCACATTTTGTGAGAATGAGAATACTTACTGACTTTCAGGGCATTAAACGTCCCTGTTGTGTAACTACATGGTGTATCAAATGTGATAGATGATGAGAGGCAACCATTCTGTAATGTAGAAAACGTATCAAAGGGGTTTAGTCAAGAACCAACAGCCAATTTCCAGTCAACATGATTCAGCATTTTTGAAAAAGGCCATTTGCTTTCTCTCCATGGCCTGCTTTATTTGCTGACATTTGAGGAGCAATTATACTCAGCCTCTAATGGATCATGTTAAAACAGCATGCAGATGAATGTATTGAAGAGAGAAGTTGGTTGATTTACTAATCACAATTTCTACATGATAAATGTTATGATTGTAGTCAATGCACTAACATAACATTTATACTTTAATAACAGTAACTGCACATTTCCTACATCTTTTAGTTACATTAAAGTTAATAAAATGTTAACTTACTCATAGCTATACTCATACATGGCCATTTACAGTGCAATGTCAACAATATGCCATCACACAATTTAATTGTACTTTTACTGTGCTTTTCTCTTAACAACTTCCATCTACAAGCTGTTTATTCACTGCACTTCTTTTTAACTTTAGAAACAAAAAAGCTATTATATGGGTGTGCCATGACCTAGTTAGGACAAAGATGGATTCCAGGCAGAGGAGAAAAAGGTTCAAAATGTCAAAGGGATAACATCCAGTAGGCTATTATATCTTCCTTCTTCTCAATCCTGTAAATGAGGAATCATTGTAATATATCATAGTCCATAAAGAGATGAGGAAATCAAGTATAAGATCCCTTTTGGAACAAAGGAAACCCATATTGGCCATTGAGTCCCATTTCAGGAAAATGGCTGCTGAGAGCGCTCAACCCCCTCTCTCTGCTCTCTGTTGAAGGATTCCTCAGCTGTGCCTCTAATAGCTGAAGCTAAAATGGTGCTTCGATCTGATTGGCCGACAGAACTGCTACTGTTAACCAGCCAATTGCCCAAGCACTGCAAAATATCAAGCAAGGTTTGCAATAGATGTCACATCTCTGCCAATATACAAAAGAGCAATAAGACAAGTAAACGAGTTAATTATACAATACGTGTGGCTATTCAGATGAATGGAAACTCTAAACTCTCCCCATATTTGGCATTTGGTTATTTCTAAGATTATCCGTGGAGAGCATTATTGTGTTGCAGTTTTATATGTAATACATCGGTATAAGTAAAGTAAGTTATTTTATCACTTTGGTTTGTAGGATACAGAAGTTGTATCTAAGCTTAAGGACAATGTTTTCCCTGAGATATTGATGGCCGAAATTGAGCCTTTAGTACAGCTCTAGGTTCAGGTTTTAATATGTCAATACGAACCGTACCTATGAGGAATGACAATAAAACCGATCTCAGACCTGCGCTTAAGAGATTCATCGACAACCTTACCTCCTATGTCCATCTTGTTTCCCGTTTGTGTAAATATAACCGGTAGATTCAGCACTTATTGTATATCCCACATTTGAGCTAAAAAGCCACCAGACAACCACTTTTCTGTTTGGTATGTAAATATAATGAATATTTTATTTATTTATGCATCGCTCTGATAATTAAAATGTACGCAGAATGTAGACACATGAAAAGAACCTCGTATCGAAAGTGCGAATTCTATGAGGGGTAGCGCTCAATAGTGGTGTATTGTGGGAGAGACAGAAACCCCAGACTGGAGGCACACAATATGTGTTGGCTCGCAAAAAGGAGGCAGTAACATTTAAATCATGTAATGTAATCAGTGAGAGGTAAACGATCTCGCCGTTTGATTATTAAAAAAACAGTCGATCGCGGACAAATCATGTCCAAGCCAGGGGAAAGAAACAGGCTAAACGAAGACCATGGCAGAAAGCAGAGTTCAAGTAAGCTTGCTCTTTTTTTTCTTCCTCTGTAATGTCTGTTTCGGTAACTGGGATACGATTCTAACCCCCATTTTCTTCCCATAGCCTTATATTTGCAAAGTCAAACATCTGTAGTGTATCGCTACAATGTAACAAGTATTCGTGCGCGAGTCTGATGGCTCAGATCTTGTGTTTTTCTGCTCAGGTTTGGCGAACGGCATGGAAAACAACCATCCCGTTTGCAGTTCGGGGGAGAAACGAAGTCACCATTGGAGAAGTTACAAGTTGATTATTGACCCAGCGTTGAAAAAGGGATCTCACAAACTGTATCGCTACGATGGAACGACTTTTGAACCGCCCGTAAGTGAATCGCATATATCCACATTAAATTTAAAAAGAAACACAGTTCTTAGGCTACATTTCTAGGCTCCGCGATTGCTACGAGGTACATTGTTAGTGGGCTGGTCGCGTTGGTCTCTGCACCTGACACAGTGCATCAAATGTGCCACTATTCCGTCGTTAAAGACATTGCAGCATTGGTAGATAACTGTTATAACATTAACATGTTTCCTATCAAATGTGTTTGTTTATAGTTTTAATTCCCATTATTATTATTGAATCGATCACACATGTGTAGCCTATTCATCTTGCTTGTAGCCAATGCATCTTGCTTGTTCGAATGGTAAAATCATTGTTCATTCCACAGGACCCTGCAATGCCACCGGTGGATATCGTCCGAGACCCGAGAATCGGTCGGCACTGGACGAAGTACAAGGAGACTGATCTCCCAGTTCCGAAGTTTAAGGTTGGCCTGATCAGTCACACCCCTTGCTGATCTTGACAGAATGAGGGATGCGATGCGAGACTCTCCAAAGTTTTGGAGCTGTTATCTTGATGGAATGTCTCCTGCTTTAAAAAAAAAAAAAAAGAAGAAAAAAAAAGAGGATTATGTTGCATCTAAAAATAATCGGTTGTCAAACAATATGCTAAATGCCCTTAATGATTACAGCAATGCATTTCCTTTTTGTTTAACGTTGCTGCTATACTGATATAAATGGCATACATATGATATTGTCCAAAGAAATGTATCCTATTCATTCTAACCCCTCTCTTTTCTCTCCAGATCGATGAATGTTACATAGGCCGTGTGCCTCCAAAGGAGGTGACATTTGCGAGGCTGAACGATAACATTAGAGAGGGTTTCTTGACCGACATGTGCAAGAAATATGGGGATATAGAAGAAGTTGAAATTCTATACAATCCAAGGAACAAAAAGCATTTGGGAATCGCCAAAGTTGTTTTTGGGACTGTAAAAGCAGCCAAGGATGCTGTCCAGAGTCTTCACAACACGTCTGTCATGGGCAACATTATCCACGTGGAGCTTGATCCTAGAGGTAAGCAATTTTAAAATACATTTTAGGACAATTTGTAGCCAACAAATGTGCAATAATGCATGTAGTTCTCTTTCATAGTATTTCTATAGATATATTGTCAAATAAGATGTCATCTGTCTTTCCGTTTTTGGAGGGTAATATTTAGTCACGTGTATACATTTACGGTGGTTGCTTGGTAACCAGCGCAATTGAATCTCAATGAGTGTTTGGGACTCGGCCTACGAGCCTCACACCATAGGTATATACATGGAACTGTATCACAAAACTGTATGATTTAATCTTTACTGTACTTTTGACGATATACTATTTTCGCAACCACTCATGAAAATATACTTTTACCTATTTTGTTTTGCATAATTGTTTATTTTATTTTATGTCGGCATTGTTTCAGTTTCACATTAGTTAACACGGCGTTAATTCATTGTGTGCATTGAAGGGGGGGAGGGTATTGATTATGATATTTGACTTTTATTCTATTATTGACTTAAAAAGTAAATGACAATCGCTTGCTTTATCCTTTCTCGCTAGACACATTGTACAATAGGTTATCTATTAGTTGGCTGTAGCAGGAAGGCTTTCCAATTTCCCCCCCAAGCTGTATCGTCTCACTTGAATTTACACATGATTTTACATCCTGCAACTGTCTCTCCATTCTCTTAAAGAGACAGTGGTTGTTTTCACATCAACAGGAGGGCCTGTTATACTCAGTCATGTTCAATTAGCTGGATCAAACAAGGAATACAATGTTTTCATGAGAACATCTTTCATCTGTGTGCAATAGTCTCTTGTGTCAATGTGCAGATTTTAATTTGGGATTTTCCATTTTTATAAAATCCAAGTATGGTGGAGAAATGCATAAATATATCACACATAACTCAGATATTACTGCACACTAGGTGTATGTTAAGTGCAGACATATTGCCATGCATTTGGGGGAAATCTTGCTTTATATTAGTAGTCAGCTTCTTAATAGTCTGTGGCAGCATATTGTGAAGAAACAAATATTATAATTCTTATAAAGAGAACTGCATGTCATGAACATAACCAGCTATTGCTTGACAATCTATTACTGCGAGGGGCATTATTACATTCTCCCAAGGGGCCTAATTAATGGTAAATTCAATTATACCTTTGGCAAGTGCAAGTTTCCACAGAACCCTTACTGAACCTTACAATAACCTCTAATCATTTCAGGTGAGAATCGCCTCAGGTACCTCCAGCTCCTGGTGAACGGCAGCTACACCCCACGGACAGTCCCTGTGGGGGCAGAGGAGGCTAGAGAAGTGTCACCTCGTAGTCTGGCAGAGGCCATTTTGGTAAGATTCCTCACCCCTGTTGTTGTGTGTTATGTTATATCTATGTAAATGTGCCAATGTCCCAAAACAAATGTAGAGATTTAATGTTTATCCGATTATGATTTTTTTCGATTAATTTTATTTGTGTCAATAGTAACCTCCCTAGTCTATTCTACAAGCTTGTTTTGGTTGAAATAAAAACTTGTAAATATGAGTTCTTCATCCCAGCATATTCCTATACATTTCACCAGACGTGCTTTTTAGATGGAGACCAAGTTGGGTCATTTCTGTCTTATACTATTTACAGCCTGTGTAAGAGTCCTGCTTGGTGAATTAGTCCCCCCATGCCTGAATCATTGTCCTATCTAAACTGATACCCTTATCTCTAATCCATTTTGTCAGTGCAGCAGGTGGTAAAAAGGGGCCCTGGAAGGAATGTTGTCTAGTACCTTAGCTTGTAGAGGGAAGGGACAACGTTATTGAAACCTGCACTTTGTCCTACTACACAATACATAGGTTTCTGCAATCCCTTCACCACACCTTTTTGATGATTTATTATGAGTAATCCACATTTGGAGGTGTTTTTAAAAAGGCATATCTAGTTCTAGTCTACACCACCATCATTTAAAATCTAAAATGTATCCCACAATTGAATGTGGAATGCATTCAAATCCGTGTGCTCCTGTCTCTCCCTAGGCCTGTGAGCCCCTCCGCCGGCTCTCTGAAAGCAGCTCGTCTGCAGTGGGAGGCCCAGTGACCCCCAGCAGCAACACCACCCCACTCTCCCTGGACACGGCCTACTCTAGCCTAAGGCAAGACACACCGCAGTCCCAGGGCACCCCCCACACCCCAAGACAGACAAGCACCCCCTTCTCTCAGGACTCCAACTACTCCAGTAGGCAGACCACCCCTTCCTACCAGTCCAACAGGGCCGAAGGCTCTGGAGGCTACAAGTCTCGCCGGCACGAGAGCAAGTTCCAGGACGCCTACAACCGCAGACCGGAGAGGCGCTATGTCCATGGCACTGGTTCTAGTTCTAGTGGATCCTCTTACCGCAACACCCCCTCTGAACCTGCCCCCTTCAAGCAGCACCCACCTGCCCCACCTGAACCCCCCCCCTCTGCACCATCCTTTGCCCACACGCCACCTCCCCCTGCCAGCGCCAGCTTTAAGTCAGCCTTCTCCCCCTACCAGGCCCCCATGCCCCCTGCGTACCCCCCCTCAGAGCCAGCCTTCCACCCACCCGTGCAGCGGGAGTCCGAATACCGGAGACCCCCCCAGCCCCCTACCACCGATTTCATGCCTGTCAAGGAGAAGCCAGAGACACCACCCATCCCAGAACCCCCTCCGGAGCCTGAGGCCCATCCGAGCACCCCGCCTCCCAGGACTCCAGAGCACTGCCCCTCCCCCGGCACCCCTACCCTGGAGTCAGAGCGAAATAGCCTGGACTCCCGTATCGAGATGCTCCTGAAGGAGAAAAGGCCAAAGCTACCCTTCCTGGCTGAGCGTGACTCAGACACTGAGGTGCGCATGGAGGGCAGCCCCATCTCCTCCTCTTCCTCTCAGCTGTCCCCCATCCCCCCTTTCACAGGGGGGTCCCAGCGCACTTCTCGCCCCTGTAGTACGGGGCTGGAGGATATAAGCCCCACGCCGTTGCCAGACTCTGACGATGAAGACCCCATCCCCGGAACTGCTTCTCTCGTCAAGAGGGTCTGCTCTCCGGACCACATCCAAGGGAAGATGAACTCCTCCAGTGATCGCCTCGGAAATCACACACCCACGGACAAAATGGATACGGTAGGAACCAATGGCAACATCATCATTTATTTTGGATTATGTTTAACTATCCCTATTACTTGACAAGGACAAACAGGCACTTTGAGTAAGATCCAATGTTCAAAAATGGTTGTGGATAGAATAAGTTAGATACCGCGATAGTGTTGTAATAGTGTTTGGTTGCAGCCGGATCCATTTAGCAGTTACAGAGGGGGCACAGGAAGTGCAGGAAGTAAGCACAGGCTTCAGTGAGTGATGGCAGCCTGCACTTTCCCTTTTGTTTCATTCTCCTGTCTCAGCCTGTCTGCCAGGAGAGGAAGTGGTTCACTCTGGTTTCACAGCTTTCACGGCTGTATGAAAGCAGTGGCTGAGCTATTTGGGTTTGTTCCAAATTGGGCAATGTGTGAATTTATCAACAACGTACAGTGATACAGAGTACCGTATTTGAGGCTGTGTTTACATTTTCAGAACTAGTTCACTTATTATTAATCATGCCCTCTTCATGTCGTCCTTATAAATGTTGAGGTCATTTTTTCTATAGTCCTTCTGTTGGGTAACCAGTAGATGCAAAAATCGAAGGAACAATCATTTCCAGACGTGTTAAACTAATGTCCCTGAGCAATTTGCTAGGCAAACTAACCTGCATCGCTGCTGTTAGATGTAGGGCCTTTACAACCCAGTGTATTGTTTCAAGTAGTCAGTAGTCAATCAAGCTTCCTATCAACAAAACAATACTTCCAAAAATGTCATGTTTAGGATGTAATGCACCACCAGATGAGTGACGGGCCCCTTTCCTTACGTTCAGTACTCACTTGGATGAACAAGCCTATACTCCTATGGCCTATGGTAGCAGGTTTACCTCCGGTGCTGTGCTGTTGGGGAGTAGAACACTTTCACTTCCTCTGTCTGACGCTCATGAGGCGTGTTGTTAGGGAGAACAAGGCACAGGTCGTTAGCTCTGGTCAACCCCACACTTCCTGGTTCTATTCAGCCTAACAGGATTGGCTACAGCTTTTCATGTTTCACGTTATCACAAATGGTCACTTTCGCATACAATCCACTCCCCTTGCCAGTTGAATTTGGCATGATTTAACTGGATTTAACCCAGATGTTGGTGTTGTTTTGGGAAATGGGTCATGACAGTTACATTCCATTGGTGATATGATTCATTTGTTATTTTATTGAAGCTTGTTACTGTGTGTTCCAATTGTTTTGTTTGATCCCTTTGTTGCGGGATGATGTTGTGTAAGCCTTTGTTGAATAATTGTTAGTCGTTTATGTTTGATTTCACAGCTATTCAAGGACATTTGAATCAACAGCTGTGTTTGAATTTGTTACCAAAAAGTCAAGGGTATACTTGATGTGTGTGCCAACACTTGGTCTAAACTATCTTTAGATTTGGCTCATCCTTCAAGCGATTGGCTGTTGCTGTTTTGAGGGATTAGGAAATAATCACATCCTGCTAAATGCAAGCAGGGCATATTTTAGACACTAATGTCAAGGTTTGGAGTGTGGAGAACCTGTTTTTTTTTTTTTAATGAAGGGACAGGGAGAGTTGATTGCATATATGGGGGGGATATAGGGAGGCTAAGGGCTAGTTTGCTTACTGTTCAGATGGACAGTCAGGCACATTGTGCCCTAGAAGGTGATGTAGATGTCCTGACCCGTCATCTCTCCCACAGAGCCACCAGTCCTCAGGTGAAGACATGGAGATCTCTGACGAGGAGATGCCTGGATCACCGACCACCAGTGGTGACTGTGCCAAGGGCATCGTGATCAACTCTGCTGTGTCCCCCATGCAGACCATCTCCATCCTCCCCCCCGGCTTCCCACCTCTACCTCCTCAAGCGGGCTTCCCTCTTCCTCCCCACCACCTCACTGCTGTGCCAGGTCACCCACCTGGAATGCTGCCTCATCTGCACCCCTACCCCCCTGGCATGGTGCCCATGATGCCCATGGACCTGATCAGCTGCCTGCCTCAGTGGGGCAGTGTTCACATGTCCTTCCAGATGCAGACCCAGATGCTGAGTCGCATGGCCCAGAACCAGAGAGCCTACCCCTACCCCCAGTTCATGGGTGCGGGTGGGGCAGCTCCAGCTGGGACTGGGGCCATGCCGTTTGGGGGTCCCTACCAGCCTCTGTCCATGGGTAGCACCCCAGCTAGTAGTGCAGCGGGGCACGGGCAACCATGGCCCAACCCCAACATGCCCAAGTTTAACCCTGCCGTTCCTCCTCCCGGGTACGAGGCTAAGAAGGAAGACCCCCACAAGGCCACGGTGGACGGGGTGCTATTGGTCATCGTCAAGGAGCTGAAGGCCATCATGAAGAGGGATCTCAATCGTAAGATGGTGGAGGTGGTGGCCTTCAGGGCTTTTGATGAATGGTGGGACAAGAAGGAGCACTCGGCCAAGGTGAGTTATCCACCTGAGCCATCTCTCACAGAATTCTGAGATTGAGAGTCAGTTAGATTATATCAAATGGCACTTAACATTTTAAGAGTCCACTAAGCACAGGCTTGTAAACATAGGTTGACAGTGAAGATGTATCCTCCTCAAGATTTTGTAGTTACATCAATTCTATATACATCAATTCTTTGGTAGAATGTGTCTAAAGAATGGTAGAATGTGTTGCTTGGATACAAAAGAATGTTTTGTTGGACTGCCAGTCTGCCACATTTAAAAACCCTGCTATGTTTCAAACTAGAAAAACTCAATTGAACTTGTAAAATATAATATAATGTTGCATACTAGCTTCTGATGAAGTATTTATTTTAATGATGGACAGTGACAGCATGGTAGGTGCACATTAGCACATGGGTTGACATCTCATGAATCCAATAGATTGAACATTAGAACTTAGAAAATAGAACTTTTGTAATTCCTAGAAACTCTGAGAGCTGTGTTAATGATGTGACTGTTAAGGTCCTCCTGACTTCCCAAAGTGTTGCACCCACACATTCTGCTGTGTTAGCCAGATAAGAGACGTTAATCACACTGTCCTGTTGTTGTTCCTGCAGGCGTCCTTGACTCCAGTGAAGGCTGGGGAGGGGAAAGAGGAGGAGAAGGAGAAGCCTAAACCCAAAGAGACCATGGGCTCCAGCTTGCTGGAGAACTGGAACAAGGGCGAGGGGTTGGGCTATGAGGGTATGGGCCTGGGCATCGGCCTCCGAGGAGCCATCCGCCTGCCCTCCTTCAAGGTAACATTGGCACCCCTCCTACCGTTTAGGACTTGGCTAAAGAAAGCCTCTGTGTTGAAACGACAAGATACTCTAACATTTTGCCTTTGGCCGAGTGTATTACTAACTGCTATAGTCTATTGACGCTGGTTGCTTTGTGTTCAGGTGAAGAGGAAGCCTGAAGCCACTTCCACTGGCGACACTAAGCGAGCGCGGCCGTCCACTCCTGTGGACGATGAGCTGGAGGATGAAGGTAAACTACAGGGCCTAAAGGGGGGGGAATCCGTAAATGATGCCCAGTCCTAATATTCTGGCTAAATCTCCCTCAAATTTGAGAAGACTCCCTCACACCAGACCTGTTCCAAATGATTGCTAGTTTTGTAACGTTTCCCTCTGTCCTGGGTTAACCAGAGCGGGACCGCGACACAGCGGACCTCCCTGCCGACGGGTCCAGGTCGGATACCGACGGCTCGTCGGGACGACGGCGACACGCACGGCCCCTGGCGCTGGACAGCGAGGGGGAGGAGCAAGAGGAGACGTCTGGGAAGGAGGAGTCTCTATCTGACAGAGAGGAGGAGCCTGATGAAACGGAGGCCTCTGAGAGGTTGTCGTCGGGCAAGGTGAGCCTCCCCTGGTGTAGACTAGAGTGAATGGGTGAAATATGAAACAACAACTCAACCTTTAACCAAAACCATATACTCTCTCTCTCTCTCTCTATATATATATATATATATATTTATATATATATCTCTGCCTTCAGCTGAGGCTTTAGCTACACATGTATCACATGGTACTGGATTAAGGCAACCTGAGTCATAACGTAACCTTCATATAGAGACGTTCTAAAAATGCTGATGAGACTTGGGTCTTCCAGGAAAGTGAAGGAGAGGATGCAGACTCGTCCAGCGAGAGTGGATCATCTGATTCATCAGACGAAGGTAAATACAGACTCGTGAGTGTGAGTGTGAGTGTGAGTGTGAGTGTGAGTGTGAGTGTGTGCGCGCGCGAGTGTGAGAACTCTGCCTTGGTAACCTGTCTCCCTTTGCCCCCTTCGCACAGACGCTGTCAGTTCAGCATCCTCTAAAGCCGACTCTGACTCCTCGGCAGAAAGTGGAGACTCCTCCGACTATGAGTCCAGTTCAGAGGAGGAGGAGGTAGAGGAGGCGGAGGAAGAGGAGACAGAGTTAGCGGTAGACGATGATAAAGAAGAGGCCAGGGTCGTGACCTCGTCATCATCCTCGTCCTCGTCCTCCTCGTCTTCCTCGTCTGAAGAGGAGGAGGAGGTAGAGGAGGTAGAGGAGGAGGTGGTGGTGGTGGTGCCGCCACCGCCCAAGGCCCCCAGCACTCCCCCAGGGCTCCCCCCAGAGGAGGAGCCCTCAGAGCCAGCTGTCTCTAAGGAGGAGCAGAGGGCCAGGGAGCGGCTGGGACACAAGCCCAACCACAGAGCCGTTAGCGAGGGAGAGGAGGCAGTGGGCCCTGGCAGGACCATCCCAGAGGACCTCCGTCCCCCCTCACCTAAAGGTGTCCCAGGTTTGACCCCTCTCCGATCATCTCACTTCAGACATTTAAAAAAAAAAAAAAAAACTGTATTGACAATGACTGTAGAGGTGTCTCTTTTACAATATTGATTCTGTTATGTTGAGTTCTGGTTGATAATGACGGTCGGTTGCCTTTCAGCTGAGGATCCAGAGATTGATCTGGAGGTCGGCGTCCCCGCATCCAAGGCCGAGCCTCAGGAGGACGTGGGGAACCTCCGGCCGCCCACCCCTACAGGCTCTCTGGCCGACAGCGACCTGGACACGCGACCCAAAGGGCACGACGAGGACCTGCCCTGCACCCCTGGTCGAGGAGCCCCCCCCGCACCCCTGGAGCCAGGCGCACCCCTCCCCAGACCTGTCCCCGCCATGCACCTCCCCCTGCCCCCCAACCCAGCCATGGACGTCCGCTCTCTCCTCCTGCCGCCCCCCGTGCCCCTACCTGACCTCGCCCACAGGGCCAGACTGTCCACAGATGAGGACGTCCCGCGCACGCCTGGCAGGGACCTGATGGACCGCGCCCGGGGGCTGGGCAAGTCCCAGAGTACAGACACCATGCCCCCCGTCACGCCCGGCAGCGATGCCCCACTGACTGGCAACAGCCTGTCGCTAAGCTCCCCCCACATCCACGGCAGCCCGTTCTCCTACCCGGCCCAGTCCCCTGTCCTGAGCGCCGGTATCCCTCGAACCCCCGGCAGGGACCTGACCTTCACCCCGGTCTTCCCCGACCCCACGGCCCTGGCCGCCAGCCTCCTGTCCATGCACAGGAAAGCCTCGTCAGAGAGCCTGGAGGACAGGCCCGTGTTCAAGGAACCCCCCCTCAGCGTGGGCCTGCCGCCGGGCTCCCTGCACGACTCGGCGTTGCCCCACCCAGGAGAGGCGGTTCTAGCCAGCGTGCCCAAAGATCTGCCTAGTGTCCCAGCCGTAGACGTCCCCCCGCTCCCCGACGCCACCCCACCCAAGAGGAAACCCGGACGGCCGAAGAGCAAAAAGGCGCCCGCGGTCGCCCCTCCCATGGAGTCCATGGAACTGTCGGTGATCCCCACCTGCATGCCCCCGTCTCTGCCGCACGACGCACAGCTCAGGCAGCTATCAGCAGACACAGCCGCCGCCGGTCTCCCCGACATCCCCCGCCACGCCGGACTGGACGCCTCCGCCAAGGGACTGGACTTCCGGGAAGGAGAGGCAGCGCAGTGTCAGACGGCTCTTCTCCCCGTGGACAGATACCTGCTTTACGAGGAGGAGGAGCCTGCTCCGAAGCCCGCTCGGAGGGCACGGCGAGGGTGGGGGGAGCTGCTGCTGCTGGACAGCCTGTCCCCCGTGACCCCGCCCTGCTTCAACCCGCGCACCGAGTTCGAGGAGATGACCATCCTGTACGACATCTGGAACGACGGCATCGACGAGGAGGACATCCGTCACCTGCAGGTCACCTATGACAAGATGCTCCAGCAGGACAACGGGAACGACTGGCTCAACGACACGCTGTGGGTCCAGCATCCTCATATCCTTTACTACCGGCTGTCAGAGAGAGGTGACGTGTACCAGTCATGTGTACTAGACATGTACCACCGCATATGGTTTGTTATGTTACTTTTAATAAGAACAATAATGCACTTTCTGTGTGAAAACTGGCAATGCTAGCGCCCTCTGCTGTCTTCTCTCAATAACACACACAATGCATGTAGGACTGCATGCGATTTGACAATAGCAGGTAACAACGTCAAATTGTCCCACTGCCCAGCTGATTTTAGTATGTTTTGTGTAAAAAGAAAAAAGAGAAATGGTCGTCATGATTTTAGCAACACAACAAGTCTTAACTGTTTCCAAAAGTTCCTCAATGTTACCCTTGACTCCTCTGCACCTACCAACATCCCTGGCGTGAAGAGGAAGAGGAGAGACGATGGGATGAGGGATCACATGACTGGCTGCGCCCGCAGCGAGGGCTATTACAAGATCGACAAGAAGGACAAAATCAAATACCTCAAGAGCACCCAGCTGCAATCAGAGGAGACACCCATGGACACCCAGGTTTGTCTCAGGGCCTGAGGTTGAGGAGGAGAGTTCAGTTCAGCTAAGACGGAAGGGACACACACAAGGGGCAACACTCAGCAAGGGTGTCTGTGTTTGTGTGTCTTTGTTTGTCTGGGTGTTTTTTTTTTTGTCAGCATGCGTTTTGTTTGTGTCTGGCAGGCAGTGCCTCGCCGCAAGATCTGTCTGTGTGTCTGAAAGGGTTTTTAACTTGACTCGTGTTATGTCGTCCGTCCCCCCCCCCCCCATCCCTCCCTCTCCCTGCAGGGTATGAGTATTCCTGCCCAGGTCCATGTCTCTGCCAGAGCTGGGTCTGAGCGCAGATCGGAACAGCGCCGCCTGCTGTCCTCTTTCAGCTGTGACAGCGACCTGCTCAAGTTCAACCAGCTGAAGGTAGCCGCAGCACACCGCACACACAGTCACCCGCTTTTGTCCTCGACATGTATAAATGGGTCAACGCAAGGCTGCTGCACCACTTCAATCTGTCCTTTTTTTTTTGCTTCACCTTCCCCCAGTTCCGTAAGAAGAAGATCCGGTTCTGTAAGTCTGGTATCCATGACTGGGGCCTGTTTGCCCAGGAGCCCATCGCTGCTGATGAGATGGTGATTGAGTACGTGGGTCAGAACATCAGACAGGTGAGTACAGGGCAATCTGAGTGAGATCATGTACACACACACACTACACCAAATAGACCCAGATAGATCCTAGTCGTGACACAGCACTACGACACATGACGGTCTGTTCTAGCTGACAAAGGGTCTCGTGATCCAGCCCAGTGTTGAGGTTAAGCCAGGTTGAAGTGAGTGTGACCTGTCTAAGCCCCGCCTCTCTGTCCAGGTGATCGCTGACATGCGTGAGAAGCGCTACGAGGACGAGGGCATCGGGAGCAGCTACATGTTCCGTGTGGACCACGACACCATCATAGACGCCACCAAGTGTGGCAACTTCGCCCGCTTCATCAACCACAGCTGCAACGTAAGACCACTTAGACGTCTCCTGAAGAGCTATAGGATGCATGGCTTATTTTCTATCTAATCACAAACTATTGAAATTCTGTTCTACAACAGACAACATGTGAGAGTCATTTCCATCCCCCCCCTGTATTTTATCCAGCAAGCCTGTAAATATGTCAGTAAAGCTCGTACTGCTGCCCCAAATCACCCTGACAACAAAGTCATTGACGCTAACACTATTCTCTGCTTCGTTCCATCACAGCCCAACTGCTATGCTAAGGTAATCACAGTGGAGGCGCAGAAGAAGATCGTCATTTACTCCCGACAACCCATCAACGTCAACGAGGAGATCACCTACGACTACAAGTTCCCCATCGAGGATGAGAAGATCCCATGCTTGTGTGGGGCAGAGAACTGTAGGGGGACATTGAACTAGTGTTAATTAACACCTGGCCAAGGAGAGAAACTTATAGAAACTACAAGCACTGTCCCCAACCATTGTCCCCAACCCAACCCCCCCCCCCCCATTCCCTGGACACACACACACACACACACACACACACACACACACACGGAGACTCCATGCCAAAAACGCAAGGACAAAAGGGGAAGGAATGGAAGAACCAGAGGTTGAAAACCCTTACCATCACACACCTGGATAGGGTGCAGCTAACATGTCTGGGACAGTTTTATACATACACATATTTACTCAAAGATTGTTTACGATTTCAGGTGCTCTAATCAGACAGAAACATGGGGTTTTCTACTACTTTGCCAGTTAACTAGACTAAACGCTGTACCAACTGGCTTCCTGGTCCAGCACTCTTAACTTTCCCTCGTCCAGTGAAGTTGATCAGCATGGTCTAGTATTGGTTTGTACAGTTTTACCCGTTCTCACTTTTCTCATAAGCTTTACGGAGACCACATGTGGTACGTAACCCCTCATACACATACACACACACACACACACACACACACACACACACACACACACACACACACTTTTCTAGCTGCTCATTGATACTGTTGACACGCACAATAAAACACTGGTCTCTGTGGGAGGGACATGGCCACCCCCACAGGAGACTACACTATTCTAACCATGTGGTGGTCATAGTGGCACAGACAGGAAGTAGGGTAGGGGTCCTGAGGATTACGCTTGCTACCTATTGAATAACCTATGGGGATGCCTTCACTTCCTTAACCCCCATTTTATATACCATGGTTGTCATTGTAAATTCAGAAAAATAATATAATTTAGGCTACAGAATGTGTGGAGTTCAGATCAAGCCACACCTGCTCATACCAGCAAAACATATTATGCTGCTGTCTGTTACTTTATGCAAAATCAAGGTATATGTCTTCAGAGATTTAACAAATGGTATTAAGGATATTCCAGTATTTTTTCCATCCTTTTTTATTCTTGTTAAGAGAATGTCTTGTTTCTCCAAAGACACTATTGTTCATGTGTGTATGTGTGTGTATGTTTGTGTTGGGGAGAGAGTGTATGTGAGTGAGAATGAGTATGAGTGTGCTGCCCCCTTTTGGCCATACTGTAGAAAGAAATGCAATGTTGAAAACAAAATGCAAGCTGGGTACCATAGTTGTATAATCCGAAAAAAGTTATTCTATAACACAATCTTTACACCCTATTGTAATGTACTATTATAACAAGCAACCGTAGGCACATAATTCCTTCCATTACCAACAATCTCAGCTACAATCACTGCACAATGAGACTGCAGATGAGGTTTTTGCAGACTATTGAAATGCTTCATGCCCTCTTTTCTCTCATGACATGCACCCATGTTAGGCTGCTTGCTGAGGCTATTAGATAAGACGGTATAAATTGAAGCAGAATCGTAAGTGCCATAAATGTAAGCCTCAAGAGGTACGTGACTACATGGCAAAAGTGTTCCTGAAAGCTGCCGCTTCCAACTCTGCCAGCGCTTACGCACTATTATGAAATGCTGTCTATTTTCACCAGTGTGAATGTGTTTGTATTGTGTTCAATGAATGTGTGTCATGTCATGTACGTGATATTGTTTTTACTTCACCTGTTATGTGTTGGTGGTGATTGGTTCAGGTGTATTCACCCCCATAGTGCTGCTTCAGCTGTAACATGGTAGGGCTGTTCTACAGTCTGCTCAGTATTCTCCTCACTGTACACAAGTCTTTCTAAAGTAACCCTCGCTTCATCACCACCACCACACTGAGACCCCCCCAACCCCCAGTCCTCTGTTTGTGTATTCAGTTCTCACATGACTGTCGTCTATTCAGTCTGTCAATATCAAGAATTGTTGCTGTTTGTGAATGCACGAGAGGCTTGCACTTCTGCCTACGCTCTCCTAGCCAATCACAACTCTGAAGACCAAGTCATTCATTGCTTCTCATTCAGTTGGATAGCTAGCTTACAGAGAAGTTTTTTTTTTACGACCGTGATGTTTATATTGTACAGGATCACTTGTATAGAAGACCTGAAGCTTTTTTTTTTTTTTTTTATCTTCACAGGGAGAATACTTAAAATGATGCATCTTTCCTTTTTTCAAACAAAAAAAAAAGACTGAGTATTTAAAAAGATATTTTCAGGGAACAGTAAAAAAAGGAATCGTCTGTAAAATGAAAAACAAGGGTTGAATTGTTTATTTAAGCAAAGGTGCATCTTGTACAGAAAAAAAGATCTCCACTTCCCTTTGAAAGATTGTTTCTTGTAGAAACGTCTTCATCGTTCTGCCCATTTCCTTTGTAATCTTAAAATGTGTAAATAGTTTAACTGTGAATATATATATATTTTTGTTCCTGGGGATTTGCTACAGAAGTACAGCTCGGAGAGATCTATGTGACAGACGGAGTAAACACAGAGCTGGTGGCAGTATTTTCAGCTTGTGTCAAGCTTTATTTTTTATTTTCTCTTGTAAATTCTATGAAAATCTGTTTGCAGTGTGGAGAAAGGATAAAAGCATTAAGGTGCAGAATTGCCATGGGAATTGGGTGGAGTCATCAGCCTGTTTCTCATGTCTATTTATTACACAACAAATGTATGAAAAAGAAAATAATTGAGAATAAAGGCATTTTTTTCAAATGATTTAATATGTTTATTATTTGATGAGTTGTTTCTCTGTTCAGAAGGAGCAATTACATGATCATTTTACATTCACATTACTTCCCCAGTATGCACAGACACATACTGGTACAAAGCATTTGTTTCATTGACATTTTTGGCATTTAGCAGACACCTGCATGTTGAAACCATCAGTGAGATGTGTGAATAAACCAACATGCATCAACAAAGCCCTTCTGTCAGTATGTGTTAGCTAGAGTGTCAGAGTGTCAATGCTGGGGGTTGTTGTAGTCACTCAACTGTCACTTGACCAATCACATTACTGTACATCACACAATATGGTTTTAACATGGACCAAATAAAAATGGAAGACATACTAACCTGTGTACTTCATGACCTTTGACCTTATTTAAAAGTCATCCCCCACCTCATACACACATTCCTGCCTAGCATCCAGAGAGTGACCTCATCCTTACCCAGCCAATTCCTGATAACCCACACACTCCACCATCCGGAGAGGGACAGACAGAGTGGCCTCTGTGTGTGTACCCTATGCCACCCCGTGCCCGTGTCAGTGACAGGAGGAGAATGGTGTGACCAGAAGTAGAGGGGGGTACGGGGGGCGGACAGAGAGGGGGGGAGAGAGGGGGGG
Organism: Nansenia antarctica; assembly: GCF_963989245.1. NCBI lineage: Eukaryota > Metazoa > Chordata > Actinopteri > Argentiniformes > Microstomatidae > Nansenia > Nansenia antarctica. The sequence continues at coordinate 55,620,417 of NC_137689.1, forward strand.
TGGGGTGCATACCATACTGTTTTTGGACTTAGTGAACTATCTACTGTACCCACAATATCCTTACTGGTTTTACCCACTTAACCATGTCACTGTTACAATCCAAACATCCCTTCCCTGTATGTACATGTCACACTACTCACCTCCTTTCATATAATTCCAGAACAGTGGTATGGCGATTTCTCTTGATGACAGACTCAAAAAAGGTCAAATTCACCCAAACTCAGTGGAAAGGGTAAGAGGAACAGCCTCTCCAGGGAAACCCCTCACCCACTGCAGTTACTCAGTGAATTGCTCAGGGAATACATTATACAGCTGCTATACATTATGGCTTCCAGCAGGAGAATGCACAGTTTACAAATTGTTTACTTAACAAAATACAGTTGGTCGAGAAGATTGAATGCAATACAACCAGACATACAGTACACATACAGTTCTTAATGATGAATTACAGTTGAGTGTTACCAGTATTAGATGTACACAATTGTGTTACAAAATGTTAAATAACAGTAATAATAAACCACAGATCTGACCATGGGCGTAGGTTTGATTGTAAATGTGTGGGGGGAACAGTAATGCCAGCATGTGGAGGGTGTGGGAGTATGGTGGCCCTCTTACAGGTAAATGTAGCCTTCAGTAAGCACATTGTGTGCACTTCATACAGCATAGTTTCAACAGTTTTCCAGTTAAATACTTAGTGAAATAATTATTGCGAAAAACTTGGGGAAAATGGCCATTTTCATTGCTTAATGAAACCTACGCCCCTGGATCTGACTGAATGCAATGACACAGTCATATTTGTTGAGAACATACAGTAGTAAATTACATAAACAGAACACTTATTCTTCACAGTACTTAATGTAACATCTGTATACATGTTTCTATAGTTTGTACAGTTTGTTGGCCTTATCATACACTGTGCTTTAGGCTCTATTGAGAATAGGCAGAGCACAGAGCTAGTATCCACAAAGTAGCCAATAGCTAGAGCCAATAGAATAGCCCTAAACAGAGAGCTAGAGTCCATAGACAAGGCCAACAGTTAGAGTTAGTTGAAGCACCAGTATTGAGAGTGATGATGGGCTATAGAGATGAGTGGCTGTTGCTGTCAGCAGCTTGGCATCTTTGGATGCGTAGACACTGCGACTGAAGGTTGGATGGATGTGTCGGTAGTTGTTATGGAGATGCGTTAACAGTTCTGCTTCTTGCTCCGTGGAGTAAATCCCGGAGGAGAACTGCTCCAGCTGGGGATGAAGGCACAGACGGGTAATCCGATTATTGTACAATAAAGGCATAGGGATTAACAGATGGCTATCCATAAATCTGTTCAAACCATCACCTTTTCAGATTGAACTGTTTTCACTCATCAAAATGTTGATGAATGAACCCATCTAGGATCTTTATGTTGTTTTTAATCATTAGAGAGAATCCTCCAACAGGTATTTCCCAGCACACGCTATGGATAATTCCATGGTGACAGCATTTTAATTTGCCTTAGAACAAAATAGCATAAACACACTTGAGGTGTAAGTATAATAGTGTTTTTCTTGAGAGTAGTGCATGCTTACCTGGGACCATGAGATGTGGATGGGAACTTCATACACTGTCCATAGAACTGCCTGAGAGCAAGGAGGAGTGGTGAGGCTGCCATGGTAACGGTAATACTGAGACAGGTTGCTCTCTGGCAACAGACCCATCAATGGGAAGGGCTTGACTGAAGCACTTTGACCTGCAGGGGACAACAGGTGACCTTATAACTAGACAATACTGAATAATATTCACATTTAATTTAACATTGATGCATGATTAACTGTTAACCGTAACACATAAGATTAACATACATTTCTGAAAACATGTTGCTGCCTACAGTAGAAATAAACATAATAATAGAAATAGGTTTCTACATACCTTTATAGGCAACAGAGGAAAGTAGACGGGATATGCGTCCAAAGTTAATATTGTCAGCATAAACAACCTGCAAGAACATAAGGACATGATAATCAATGAACAATGTGCTCAAACACTGTCTTAAATTGTAGGCCTATGATTCACCATTTACTTACGTCAATAAAGAATCCAAGAACTGCAAGCCCAGTTGGGTCATCCAAGGCAGCTGTCAAATTGGGATGTATCTCCTTCATGTTGACTATGTGCATCTGCAAAAGAAAATACAACCACATCTATCCACCTTCAGCAATACACTTAATATGCACACTGCCAATTGTAACAGCATTCAAGATCTGCATCCTGGTTTAAAGTTTAAGGACATTTCAGAGTAGCACTGACTGAACAGTATGTAAAGATTCTCATTGCCCATACCTCCATAGGGTACCTGTGCCTGTCCACTGTATGCTCCGAGCCATTAGTGTAAAGACTTCCCCAGTGAAAATGGAGCTGGATAGTTTGGTACGTCCCTGGGAGACCTTCACCACTCACCGACATCCCACTCCCAACGTCCAGAACAACTGCACACAAACACACAGACTACTCACAGAATCCGACTTCAGAAAGTATGGGACACATCCCACTCTACATTTTTAACTCAGTTGTGCGTCAGTGCTCAAAGCCTCAAACTACCAACAGACATCATTATCGGACGAACCTAGATCAACACAACTTTACAAAACACATACTGTGTAACTACTCACTAGAGTGACCATTGTTTGTAAGTTTCCAAAGTCCTGTTTGGACGGTATCGAAACCCTCCAGACGTAATGCCTCCAATGAGTCGTTTCTGATCATCTGATGATCTAAGTTTATTGGAGAGTGATGCTCCTCAAGTAATGGGTGGCAGGATGGGAAAGTGTCTCCCCATGCATATGGATCTGTAGATGACACACACACACACACACACACACACACACACACACACACTCTCAAAGTTAAGTTAAGTTAACTTTTCTTACTTACTAAGATCATGTTCATATTCAAATGTTACATGTATATTTGACAATGGGGCAGTTTTTAAAAGTGAATGGTCTCTGATTTGATCAATTGAACAAACAAAGCAGCTTACCACAATGACCCTCATCATAACAGAAGTCCTCTGAAAGGGAAACAAATAAAAGGAAGAAGAGAAGGCATTACCATCAAAGTCATCTAAGCTTTTAGAAAATAACTTACACACATACTGTGTAGCACACGCAGGAATAGCAATAACAGTTTAAAAGGTATTAGAAAAAGCTTATGACTCACCTGTGTATGAAGAGGTAATACATAGCATCAGGAGACATACAGTTGCAAAAACCATCTTCCTTTGATAATGTACACAGTCCCACATAGGCTATGTCTAATTGAGTGTTAATACTGAGGCAGGCCAATCTGTGTTTAGAGTGCTAGTGCTCAGCTTAAATAGGACTGGAAAGTGAATACTGAGAGCTTTTTTTCCTCTGTCCGTCAGTGGAGTGTGTCATTGTTGCCAGTGGTCTTTACTGATGAATGAAGCATGAGAGGAGAGCTTGCCACCTCGACTGAGCACAACTGCCTGGCATCAGGCATGGGGAGGTCTTATCTACAGATACTCTATTTAGGAAAAGAAATGGGTGAATTGGTGCCCATGAATACCATTGTGCCCTATGGTTCGGTGTTATATTGCTTGTATTGTATTTTTTGTTTATATTGTTTGCATTCTTCTTGAGACAATCGTCCTTGTGAAAAGCGCTATACAAATAAATGTGCTTGATTGATTGATCTCACTGCACATTCAACATAATGGTAAAGATATAAATAACAACATCCACACATTTCAACCAATTAGTTATAACTGTACTACCGTAATCTAAACTATAAACTAATCGGTCTAATCAACTTAGAACCCTCAAAAACAGTGAGCAACGTTACTGAAAAGAGATGTATACAGCACATACAGCATACTTGTATAAATATAGTATACTATATTTTTCTATATGGTATGATATATGGTTCTGTCAAGTAGAACATGGGATCATGACATCTTATAATTTGATCTAATCTCCCTATCTAACCTTCTGAATGTTTCACTCTCCTATACACCTGCATAATAATGGCCACAGGTCTCACTGCGAACAGTCTCAAGCTCACTTGGGAGAGATTTCCTCTTGCTATAAATAAACCGTTTTAGTCTCTTGATAGCAGGAGGTGAGAGTTATCTTACAACACTCAGGACTCCACTTATTCCCTGTGACGTCATCAACACCGATCTCACTTGTCAGGGATTTCCCACAACGCACCATAATCCCCCTGACATTTGGGCCCAGTGGCCAAGGAATGTCTTTGACTTAACAGGAGGATTCAGTGAAATGCCAAAACAGATGAAGCATGTATGGCATAGGGCTACTCATGCCCCCCTTCCCCCAAAAAGACACAACAAATCTCCTTCATGATACAATTTATTTGGCATTTGATTAGATGTACATCTACCTCAGAAAAATACATAAAAGCCCCCCTGCAAATGAAGCATAAAATTACAATTGAATTCCTATGAAATAAAACAGAAGACAAGAAAATGTATTGACTGTTGGATCTTACGTTAAAACATTTTAAAAACCCATTGAAAGTATGTCTCTCACATCACCATAGTCTATTAATGACAATTAAACTAGTGTAAATGCAGCAGTTGGGGTGAGGGGCAGGGTTTCCAATGCATCTACACACACCTGTAGGCAAGCATCTGTGGCCTAAGCAGATGCTTAACCAAGATGAACAGAAACTGGTTGTTTAAATTATTACATTAAGTTATTACAGCATGCCCAAAACATGCACTGTAGGTCCAAAAATAAGCTGAAAACACACTCAAATCAAAGATAGAGACCAATGCCCAAACACCATCCCCATACACACATGCACACACCAAAGTTTAAGATTTCTTAATTTGTTTAACAATTCATGACAGCGTATGATTTCCTTGGATAATCCACAGGGGATTGTCTATGCTGGAACAGAAAACAAAACAATTGGAGACCTACTGAAGAATAATAAAGATGTTATGCTACGTACATACATACATACAAAAACCCACCCAACACACACAGACACCTCCACACACACAAGGCTGCCATTCTCATGGCACATCTTCAGCCAATTCAGTGCTGTTGGTGATATGCTGTAGACTAACACCAAAGAGACGTAGGCCTTGCTATATGGGCCCTGGCTATAAGAGTTGGGACACAATAGGCATCCAGAGGCTGGGTAGCCAGCCTCTGAGGGGCCTTTGTGCTTTCATAGGCCTGGCATTGGTAACCTTTCAGCTCTGTTGGCCTTTCATCTCCACAGGTGAACAAGCACCACTGAGTGTGACATGATTGTCATCATGGGGTCAGATGTGGTTTCCCAAGTTGTTTTTTTGTTTGTTTTTTTAAACGATGGGACTTTCCGTAGTTGCTTCATTAAAACTTAATTAAACAGTAAAATGTCTATTACTTTCATCATGACAGACAGAAATGGGCGAGTCAAAGGCATATAGGTCCGGTTTCAATAGACAAGGCTTAAACCTAGTCCTGGACTAAACCACACTTTCAATGTAAAATATCCACTGAAGATGCTTTATAGTCTAGGATTAGTCTTAAGCCTTGTCTGTGAAACCGGTCCATTCAGTTTAAACCAAACCAGGCATAACCTCCAGTAAAGTCAGATTACCTTTGAAAAGTAACTGTGTATCTTAGTCAAGCAGAAATGTATCAAAGGAGGAAACAAATACAATAGATCTAACGACCGCATTCAAAAGGTTTCATACATACATCCCTCCCCTTATCGGTTACAGTTGCAAAACAATACTTGCAGAGGTGTTACTAAAAAGCAAATGCACAAAAGCCACATGGCAATCAAGAGATGTGCAAAAGTTTGAATAATTTGTAGATAAAAACAGTTGAATGTTGTTGTTTTTTTAAAACAATGTGTGTGCATATATACACTCCCATATGCACTGTCGAGTAACAGAATGGCAAAGATGGAGCAGATTTTGTATTAATGGTTAAAATGACTTGAATGAAGAGAACGCTTTAGCTTTATCTGTTACAAATTTCATGATAGGGGTATAAAACAGCATATAACCCACATAGCTACACGCTACAAAGAAAAAGCTAACATTTATTCACGCTCACCCCTGCCATTTCTCTTCCATGGGTGGAATCCTAACTCGAGATCTCGACGTACCTACATTTGCTTACTTTTTGCATTGCTGTCAACGGGAAGTTTACACAATGTTTCGTGTCACGCCCGTGGATCACGAGTTAGGATTCCACCCTAAGTGTACCCATTGACTAACCCAGGGATGCACCGTCAATGCTCAGATCCCACAACAAAACAATCAAGATCACAGTCTACTTCTCATCCAAGAAAAGTACCAAGACGATACACAACGCAACATCTACTTCAACAAGAACTCATGAATGAAATTTCATACATCATAGCAACATTCTTGAGACATTAGGGCAACACAATGTTGTCACAACAGTAGCTCATATAAAGACATGTTTATAATAATTTCCTATGTGTGTTAGTTGGGGCCAACACTAACCGTACCGTAGAATTTCTGCAAGGTTAAAAAACCTCTTGTAGCAAAATGTTTCTTCTTCTTTTTTTTCCTATTTTCTACCCAAATTTGTGCTATTAATCTGGAAGACGTCTTCGCATATCAGACTGATTAGAGAGATCAGGGAAAATAATGTACCTCATTCAAGGAAAAGACATAGTAGATCTAAGACATTGCAAAAGGGAGGACAGGCAGGTGGACATTTTTCCTATGTGTAATAGTGTTTTGTTTATCCATCAACTGAGAGTCTAACCTTTGCCTTCATGTTATTAGCAGTATGGTTATATAAACAAAGTAAGATGAACTCAAGCCTACATGGATCCATCTTCCTCCTCCACTGTTAGCTTGTATTGGATTCTGACTAGAGGTACAGTATATCTAACAGGCACAGACCTGAGGACGTATTTACATTAGGGCATCTTTGATCATGAGGCTTAAACCTAAAAACAGAGAATTCAAAAAGCTTTGTCCAATGAAAACCAGAAGCAGCTCAGCCTCCTCCGCTGGGTGTACCGTTAGTCTTCTCTATACAGAACTATGTTTTCCGGCTCATTTTGACTCCTCTGTGTACCGCCAGCCGGTCTGTGTTCACCTGTAGAGAAACAGTCTGCTCCACTACACCGTCTTTACCTATAGAGGACATGTCTGACCGACACACTCAACTTCACCAGTTCGACAGACCAGTCTGATTCTCATCACAGTCACACCTCAAGGAGTAAACTGGTCCATCTCCAAATACTGTCTATAGAATCTCTCCATCCATCCATCCAACCATCCATATATCCCTTTCCAGTCCCATATCAACCCTTCTCTTAGATGATGGACCAGTCTGCTCTGGAGCAGTGAGCCGCTGTTCTCCCTCCGTCCATGGGTCCAGACCGGTGCAGCTCCCCTCCCCCCCCCCCCCTCCCCTCAGTCCTATACCACGGTGCTCAGAGAAGAGCTGCTGCTGCAGTCTGCAGGCATGGCGTCAGGGTCGTGGCCGTCGGTGGGGGTGTCAGGCCCCACCAGGAGGGTGCTGCTGTCGATGGAGTCCTCTCGCTCCTGTGAGGATGGCACGGTGTCTGGCTCAGGAACAGAGACGCCTGGAGTGTCTGTCTGGAGCACGTCCCCCATGGCCATGGCATTCATCCGACCAGGAATCATGGGAATCCCGTTACGCCCTGGGGAGCGAAACAAGAACAGTGAGGAGAGGGATCAGCCAGAGACTCAAACCTTTTTATGAGTACTGTACACAGTAAATATGTTTAGGACCCTGGCCATAGTCAGTATTTGTTCTATGGCTGAGCTTGTTTTTGAGAACCTACCAAGGTCTACGTAGAGGATGCTGTCAGCGTTGATGGAGGCTTCATATGGAGGAGGGGGGTCGTCTGGGTGTTGGATGTCAGGGTATTTATAGGCAGCATAGGGCGGGGGAGGCTCCTGGAAGTGAAAGGCTCCTCCCTCTCCATCGTCAGAGAGGTGCAGGGGTGTAAGGCCAGTGCCAAAAGCATCCGGGCCATAGTCAAAACCAGGGACTCGACGTCCAAGGTTAAAATGGTGTACTGAGGGTGGAGTAAAAAAAAAAGACCTCAGACAATACTTCGCAAACAGCACATATCAAACTTCTAGATTCATCTAGGTACCAGATAGGCAACAACATGAGACTAGATATTCCTTGTGCTTGCGACAAAGCAATTTTTGGGTGGATAGAATTGGTCATAGTGTGTATCAGATATGGTGGAACGTGTGCTTACGGTTTCCTCCAATGAGTGTTTCGATGCGCTCACGTCGCCGCTGCCGGAGCCTGTGCACCATGAAGAGCAGCAGAGACAGAATGAGGAAGGAGGAGATACAGCTGACGATCAGACGCATCCCACTGGCCATGGAGTCAAACAGGCTGCTCCCGTCTGAGAGGGGGAGAGAGAGAGATCAAATGTTAAAGAGACTGATAGGTCAATTGAGACATTTCAAATCACCACACACGCATTCCGCTGAGCAATAAAAATTACAGTGCCTGATATTGTTGGAATTCAACAACAAGGGGTGACCTCTGATAAGTGAAATACAAGAGAGCAAAGAGCTCCACCCTGTGGGACATTTCCACACCTCTGTAGTTCTTGTATTGGGTACTGAAGCACAGGAAAGGCCGAGTGGGGTGAGCAGTTAAGTCAGTACCTGGGTCAAGGCATGTGAACTTGCAGCACTCCTTGGGGTCCTTGCGGAAGTGCAGGCAGCCCTGCGGTCTCTCGCACAGCGCGGCCACGCACATTTCTGGCTCGCCGTCGTGACATGTGCAGCTCAGACAAGGGTCGTCCCCCTTCGGGATGAAGTAGTACCCCTCGTTCACCACTTGGTCCTTAATGTCCACACATGTTTGCCCTGTTAAAGCAATTGAAGGTTTGAGACAACAAACAAACAAACAAACAAACATATAAGTCTTCTCCTCTTTAGGATCACATAAACGAGACAGAATTGTATTTATTTTATGCCTGAATCAACCGTCTTTAAGCTTAGCATTTTCATCTTCCTTGTTTATCTACTTCTATCTATCTTTAGTCTCCTGCCGGGTTCTAGAATGCATCAGCGTTAACCTATATCAGTCATTGATTGATAAGGGCACACGTACTCCTCTTGCACAGGAAGGGGAACTTCTTGTAGCAGTTCTCAGCGTGCCAGCTGTGGAGGCCACGCTCGTTCATGCTCTTGATCTGGAAGCGCTGCAGCTGGGCACAGAAGACGTTGTCCTGAGTCGGAGACGCTCCTTCAAAATGTATGTCCTTCGGAGGCAGAAACACCTGCATCGACCCTGTTAAGTATCACACAGAGAACACTGTAAGCCTCACGCCAAATGCCGCCTGCCCTTGCTGTTTACGGAGAATGACAGGTGTAATAGGTTAACAAATCCTGACAGTGATAGGGCGTAGTTACAATTATTCCCTAATACTTTTGTTCAGTCATGAGAGAATACCGACCATTGAATCAAAACGATTCTGAACATACCTTTATATGCCACCTCCCAACGGCCCTCCAGTGAATGGTTCTGATTGGTGATCACATACTGGTAGCCCACCCAGAACCTGAGGCAGAGAGAAAGCAGATCAAATATTACATATATACACATAGAAATAAATGAGCCGCCAATAAGAGTAATGCCGGGTCAGCTGTACCATCAATCATGAAAATACTTAAAAGTTCTATAGGTGAGTCCACAAAATAAATCACTTCAAACCCCGCACACTTACTTGCACTGATCTCTGCGCTCGCACACATTTTCGTTGAAATCCACCTCGATCTTGAGAATGAACTGGAGTTCCTCGTCTGTGACGAAGGTGGCCAGTGAGCCATTGACTCTCTGGCATGTGTCCACAGCCTGCCAGTAGTTCTCGTTCCTCAGGTATACTTTGTAACAGCTTGCGGTCTTCTCATAATGGTGCCAACCACTGGGGCACTTCTCTGTGGAGGGGAAAGGCAGTTTAGGAATGCAATTCCTAGCAACAATATGTTAAAGGAATTATTTTAGAACACTTTAAGTACGTCAAACATGTAATTGGCATAAATAGTTCCACTTTTTGGAGGCGTAGCAGTGAGAAAAATCACTGAGAAAGATTAAGGTAAGAATCTTACTGTTAAAGCGCACAGGCTGGGCCACACCAATAACATCTTCCACCTGGTCAAAGCCGTTGCCAAAGCGAAACCTCTCTTCTTTCATGGCTGTAAGAGAGGACCACAGAGACAGAGATAAAGATTGGGTTTTCAAAAAGTCATTTCTTTGACAGACTGCTTTTAACAACTTGTCTTTTGGTCTATTAGCCATCAGATAAACTGTGCACATAACTTCGGTGGAGTTAGTCTCATATCCCTTCATGCAAAGCCTTATAGCAGAACACACCCCTAATCAAACATGTGGCACAAGATGGTTGAGCTATGGAGGTCACATGCTGTGTCTAATCCTTTCAATAATTCCTATTTATGCAGCCAGAGATCCAGGGATCAGGCCTCTCTGTGGATTTAAGAAGTGGAAACAATAGGATTTTCTTCTGCGATCATAGGCTATCTAAGCATCTCCCCAGGAGAGATCAACAAACAAAGGACTCCATAAACTGGGTTAGGAATGTGGAATAGCTATAATATAGGAACATGTACAGCTAGTGATGCTCCGATCTGATCGGCGCCGATCGGTATCGGCCGATATGGCCTTGATCGGTTTTGATCGGAGTTCTCAAAACGGCCGATCAAACATGACCGATCAGTTTACAAAATGCCGTCGCCAGTGTGGAAATATTACACAGTGTCGGAAAGAGACAACAAATATGCCGTTTGTAATGTCTGCTCAAAAGAAATACCTCGGGGAGGAACGCACGCAAGGTCTTTCAATACCACGAATATCATACGGCATTTGCTGCGTTCGTCGATTCGCTCAGAGAGCGCCGAAGCGCACACTGGGCTCGACGTCATAAAGGGACCGAGTGCTTTGATTGGACGAGAGGCGTTCCACGAGTGCTGGTCAGAGTTCCAGCGCGACTTCACGAGCGTAGTGTAGGTAGTGTTCACCGACGTCATGTGACCCCGCGAGCAGGAAGTCACTTGGCCCATAGCAACAACAACTATTAGCGCGTGAGTTTTAGGTCTTCCTCTGTGCACCTTGCACAAGTGTAGATAGCGAGCGACTTTTCAGCAGCAGGACATATTTTAGATGATAAGAGGAACAGGCTGAGTGCCAAAAACGCTGAGATGCTTGTATTTCTCAAGGCTAATCTGCCAGTGATGCTGCTTAATCAGAAGTAAGGTTTGAGTCTGAAATCTCCTTAGGTGCAATGTTTTGTTTTTTTGTTTTATTGATTATTGCTGACTTGCTGTCTTATCTCCTCCTAAATATGACTTGAAACTGACTGACTTGAAACAGTATTTTATATTTGGCTATAGCCTGTTTATGTTGCAGTTTAGTTTGGGTATGTTTATTGTTCCTCAGGAAAGCTACAGTTACAGTATAAGCTCCAAGTTCTCTAAGAGCCCCTAGTTCCTCTCATTCGAGTGGAATGTTGCACATTTGATGTGACAGTGTACATTTTATTTATTATGATTTTTATTTTCACATTTTATTTGTTTTTCCTGAAGTAAGCTACAGGTGGTTGTGAATTCAATAAAACAGATGGTCGTCAATTCATGATACTTTCTCATCTCCTAATTTCATTTAAATACTTAATATACAATGTCAATGGTGTTAAGAATAATTTAAAACATAAATAATGCTACACAATAAATAGAATGCTTCAATTGCCATTTTCGACGCTGTGATCGGTGATCGGTGATATCGGATCGGCAGATCACTGATTCCAGTGATCGGTGATCGGTGATCGGCACCAAAAACCCTGATCGGAGCATCTCTATGTACAGCTATTCAGAATGAGTTTGGTGTCTCTCCCGGGCCGAGACTAAGAAAGTTGTCTTTAAGTTATTTTTCTAAGGATCAGACTGCTACTGTTCAGCATGTATTCTTCTAAATTGGGGATGCATAACGATCAGTGTACTACTGTGAAATGGGACAAATCATTTAGCCTATGCTTGGCAGGAAAGTCAGAGTAAAGGCCCTTGCAAACCAATGCGTTTTTTACGTGCGTTTTTTACGTCCGTTAAAAAAATAAATTAGAACTCATGTTGTGTCAATCACGCTTGCACACCGAATCCGTAATATTCGTCCGTAAAAAAAAAAACGGAACAGGTTCGATTTTCTGCGTTTTTCGCGTCCGTCAAAAGCCTTTTGAGAGTTGTTATTGACCACTCCGCCATGGTATAGACTGGGACACATCGTCAAATTAGAACTGCAGGACAGTTGGATTAATGTTTACGGAAGTACATGTCTCAAGTATTATCTCGGCGGTTAGTCGAGTGAAAGAAAACAACATACAGATGATAATTCACACAATATAATACCACGAAAGCGTACGGCACTAAACAATAACATTCATTTGGGCAGCATCACTAAACAATAACATTCATTTGGGCAGCATCATACTCAAACTCAGGCAGAAGGGCAGGGTCCGGGCAGGTGCACACACTGTCACAGACTGCCAGTGCATCATACATCATTCAGCTGGTTATAGCTGTTTCTTTTTCTATTCTACTATTCTATTCTACTTCTGCGTCTCCCTGGGTATTCCTAAACCAGATGGCAAACAGTAAAGAAATGCCACAATATACCAGGACTTAAGAAACGAGATGCCCAACAAAGGATTTGACAAACCCTGGCCTATTTTGCGCAACAAGTAGACTCTGATGCAGCGGAGACAGGGTTGCCAGATGGGCTGGTTTTTGGTGGATTTAGCCATTTTTAGACTGTGGTTAGGTTGGAAATTCTCAATCCCATCTGGCAACCCTGAGCGGAGAGTCTACACATGGTATGATTACAGATATCACACTGCAGGAGATGCACACCACGCTTTGTTAAAAGAAATAAAGATTTATTGTACTTTTCTACTGATAATACATTCTACTGATGTGGTCTACCATTTGGTTTTAGTTATATTGCTCTCAGTTGTTTGTACCTTTTGCTAAATCAAGCATTTAGAATGTGGAGTGCATATTGCGAAAGTTCGCAACGTAAAAAAACGCAACGGACCGGTGTGCAAGGTCTCTGTGCGTAACGTTTTTTTCGGATGACGGATTTAAAAATATGCATGCGAAAACGCACGCATTGGTGTGCAAAGACCTTAAGAGTGAGGTCTCCGCTAGGCGTAAGAGGTGTGTTACTCACGGGGACAGTCCATCTCATCGCTCTTGTCCTCACAGGCCGTCCAGCCGTCACACTGCCAGGACATGGGGATGCATTGCATCTTACCACTGCGGCAGGCAAACTGCCCAGGGCTGCAGCGCAGCTCTGAAACACAACAGAGGGAGAAAGATACATAAAGACATACATACACACAGCGCCCCCTGGATTATTCTCATAGTTACTACAACATAGTATTCGGTGTCCTCTAGCATTGCTCACAGATTGTTTATGAATAGAAAGACATACCTTTCAGTAGCAAGATTTACCTTTCAGTACAGCTTTTACTAGGCTAATATACAAGGACATACAGTGCATTCAATAAGAATTCACCTCCCTGGACTTTTTCCACATTATGTTATAACCTGGCTTTAACATTTTATTTACGTTTTTTGTCACTGATCTACACACAATAGCACTTTGAGTTGCAGTTCATGTACGAAAGGCGCGATATAAATAAAGCTTTACTTACTTACAATCCCCCACAATGTCAAGTATGTATTTTAAATGTTTACTAGGCTAATTAATAAAAAAATAATAAAGCTGATTCAATTGCTATGACACTTCTTAAAGTAGCCTATATATATATATAAATATATATATATATATATATATATATATATATAAATAAAAGGGGTTGAATACTTATTGACTTGCATTTCAGCTTTTAATGTACACTTTTTTCAGCATAATAATCTCAAATGGAATGAGGGACTGCATTAGCGACCAGAAAGGTATAATGCTGTGTAATTGCTGAATAACGCTTAAACAAGACTTATGAATCGATATTTTGTGTGCTACAATGAAATTAAAAAGACTAAAGAGAGTAAGTGAACATCGGTCTTATGACCGAGTTCTTTCGGGGGTGGCCTTCAAAAGAACAAGGGACAGCCTATATTCTAAAAACACTCATATGATATCACTAAAATAAATAGGCTATATGAAAATATCATTTGTGAGTGCTATTGACAATCCTTAGGAACAGCATAACCTATCACCAAGGATAATGGGGAACACAAAAAGGACATATCCTTAGTATCTAAAAATAGGCCTAGAAAATACCCTTCTTGTATTTGTGTGTCTCTCTATCCCTTAGTATCACAGGAGCTGTGGTAAATGGGTCAGCGTCTCTGTGCCATGTGTGATTAACATGAGTCGTGCCACAGCATCAGGGTTGCCGCTGTCTGGGTATTTCCTATAAAGAGTGACTACTAACGGTCTAAGAAGCAGAAAGAAATCGTCTGACCTAACAACATGACAAGCACTGGATGGAAACCTCAGGGGTGTCATCGAAACAATAATTAGAGATTCCTGTGAATGTCGCTTAACCTTGTTGGATAAGCTGTCCTCATATGCATCTGTTATATGGGAAATTCAACAGAGGTGCATGCTGAAGGCAGAGAGAGTGGTAGAGTAACCTAAATAGCAGGAGACCGACAGACCACTAACATCCACTGCACTAACAGAGGAGATATGCTGCTTACCTGACAATAATCTTGCCAGAGCTAGCCGTGGACCTGAAACAAAACAAAAAAGCAATGTCTGATGAACTAACCTTTAAATCTCAATCCTGTTTGGGCATGTTCAACTAAATAGAGAGGTTTAAGGGAAGGCTTGGGATGAAGCATTAGCCTGGGGCGACAGAGCAACGACAAAACACATCTTATTTCTGCTCAAGAATACTGTTGGAGCATGTGTCTTGGCTCACTAGTGGTCAATGGCACTTGGGAAAATAGGGGGTATCATGACCATCTGTTCATGTGATAGAGGTGGCTGAGTTGACCTAGGACCTAACAGAGGCCAGGACCACCCAACGTTTCCAATGTTGCCACAGAGTGTCTGGAATGTTTTAGTTTTATCAATAACATCAACCAGTTCACTTCACATGCAATTACAGAATGTGGACTGGGTGGATGCTCTCATAACAACGCAAGTGTCATCATGGGTTAGGCTAGCTCCCACCCTGGCACCAAATAAAAACAAATTACAAATGGCCAATAATAGCTTCTCTCACCACCCACATCTTAACAGGTGATGGCTTTCTGTAGTGACACAAACTAAAATGTTTAGACAGTGGCCAACAATAGGATAAGCCTAATTATTTATTTACTTTCAAAGCTGTAACTTCTCTACCACTGACAAAACAAAGTCAAATGGCTGCAAGCATGACCCACTGCAGCTTTGCTCCTAAAGATGTTAAGTCCCACTCAGGTCAACCCTGTTGCTCAGATAGCCTGCCTAATCTCCTGTCCAAAAACATCCTGTTTATCGAATGTCATTGCTTCGATTCTGCCAGTTAACCATGGAATTTTATGATGATAAAAATACCCTGTACTTTGTGGGGAAGCCAGAAGAGGATGAGGATGAACAGGGTCACACAGAAATGTAGAGGGTGCCTCTCTTTGATATGAGATCCTAAATAAAAGGCTCTGTTTCTCCACCACCTCAGTAAGACTGATGCAGAGCCATATGGCCTTCTCATCGCATGGGATGAAGCATTAAGCGTGGTATGACAGGGCCATGAGAAAATGTTAACACTCCAAAATGCAGGCTGCTAACTATGAATCTAAAAGGAGTGACATAAGAAAACATAAACAATGGAGTGATGCAACCACGACCCGTTCGTGGGGGGGGGGGGGGGGGGGGGGGGCATTAATGAAATGTACAATGTTATTGAACTGAAATGGCCGTTGATTTGATTAGTGGGAAATGTAGACTAATACTGATAATGTATATAGGTAGTTTAACTGTTAGTGTATATAGTATTAGGTAGCCTAACGGAGATAGGTAGCCTAACGGATACCGATAGTGTATATTATAGGTAGCCTGGCTGATCTGACGTTGGGTTCAAACACGTCTTTTCCCCTTAGCTCAACAGAAAAAAGCCCTACGACGTTGTTGGACCGAACACATTGTATTCGTAGTCCATGTGGATTTAAAACAGATTAACGAACCACCTTAGCGAGCAAACCCCGTGGCCAGCTACAGGACAGATGGCGGGGTCGTGTTCACACAAGGCAGCTAACCAGCTTCGCGGTGCCTGATGTTGCAAGCAAATAATTTTGTAGTGCTGCATGATGCACTTCACAAACTACTGAGCTCTAAAAAATAAATAACCCTCCAAACCTAAATTCAGGCTATATTATTATGTCCGCGTTTGATCCACCTACGTGGTTGGACGTGGCCACAGAGCCGAACACCCAAACCCGTGCAGGCTAGCTGGCTATCGGTTATATATCCGAACAGGCAGGCCTACCGTAGCCCACGGGCATGCAAAACAGGACACAAAAAAATACAATTAATTTAATTTCACCCGCTTTACCTGTCCGTGGTGGGTCCGTTAGAGTGAGGACGAAGAGCAGAGAGAGAAGGACCAAACTGCTGCTGTCAGCCTTCGGCAACATTTATCCTCCATTCATAGTAAACTACTCTACTCGGGAATAAAATACACCGAACTACGCGAGATCAGAGAACCGCCGTCGCCTTCGACCCTAACAGCGCCGAAAATAGTTTCTACCCATTCATAGACGTTAGGAGGGGCGGCAGAAATATACCAAACGTGGAAATAAATGTAATGTTGTTGAATCGCAACCTACATAATTATTCTAAGCACTATTTTTGGGGGGTTCGGCCTGTCCACTGTATACCAAAAGGGAAATCTAACAAGATGGCTCCGTCCTCCCATCACAACAATCCCAAACACGCGACGCAGCCTATCAGCTGGAGGCTCGGGGGCGGAGATCTGCCAGGTTATTTATTGAACACAATGTGATACTTAACACTAATGTATCCAGAGAGAGAGAGCGATACATGCGATGAATCACTTACAATGCTTTGACTAATGATTGCAAAATTGCAATTCATTTAAATACAATCTCTACAAATACCACTGGTTTTAATTTCATTGATCACCAACTCGGCTAATTATGCAACTGTAACACCTTTATTAGATCAGTTGTGTGTGTGTGTGTGTGTGTTGGTGTAAACTTTTCGTTGTTGATTGTTTGATACAGTTCACTTATCACCTACATTGGCTGCTGAGACCATTGCTATGGGTGAAAGTACGCTGCCAATATCAAGTGAAAAATGTGATATTCATATAATCATGTAGTGTTTTTGTCATACTTCTTGTGACGCCATAATGTGGTTCTCCAAGCCGTTATGACACAACAGAATATGTCATAAAATCAACTTCATACACATACATATTTGAAACTAACTGATGAATGTGTTATTTATCTAATGGTCATCTGAATGCAATGGTCAGTCGACCATTATGGTGATTGTTTTATTTCACCAATCATCATAATTTACCATGGACGACTCGCAGGTGCTGCAGAGACGAGGATATACTTTAGGCATCAGTGTAGGGGAGGGATCCTACGCCAAAGTAAGATCCGCTTATTCCGAGCGTCTGAAGACAACTGTTGCGGTGAAGATTATGAACAAAAAAAAATCAACAGCGGATTTCTTGGAGAAATTCTTGCCCCGGGAACTGGAGATCCTTGCATCCCTAAGCCACCCCAACATCATTAAGATCTTCGAGATTTTCGAGACGTCGGAAGGAAAGGTGTTCATGATTATGGAGCTTGGTGCGCAAGGGGACTTACTGGACTTCATTAAAGCCAGAGGTGCTTTACCCGAGGATTTCTCCAATAAACTATTCGGACAGCTGTCACGTGCAATGAAATATGCACACGACAAAGACGTTGTCCACAGAGACTTAAAATGCGAAAACCTACTCTTGGACAAGGACTTCAACCTCAAAGTGACAGACTTTGGGTTCGCCAGGAGACTCAGTTACCATGATGATGGACAAATGATCCTCAGTAAAACTTTCTGCGGCTCCGCAGCCTATGCAGCACCAGAGGTTTTAGAGGGAATCCCATACAACCCCAAAGTGTATGACGTGTGGAGCATGGGCGTGGTTCTATTCATCATGCTCTGTGGATGTATGCCATTTGACGACTCCAACATCAAGAAGATGCTGAAGATACAGAAAAAACATTCTGTTGACTTCCGAAGCAAGAATGTCTCCAGAGAAGCCAAAGACCTGATCCATCGGATGCTTAACCCCGACGTGACCCAGCGAATTGAGATTGATGTCATTCTCGAGCATGCATGGATGCAGGGTAAATGCAAGTCACATCAAGGGAATAAGAAACATGGGCCTTCCACGTCTAAAGGGGCTAATGCTGAGGAATCGGATGCCAAACCCATGGAGAGCAAAGATGTTGCTGGACCATCCGAGAGGGTCAAGGAAAAGGCAGCCTCCCCTGTTACAAATCAAGACGTACCTGCAGATTCATGACTCAATTAGACCAAACTAGTGCATAATAAACGGAGCATACATCATTGTGAATATCGCCCATCTCAACATTAACTTTTTCAGATGTTGAGTCTGCTGTGTCTAAAGGCAAGTATTTTCTATGCTCAATATTTCAGTTTGACAAACAAATCACTCTTACACATTACAAGTAAAAATTAAGCCATGAAAGATTATATTGCAGAAAGAGGCATACAAAACAGAGGCTAACATTGTTAGCATTATATTTACAAAGAACTAAAACCTTCAGCAAAGCCTCATTATAACATTCAACATGATTGTAATTATATCTGTCTATGTACAATTATGGGATCTTTCTGGAGGGTTTCAGATACTATGATACTATCCAACAACTTAGGAACAATTATGAACTCCCAAATATTCCTGAACAGAGTTTATTCAGCCTCTTTCCCCATCTCTATGCACATACCGTTCTACCAGGTTTTCATAAAACATTGTGAGGGCGTGAGCTGGGGGATCGAAAAAATAGTCATTTTCTTGACAACTTGCTTGAAATCATGGAGTCTGCTTTCCCCAAAATCCAACTGTTCTCTCTTAGTTTTGGTTCCCCCCCATCAGAAGAAGTCTGTTCTCTCTCAGTTTTGGTCCCCCCCCCGCCCCCCCCCCCCCCCCATCAGAAGAAGTCTGTTCTCTCTCGGTTTTGGTCCACCCCCATCAGAAGAAGTCTGAGGCTTTCCTCCTCTTGGGAAGCTGCAGAAGGTCGTCTGTGATGGAGGCTGGGTCCTGAGATGCAGGGGTCCCGGCCTTGCTTGGTGTCGGAGTACCAGAGAGACTGGACCCCAGGGGAGTCTTGCAGCCTGCTCCTCTGTGTGAGGGTGAGGGGGTATAGCTTGCCCTTAGAGCTTTGTCTGTGTATTTGCTGGACGTCCGGTTTACAAGCCTCTGAAGGGCAGGAGTCAGTGCTGGGCTCAGGCCTTTCGGGGTGAGACTGCAAGACAGACATT
The DNA here is from genome assembly GCF_963989245.1 of Nansenia antarctica. Lineage (NCBI taxonomy): Eukaryota > Metazoa > Chordata > Actinopteri > Argentiniformes > Microstomatidae > Nansenia > Nansenia antarctica. Next base: position 55,639,958 of record NC_137689.1, read on the forward strand.
AGGGTTATTTCCTCAGCAACCAGTGCAAATAACAGCAGAGCACATGCAATGGTACATTGAGTGGCATCCAAAATAGTGCCTGATAAAGGGTTCGCATGGGACAGACAACTGTTGGCGTTTTGCCAAATACAATGATAAATGTCAACAGTAGGCTGTGGGGATAAACAGAAGCATTAGTTGTATTGATTGTCCAGAAATGTCCTCTACCTTGCAAGGTTCTCTGTGACCTTTCTCAATGCTTCTAGCTTCTTTGCCCGGTTTTTGGCTGCAGCTTCATTAGCCATTTTCAAACCCAACCTCTCTCTTCTTCCTGGTTCTGGAATCTGTAAAATAATGTCTATTACCTACTGCTCTGAACGAACAATTTAAAAACCAAAATAGGACATATAGATCAAGAGAAATGTAGATAGTACAAGGGCAGTCATTAGATTATACCTTAAATGATGGGCCATGCTTTCTCTCATACGGTGTGTCAGACCCATCCAGGCGGAAGGGGGTGCTCTCTATCTCACCCCAGGTCATCAGAGGAGAGTCAGCCACACCTGCATAGACAACATCATTTTAGGGGACTCTTCTACAGAGTGCTCTCTAAAGGCACAGTGTTGAATCTATTGTGCATTGTTATATTAATACACATTATACAAGTGTACAGTAAACATGTTGTTCCCCCCTGGAAAGTAATTGAATGTAGCAAGACATTCATTGCTAAACGGTTTACTAAGACACAGTGGTTTTATAGTGCTGTGTCCCCACTGCACACAGGAAGGGCTTTTCTCTTGGTGTGATCACCTTCTGTGATCAAAGAGAAACATTATTTGGGTGCTATTAAGCTACTATAGTACTAACTCCATTGATATAGGATGCTTTTACTTCAAACACAAATTTCACCAATAGGATTAGACAAAGAGACAAATTAAATTACATGCACACAGTTCTACATTATTAGAATGTGAGGTTACACAAGTGTTGGTTTTCGTATTGATATATGCCAAGTGTCGGTGTTAAATTATGCTGCATAACAGACTTCACTCACAAAATATTATTCACAAATTCATTAGGCTATAGGCCTAGTGCATTAAGCTACACACCTGCAGCTGCATTTTTAGTCAGACTGAAGAATTACCGGAATGTAGCCTACTGCATTAGGCTACACACTCCTAACTCTCCACTTTGGATAACGTTTTTAATGACGAATCGGCTTAGGCCCGAAATGCCTTAACAATCTCTTTGGCTCTAATTTTGTAATTGTTGCATCTCTATGACAACGCCCATCATTCACTCAAGTTTCATTAGAATTGTCCCAGTGGTGTCGGAGAAAACGCATGTGACGAACAGACAGAGACCAAGTCATAGTCCCCTCTCCGATCTCATCGGGAGGAGACAGTAATAGAAGTGTTTCTCATTGCTATTCTATTGTAGAGTATTCTGAAAGTAATATATACTTGTCTTGAACATAACCATGCTACTTACCAGGTGCAGGGGAGGGAGCTCCTTCAAAGCCATATCCATTCACTGTTGGACCCTCTTGGGGGATGAGCTCTTTTCCATCTGGGCCTACTTTACCCTGTTTGAACTGGAGATAAATATTTGGGAAGATCAGCTACATCATTCAGGATTAAACAATTTAATTTTATATTTTGATCTGGTCGTAACTATAGAAACCCTTGACAACAGGTAAGACGCTACCACCATTATATCCAAACCAATTAATATAATTGTATTGTTTCTTATAAAAATGCAAACAGGCTGTGTGGCTACCACAAAATAAGATTCATAGACTACCATGTGGGATCCCATAGCAATGTTGAAAATAAGTATCATTAGGCTATAGGCACACATCTAGAGGACTTCAGGTTATAGCAGTTTATTAAGGCACAGCCCATGTACGATATACAGTTTATTTAGACACAGCCCATGTACGATATACAGTCATGTCCCGCACAGAAAGGGATAGGCACTTTACCTGTGCATTGAGGGCAGCTGCCTGCTGAATCTGACATTTGTTGAGAGCTTTGCTGAAGGGGTCAGCCACAAAGCGAGTGTTCTTATGAATCACCTCCCTGGGCTTCTTGAAGAGGTCATCGTCAGGGACACCTGATGATCAGATCATAGAGCCGTTAAACTTATTCTTACAACTTTCAAACACGATTCATTTTTATCCATTACATATGGTGTACTTGTATAAGAACATCCATCCTCACCATCTGGATAATACATCAGAGCATTTTTTGCTTTGTATTCCCAAGTCTCCAGTCCAGCCTTAACACACTCAAGGGCCTGCTTCTCTGATGATGGTAGGGCGAGGTTTTGTTCATGACGCTACAGAAGAAACACAGCATCATATAGTAACTCTAAACAAGAAACACAGCATCATATAGTAACTCCCAACCAAAGGTAAATCTAATATTGAGTTCCAAGCAGGACAACATTACACTCCAGGATCATTACAAGCGACAATATTTGATTGTGATCAAATTGAGAGATGTTAAAGGCAAGTGTACCTGTTTGTATTCAGCTTCTGCGTCATACAACCATGAATGCCTTAATTTTTCCTTGTCTTCTGCCAGCTCCATAATCTGCTCAAACGATGCATTGTCCTCACTTGTGTTCTTAGCCAGGAACCGATCCAGACAGGGCAGCTCCTTCTCCTCCTTAGCCTCCTTATTCACTACAAACACAATGCATCAACAAACACAGGGTTTCACAGGGAGTCTAATGGATGCCATTCAGTTCACTTTTGTCTATTGCAACCTTTCTAACATTATTAGGAGGGATTTGTCAGTAACTGAGACAACAAGGGCTTACCCCCATCTCCCCCTTTCATCCCAGTCTTGTGTTTGCCAAGGATGGAACCGGGTGTTCCTGGTTGCCCCTCGGGTGTCTCGAAGGTAGCTGGAGTCAGATCTGAATAAACAAGTATTGGCATATTATTCTAACAGGGCTACATTAATCAGAGACAGCCTCGATCACATTGCGGAAACAACCGTTTATACAACAATTCACTCAATCTCAATCTTACTCACATGGCGCAGAGCTGCGTGGTGTAGACCTGGCTAAAGACGAGCCATATCTAATGGATATTTCCCTCATCTTCTGAAGATCCCCACAATCTTCGGCTTCAAGATATTCCTTCTGTGCTTGCAATTTGGTTACGTCTGGGAAGAAGTCCCTCTGTATGATCTTCTCTAAACTCTATTCAAAAAGGTATAACAGGAAGGAGAAAATACAGTCACAATACAGTCACAAACACTGTTCATGTTAGCTAAAACATCCCACAGTCATACTAGCTATATCGTTAAACACCCAATCGTTTGCAGTCTGGGTCACACATAAACAAATCAAGATTAGCACAGCAAGCTGGCTAGCTCACTGGCCGTGATCTGATAGAACCATACCTCTATGTAGTCCTCTTCTTCGAGAACCTTTCGATTCGTGGTCTTCGTTTCCTCGGGTTGACGAAGAGCCACTGTAGTCACAGGATGTGCTGGGACCAGGGGTCCAGAAACGAGCAGATCTCTCCCCCATCCTTCCATTGTAGCTAGGTGGCTACACAGCTGCTAGCTAGCGACGGCTGATCAGGAGGCCTGGGCTGAATTATTCCTCTACAATTGTACTTTAAAACTCTATTTTAAACGTATAATATGACTTTGTAATTATTAAGCCTATCGAATTAGAAGTCACTGTTGAATATATCACCGACTTGAGGTCTAACTGGATGTTTTGCTTTGTAGCTCAGGACACTCGAGACTCCGCTGCGTGCGTTGATTTCACCGGAAGTCGTTGCCAATGACGTACATAGCATTCGTCACTGAATATTTTCCTTTCCAAAATAGACTGCTACATAATAAATGTTACGTGTAGTCCACCGTATTCAGTTTTCCAGGTATTGCACACCAAATGCAAGTCTTTTCTGTCGCCTCCACTTTGCTCTTCGGTTTTTAAACCACACCTATAACACATGTGAGATGTTGACATACATTGCCTATAATGACTAGGAGGCTTGTTGCGTTGTGATAGTCTATCATTTGCAATAATTAACATTTCGTGAAAAAATGTTTCCTTAATCGCTAAAATGTCACTCATTTCCTAAGGCCAATCATATAACGTATATGGTGTATTATTATAATTAGCGGAAGCAACTCAATTAAACGGAAAGTGCGAAATTAATTGAATACCTCCACTCTCTCCTCGCGTAAATTGGTACGTTGCGCCAGTTTTTCCCGCGTGTTGACATCTGGATATTGGTTCTGAATGAACAGCTCCTCCAGGGCGTCCAGCTGGTCCTCAGTGAAGATGGTGCGATGACGCCGGGTGCGCCTCTGGATCTGACCGAAGGACTGCTGGTCTCTGTGGGCATCCCCCGACCTGCATGTGTCCGTGAACATTCTTCGGGACCATGCATACTGGCATGCTGAATTGAAACATATTTTGCATTTTAAGTCTTTTAGGCCTGGCTGCATGTCACACAAAATATGTTTTGGGGTATTTGGGAAATACAACTGTAAACATTGACTGGATTTACTCAATAATCTTGATAGTCGGTACTACAAACCATTTTTGGTCAGGGTGTACTCTTATTATATAATAATATATTAGATAATCCGTATAAGGTAACCAGAGAGGCATTGCATCATCATGCCAACATAGAACAATACAGTCACACAAAGTAGTTTCAGTTATGTTCTTATTTTTGTACTTTTCTATGTTGTACTTCTAGTTTGCCAAAGAATAATATGGATCTTACTTTCAGGAAGGTAGTCAGCTGGGAACACTTCCCCACAGTGCGAGCAGTAGCAGCAGCATAAGCAGGTGTGCTGTGGCGCTTCTACGTGGCTTCCAGCACTCTCTGATCTCGCTCCCTCTTCACTTGATCCAATGGTGTTGTGGGTCGTACCAGCACCAGACTGCTTGCGTACCTCACTACTATTAGGGAATCTGTTCAGTATGTTGTCAATGGTGAATGGAACCTTCTCTTTCTCCATCCTAATTGACCCATCCATGACCAAAGAATTTCCTCTGAAATTACAACCTTATGTTTAAAGTGCCAGCCTAGGCATTGGGTTAATTTTAGAATTAAGCATAGGAATTATTTTCTCAAGGGTACCTCACCATCTCTCTTCTCCTCTGTGCACTACCACAGATCCACTCACTCTTATAAATGAAATTGGAAGAAAAAATAGCAAGAACATAATCCCCCCTATAGACCAGACACATACAAAATGGTTGAAACTTAATTCCCAGCTAATCTGGGCAGTTTTGTGAAGGAGTTAGGGAGGATGGAAGATTCAACTAATCTTGCCTCATTGCTTTCTCAAAAATAAATCAGATTTCACTGTATTAAATGAGGGGTAGAGAGCTTCTAAGATCCTTATTGTTGTGGTTTTATAGAAAAAGAGATTGCTTGGCATTAACACCTGGACTTAAAGATGAACCTTTTGGTGTGACCAAGGACCCTTTCGCTTTACTTAGGGATTAGCTCCCGAATTTGTTCTCTTCACAGCACTTGCAGTTGCTGCCTGGTTGCATTTACCATCAACATGCACACAGTTCTACAGTGTGTTCTAGAATGAGAGGGATTATTTGACAGGTTGATTACTCATTGTCAAGCAGGAATATACACATGCACACCTGTACTCCTCCCTTTGCGTATAGCTGATGTTTATACAAGTAGTATACCTTATTCAGACATCTATCAGTCAAAATGTACAGTTATGGATAGTGAAGGGGTCTCTGTGTTTGTATTCACAGACATGGGTACCGGGCCTTATCTATGAAGTGCAGTCATTCAATCTGACTTTTCTGACAATGTGAACAGCTGAGGTAAAGCTATTACTGGTTGTATTTATTCTCTAACAAATCCTTTGATTTCATATAAGGCAATACACCTTTTTTTTTTATCAAAGAATTAATGGATTTTCAAAAGCTCCTCAGATAAGGGCTTTTGAAAACAGTTAACAATAAACACCACCTCATCCCTTTCACTGGCGTTTAATAGCCAGCCCATTGTTGACATATAGTTTTTCTAGCTGTTGAGATAGCTATCTCTGGTCTTTGTGTTTTTTCAATAGAAGACATTGTACCACATCCACACTGGTTCAAATAGTGTTAAATTCATTACTGGGGATTAGTATGACAAAAGCACCATAGTATTGTTGTTGTCAAAGATATATTTGGTGTGTAAAAATATAAATCTCTCTTGCGAAAAACACAAAAAGACATATGTATACTCTCACTAAAGCACTGGGATTTGTGCTATGACTGCATTCCTCTTCATCAGTTCTAAGGATTCACACACACACACACACACACACACACACACACACACACACACACACACACACACACACACACACACACAAAATACTTTTAAATACGTTTTGACCAAATGCATGTGCCTTGGACATGGTGCCAATTGAGTGTGGAATTTGAGTGAGTCTCATACAAGCACTTTTGACATTGCTGTGTGGAATGTGTTCAATTCCTCCTCTCAAGCTGAGGGAAAGAATAATAATTCTGCTATCGCTCTGTGGTGTGGAAGGGAAATACTCAGTTGCCCTCAACTCAGCCTAGGACTCAATTATCTTATATTTCATAGATAACAAGCACATTCTCCTGATGGTATGTGAAGGGTGCATTTCTGGTGGTAATGGCTCTTTCATTTTAACTTTATGAAATATATGTAAATAACATTTTACAAATATATTTTATATACTGATAGATAACATCTATTACTTACCAAATCTACCAATCTGCATGGTGGTTTGTGTGTTTTTTAAATAACCTTTATTTATACAGGGAAAAACACAGAAATCAATACATCATATAAAACCACCACAATATATTAGGAGAAACATCTTTCACCAAGGAGGTAATCAATTAACACCCTAAATTGCTAAAGTGGCGCCAGACAACACAAACAACGCAAATAATTTTTTGTAGACTGTTCCAGCAGTTAGATGCAGCATAACTAAAAGCGGATCTACCCAATTCGGTGGAGACCCCAGGGAACCTCAAAAGTGAATCAACTCTGATAATGAGTTAGGTCGTTTATGTTCTCGAATTTTAATAATGAGGAGACCGTGAGAGCTATTTATCCAAGACGCACGACAGCATAGTGAGACAGTCAATGAACGTATGTCTTTGTTGAATGTGTGATTTACAGTACAGCTCAGTACCCACTCATGCATGCACTCTACCACTCTAAGATGATGTCAGTGTACAGTATGGTTGTACAAATATCTGGTGGAGTATATTACAGTCCTTGCTGGTACTCCAGTAGGGGTTGGTCTAGTCTTGCTTACAAAGTGTTGAATCAGTTATGATTGCACAAGGACCTTGAAGACAGGATACAGGATCTACATTACTGCAAGGGAGACCTTGAAAGCTATTCATCCAAGAAGTGTAGTGAGACAGCCAATGAACTCATGCATAAAAGAGAAACACCTATGAATACGCTCAACTCTCTTATGCAAAGTATATAGTTTGATGGTTTATTTTGTACCACTGAAATTTCATATCGGGAAATGTCTTTCTGGGAACATATTTTTATGATGATCGTTGCAGTTGCTGGTGGTGCATCAACTATTCAAGGTAAAACCAGACAAAAAGTTGTTACTAACAAAATGTAAACAACATCAACAGCAGTGTTATTTGTTCTTGAAACCATTTATGTAATTCAAAGTAGATAAGCCATCTGTAAATCATCTGACTGCAACTGGGTTCTCTACATTATCCATGAAGCATTTGATCTTACATTGTATTATAGCATGATACTGCTATAAAACTGTGATACCATAAGATTACAAAGCTACTGTATGATCGTACCAAAACAGACAAATGAAAGATTAGGTGATGTAGTCTAAACATATAGCTTCATGATCATAACTGTATACTGGTTTATGAGATTAGTACTATCTATATTGTTAACTCAGGCCTTGTCTGTCTCTGTCTGTATACTTCTTATTAGAATGCATTCCTCTCAATGGGGCCCAATACAGCGGTGAAAAGCAGATGACACTTAGTGGCCAGAGATGCCTAAACTGGCTGAATGCAACCAGAGGTCAAAATTCACCAGTTCATCTCGGCATTGAAGCAGGTAATGTCTGTGTTTGAAGAATTTCTTGTTTTTCTAAATAACTGAACATGAATACAATTGTATTAAAGGATGGTAATAATTCATACAGATGTATCTATGTTCACAAATGCAAGCTACACTACTGCTTGAGTGACATATTATGCCATTTGCAGTTTCAACTCCAAACTGCAGCAATCTGTGGTGAATCAATGGAATGTAAAGGGAAGGTGTGAACTCCAGAGTTGGTTTCGCTTCTCTGTACACTGCTTAATGTCAACACAGAAATACTTAATGTTCCTTGAGCTTAGGGTTACTTGGTTTAAGATTTGAGCTGAGAAATAAATACTGTAGTCACACTACTGCCACCTCAATAAGTCATTAGGAATATTGCTTGTCACTTTGCCGAAAATACATGATTACATGATTTCAAGGGAACCACAAATCATTCCACATCACTGTGCACTGGAATAAGTCTGTTTGAAAAGTTTATAATATTTTTTCAGTAACATTTGACATATCTCTTTAGGAGTTTATCCTATGTGTCCTAAATAGTTACCATTTAGTAACTTTTTTTTACCCTAGGAATTTGGAATCACAATTATTGCCGAAGCCTTGATGACTCAGAACATCCATGGTGCTATGTCATTTCCAATGGGGAAACTATAGAGAAACAAGATTGTGTCCGTGACATCTGCCAAGGTATTTTCTTATTTAGCTTGCTGCATGCACAAATAAAACACATAAAGTATACTAAAAGTATACTGTATACTGACTGGGAATGCAATGATGAGTTAAATATCTCTCATTTAAAAAAAAAAAAAAAAAAAGGTTAAATAACAATCATAGTTGTTTTCAACTATTATTCAATTATCTGAGGTCACTTTGGTTTGAAAGCTATTCATCTACCACCCCACAGGTCAAATAGCGAGAAAAACGGCTTTGTCCAAAACACACAGGCACATGTTTTCAGAAACAGAGCAAATAATCAACAGTGTTAGACACTTGGTTGCAACCTTTATTAAACATTTCTGAATATAAGAGTATTTTCACCATGGTAAATGGACTGCACATCTATATAGCGCCTTATTCCAAAGCACTTTACAATGGCCTCTCATTCACCCATTCTCACACACATTCACACACCAATGGCGGCGGCAAGCTACCATGCAAGGCTCCGGCCCACTCATTGGGAGCAATTTGGGGTTCAGCGTCTTACCCAAGGACACCTCGAACATCTCAGCCGGGGGGAATCCGCCGAACCGTCGACCTTGCGTTCATTAGACACTGGCACTATCTCCTGAGCCACAGCCGCCCCATGCCTCACCAGGACAACAACAGTACTAAAGAAAAACACATCTACCAATTAAACTTATCTTTACTAACTGAAGAGAAGGACAAAATGTTCTCTAAATGTATTCTTCTTTTGTTATGGTTGTTATTATCTGCTAGACCAGCAGACTACAGCAGCAACTGTGACACATTCCTACCTGGTAGTGTCCTCCGGTGATGCACTGGCTGAGCAGAATGATGAGGGACAGAATGAGCCTGTGAAACCAGATGTGGAGATTAGTCAGCCGATCCAGTCCATGTCCAAGAAGAAGAAGAAGGACTTGGGAGTTCTGGGTAAATCCTGAAATAAAATAAAAAATACATATCCAAATTGTCTATTAGGAATCACAATTTATTTTCCTCATGAAATTACCCATGCAAGAGTGAGTAATCTTTATCATCATGGTTATGATCAAATAGGTGTGGGAGGTGGTAATATTTTTAAATTGAGAAATGTCCTTGATTTTTGATCAATTGTGTCCATTCATTTCCAGGTTATGTTGTGGCAACCCTCCTTATGACCATCATCTTACTTCTGGGATCAGGCATAACAGTTGGCTACTTCTACAAACGGTCAGTGAGAGGGGAAATACTTCTTATGGTGCATTCAAGACGAGTCGGAAACGCAGTAATGAGCTCCGAGTGGGAAAAATCCATTTGAATAGCCCTCCAACTTGTAATTACAAGAGGAAAATGTCGGTATCATGTCAAGCTCTGAGTTTTGGACTTGTAGTTCTCTGACATCATGTCAACACGAAAGTAACCACGCATGACTTATGCTAAGTGAAGAAATATGTTGAATAGGCTTACACAAATTGAAGATACAGTATAGTTTTGTAATGGCTAAAAAATGGCTTTTTTGAATTAGATGCTTTTGAAGAGTTGCAAAATTTAAATTTAAAGCGGTTACAGCTGGCTAACGTGAGCCATCACCTGCGAGCGTTCATCTATGGAGTTTTCGACCTCAAATCACTTGAATGCTTCAGACTTGGAGGAGCGAGATGGCAGGAGGGCATATGAATGCACCATTAATTCCTCACCTAATACACAAGGATGGATGCAAAGCAACAAGATGGTATCATTGCATGTTATTAGGGTATTAAATATCACTGCATCGATCTAAAAGCCCAGCTCATGAGAACAGTTTTACTTCTCTGTTTCAGTGCGCTCACACACACACACACACACACACACACACACACACACACACACACACACACACACACACACACACCTTAATCACAAACAGTGTTAGTGTCTTGGGAGGACAATTAACACACACACACACACACACACACACAAACACACACACACACACACACACACACACACACACCCACCCACCCACCCACACACACACACACACACACACACCCACACACACCCACACCCACACACACACACACACACACACACACACACACACACACACACACACACACACACACACACACACACACACACACACACACACACACACACACACACTGTGTATCATGTTACAGAGGCAGAGCAGTATTTGAACTATTTGATTGATTGATTGAAAACTTTATTAGAAGAATTTGCAGAAGTAGGTACATGAAAGTACATATTACATACAAGGTCAACTAACAGGATAAAAACCCAAGAAAGCCACTGGCTTATTTCAATTGGGGTCCTTGATTATCTTGTGTCTTGACTATCTTGAGTCTTTTGGCTGTGGGTCTATTTTCATATAATGACCTATTAAACAGTCAAAGTAAACAAGAAAACCTAATCAAGGAGTGGCTTACTATTTGGAAACGAATAAAGTTTGAAATGCTTCATGCAGCATTTGAACTGACTGCTACAACGGGTGTCTGTCTGTGTGTGTTGTTGTCAACCAGGGGCCAGCGACTCAAGACGGAGCAGGAGCAGCAGGCATGTGAGCGGGAAATGCGTCGGATCAACCTACCTCGCTCTGCTTTCTCCAATCCTGCATGTGAGATTATGGATGAAAACACAGCACCATCAGTGAGTGTTCAAAAGACAACTGCCAGTGCTGAAGAGGAGGACTGGGTGAGGGAGGACGAGGACAGGAAGGATTGCCTGGTGGACGAGGCAGTAATGACGAGGGCATGAGAGGAGCCAACACGTTTGGAGGAGCAGAAACCAAAATGGAAAGATGTGCTGTGGAACTTTCCTGTCATGTCATGTGATGGCAAATATACAACATATATACAATATATTGTTCTTGTGACTTATTTTTCTAATAATAATAATAATAATAATAATAATAATGTGGGATTGGATACATGACACAGAGAAGGTCTCAAGTCTGATTGGACAAATTGCACACAATTTAGATTTCTGTTCTGAAACAGGGTTAAACTTGTAATGGCAGTATGATCACTTATAAGCACTTTGAGCTGCAACATTTGCAGGAAAAGTGCTTTACAAATAAAAGTTATTATTATTATTATTATCATCATCATCATCATCATCAGTGTTGAGTCTTAAGGTATGTTGAATAAAAGTGACTGCAGAAATGACATGTAGCCTACTTTGATGTTTTTCACCTCCAGATCTGTAGTGCTATCACTACCCACATTTCTACTAGATTTCAAAGATGATTTGTTTTACCTTCTTAAGCCAGCAGACTGAATCTATGAGCGTAATCAGCGCACTCCGTCAAACCCATAACTATATAAATTGGTTTCAAACCGTTAGCCTATTTGGTACATTACACGGGATTATAGCGCCGTCTTGTGGTGACAGTCTGCAATAGGAAGTGGAGGGACGAGAGAAGCGGCAGAGAGCGGCAGAAGCGCAGCTCGCGATACTCTGTACAGAACACCGCGCCACACAGGCGGAAAGGCGGGAGGCTAGCGCTTCCGCCACCGCGCGCGCACAGCACATTCGAGGCAAGATGGGCGAAAAGTTGATATTGTCAGTGTTTAATTTCCCAGAGCTTTACAATGTCACGTTACCAAATTATCGGAGTGGTGACAGTAGATCACAGGCTTGGCGGAGAATAAGCGCCCTAACATCCCTTCCCCGTGAGTGTTTTTATACATTTATTCAAGTCATACTGATGAGTGGATGTTGTAGCAAATAGCTGGCATGGTAGCCGCACTGAGGCAAAAGAAAAGGAACCCTTTGGGTTTTGTTTTTGATTAATAGGTTAGCATATGCATAGCCGTAACGGCTGTTTGGCGAGTATTCTTTTGCTGTTTAACCATCAAACCGCGTGAGTCGCATTGTAGTCAATGGCGGCGCGCGCAGATCCCAGCGGTCAACTCGACACGGTAGTCAGCGCGCATGCGCACAGTAGGGGAAATCCACCGCACGACTAGCCGCGAGCTGCAGCTGCACTGGCGTCCTCCAGACAGGCATGCAAGTCAATGTCAATAGCATACTTTTAGTTTCCCTACAAAATAAATGTATGGGAAAGTGAGCTATGTATGCTCTAAACATACATCTTAAAGTACTATTATATTATCAATGTTTGATGTTAAATGTTAGATGTTTGTTTCGATCCAATTGTTCAATTAGGCTAACGTTTCTGGTACGTTTAGACAATAATATTGTATCATCTGACTTTATGATTGGTTCCCCCCCCCCCCCTTTAGCTGAAGAGTGCAAAAGAAGATGGAAGAATCTGAGAGATAGATACTTCAAGGAGGTGCGACAGGAGAAGAGGAGTAAAGAGGATAAAGGGTTGCTCACCCCAAGCCGCTGGAAATACAGAGAACTTCTGAACTTTCTCGAACCATTTATCAAACCGAGAAATAACAACATGGACCGTGATGACCAGGAGAACCCTGATGGTACCACAGACGGGGAGGCCAAGCACGCTGAAACACAGACAGCCCAGATGAGCATGAAAACCCCTACCACCCAGGCTGACACTGTGTCCCAGCTAGACTTCGTGAGCCAGCTGTCAGGGTCACAGAACTCACAATTGGCCCAGTTGGCATTCCTGGCAAAGCTACCTCCAGGTGCCCAGATATTCGCCGTGCCTCAGCAATCCTCTGGAAAGAAGAGGAGACAAGTGAAAGAACCAGAGTCACCTGCATCACCATGCTCTTCTAGCACTCCTGCCAAAGCCCCAACAAAGACTAAGAGACTGGCCAAAGAGACAGATGATGATCACATATCAGATTCCAACAGGCCGCGGGATGAGGATGAGTTGTTTCTCTTGAGCTTCGTCCCCGCCTTGAAGAGGCTTGCTCCACAAAAGAGGTGTGCGACAAAAATCAAAATCCAACAGATTATGTATGACGCAGAGTTCAGTGTGGAGCCGTCAGTGTCCCTAGGGGAACAGCCAGAGACATAATTCCCATCATTTTGGTTTGTTAGGTAGGAGTTGTTCTCAATTGAGGTTTTAACATTGTTTATTTTTTTGTAAAATATATTTTCTAATGGTCTTCCTCACAATGCCCACAAATAGGCAAGTTCTAGCCTATTAATTGTTGTTAGAACTTTGAAGTTGTCAGTATGCACTCTATATATTTTTGACTATAGATGATAAACAACCTAATTTAACCTGTTTGGTATTGAACTGCTGAATAATTTCTACGGAAGTTGGTAAATACAAGTCTGTTAATCCCATTTCCAATTTTGACCGTTTTTGTTTTATAGAAAAACATTTGTTGTTGTGAGTGTTCAAAGACTGTTGTAAGGACGTTAACGATGTTAACTAAGGCGTTTCACCTGCAGTGGTTAAAGTGAGACAGGATACGGGGCAAACAAAAATGTCTTTATTCACAGAAATGAATACAGGGTACATTTCCATCTTGAAAAATCTCCCGAAGGTGGTCAGATGCTGATGTTTAGATTTAAATCACCTGTTTTCATTATAATAATCTATTCTCAATATTATACAGTATTTATTTTACAATTACATACAGTAAGAGAATCAAAAGATTTCTAAAGTAAAACACTCAGCATATTGAAGTTATGGGCAGAACACTGAATCAAAACTAACTGCATCCGTTACATCATGCATACGGTATTATTATGATTTTCAACTGGCTCATTTTGTTTCTGGTTAGTAGAAGAGTACCCAAACACAGTTCACTTTTATCACATCAACATGTTTTAAAATGCTTTACTATGCAGTAAGATGTGCATACGAATTCTGGAAAACATTTAAATTCAACAAATGTACAAGTCACGGATACTGACAGCATCATTATCCGAGGGGCACCTTTTTAATTATGTTACCACCTTTCATTGCTCATTCTTCACTGAATCTTTGAAATTGAGAAAAACAAAATCTAAAGAATTACAATAACAGAAATAAAGTAGAAGTAACTATCAAGGAGCTATCAAGAGGAGATTCTCAATCATTATAGAAACAGTCTTAATGCTTCCAGGACAGCTGTGGAGACTTGTATAGTATGTCATTCAATAAAATTGACATCAATACTGATCTTTTGGACAAAAACAATGCCCCACTGCACTCCTAGGTGGCTGTAATTGTACCTCAAAGGCATGTTTCCAGGTATGTCAATCGTTTAAATTTAATTTAAGTTAATCAGCCAATTGAAACCTGCTATTATTCTGCTTACACAATAGGCCTACCAGGTATAAGCAAATATTAGCGTTATTAAAAAAAAACTTAACCTAGATACAAACGGGAGGCAGAGCCTCTTAAGATCCCACCAGTATGAGCTAGTTTCCCTGACACAGATTAAGACTAATCCTAAACTATCTATTGAAAGTGTGCTTTAATCCAGGGCAAGGTTTATTCTGTGTCTGGGGTAACCACCCCTAGGTGTTCTAAGAAGTTAAACGCTTTAACTGTTTTAAATTTCTGTAGGAGTTATAGTACAGCTAAAATATTACAGCAGTTTGTAATCGCAATTACTTAAATCCAGGGCTTGCTGAGTGAACATGACAATACTTAGATACAGAGAAAGACAAAATCAAGTAGATGAAAGCATAGAGGATTCAAATCTTCTTATCTTGATGTCTGATACATCTGTTCGTCATACTTTCTCCATTAGGGCATTGTCCAACTTGAGCCTTTGTCTAGACCGTCCATTCAATTATGCAATTAGTAGCCAAAACATGATCACCAGAGCCACAAACAGAAAGAGGCGAGACAGGAACTGTTCATCCATGTGCTGAGGGGTTCCAGGGGCAGCTAAGAGGGGGAAATGGTGAATGGAGAATTTGTATCATAAGATAAATGCTTTTCAAGGACGTCAACAAGTTGATGGTTGTGTTAATGGTGGGCAGAAGAGATAATATTACCTGGGGGTGGTCTTCCATCATTGATGTTAAAAGCTGTAGCAAAAATGCCAAATGGAAAGGCACCAATGCCAAAGGACATCTGGAATCCTCCATCTCCAAAGCCAAACCCCTGAAATCCCTGAATTGATTGTGAGATAACCTTTCATTAGCATTGCAGTTCTCAGGTTCATGCCATTTTATTCTTATCCTTAAATTAGCTTTAGTTTAAAAGGTAAAACAAGGTGTGTTGAAGGAGAGGTGTGATGCAATAGCCAAAGCAAAATGTTGCCATTCTCAAGGGGCCAAAGAGAAAGCCTTCTCCTCTTACTCTTAAGAGACAAGTTTAATAGGTCCCACTGGAAAAGGTCAATTTGCAAATGAATTACATGCAGGTTTTCCCTACAGCAACCACACAATTCCATGTAATAGTTTCATCATGAATGGGTAGTGTAATACAGAAGCAAACAATGCAAATCACCAACATTGTTAACACAAGTCACGGTCTTTCAAAACCTATTTAACAGTGATGAGAAAAAAACGATGTTTTGGATAAAGCAAATTAGTTGATTCATTAAGTTTTACTGATATACGTGTTACAGTATAATGTCTCGAGATTATACAGCTGAACAGTACTCACACCACGATTTTCTGGCTCTGGCCTCTGTCCTTGTGGTCGAGGAGGGGTTCGTTCTCTAAAAAGAGAGAAACATTTTATTTTTTGTGAAATTCAGTAGAGGACTGTACTTGAATTGTGTTGCTCTGACAAATCAGATGTTGTGTTCTGAGTGCATGTCAACCCACCGTGGGTCCTGCTGACCAGTACTTCCTCTGCCATATAGCGGGATGACCTTGTCCCGACTGATGCCCGCCTTGCACACTGGACACACTTGTCTATTTGGTCTCGTCTCCAACCACTGCGTAACCATGGAAACGTAGGATTGCATCAATGATGTATCAAGAGAGGCTGTTAAATGTCCCTTTGGCATGTAAGGCGACAGCTGATTCAACGGTTTGTAAAAAAAGGTATCAACTGACTTACCTGATGCAAGCAGGGCCAACTTGGGTGCGAAGAAATGTAAAGTAAGGTGTGAAAGTAAACACAAAGACAAATGCATTAAAACATTAATCCTGACATCAATTACAATGAATAGAATGCCAAAAGTAGGAGTTGGATCAATATGTTTTCCCCCCACGGGCAACTATGCAATACATGACATATTAAAACAACAAGACCTCTCCTGGCCACTGGTGACCAGAACAAATGGATGACGAGAATGAAGATTCCCTCCTCCGTGGTCATTTAATAAATGATAATAATTATGATTATAATGTTCCATGTTGTTGTCTTAACATTCGCATGATATACATACAAATAGAACTCAATAAAGATGTCCGGGAGCTTTGCTTACCAGAAGAGGTGCCCACACAGACTGATCACCGCGTCCTTGGAGGTGTCCAGGCAGATGTTACATTCAAAGGTGCTGTCCTGACCGCCACTCTCCCCCGCGGCCGAGCTGCTGGAGCCGGGGCTGGGGTTCTCCGTGGCGGGGGGACCAGAGGCTGGAGGGGGGGCAGCGCTAGCCATGGCTTCCACGACCACGCAACCAGCTGGCAAGTTGGGGTTAAGTAGCTTAGCGAACCCCCTTGGCTGTAGATAACACGCACATCAGAAATATGTTAAAAACAAGAGGGACGAGTTTGACATACTATCGAGTGGTACGGGTAAATGCTCTGAACCACGTCGCTCTATCTACGCGTACGTATCAACACATCACGTGAACATTGTCCCTCAGAGAGAAAGAGAGACTAAGCTAGCTTGCTATCTAGGAACCACAACAACAGCTGCTGTAGCATATCAAGGCCACACAAAACAAAACAACGGATACCTCCTTCGTTCATCAAACAAGTCCTCAGTCGCGACAGAGATATCTCTGTACAAAACAACCGAGATATAACTAAGTTTGAGCAGTTAAATTGCTAACTTGTTTAACGTGATTATTACATCACTACCGTATCCGGAAGTGTTGTTATGTGATGATTAGGAGTCTTCTTCTTCTTCTGTTAAGGGCAGCTTGCATCCTTAACGTTGCACTACTGCCATCTTGTGGATTTAGCCAACTCCTATTATCCGGTTTGTCAAAGTCTCTCGATCAGTCCCTCCACCCTCCACCACACTTCGCCCTCCAAACCTTCTCTTGTCAGTCCCGATCTTTTCAGTCCCTCCATCATTGCCTTTCTTTTTTAATATACTTTTTGTATATTTCGGGCACTTAACAAGTACATGTCATGTTCTACTGTTTATTTTACTTGGCAACAGGGGCGGCGCTAGGGGGTGGCTACTGGGGCTCAAGCCCCGGATGTTTTCTGAAAAGCCCCGAATGTTTTACTTAATTTTTTTTTTTTAATATATATATATATATATATATATAATCTCGTGAGTAACGTGCAGTACCGGAGTCCAACAGAGAGGCAGCAGCTGCGCGACATTAGCCTGCATACTGCGTAGCCTACCCTGCCCTGAAGAAGAAGTGATCTCAATCAGTGCCTGACTTGCAAAAGTGTAAGGATGGATATCCGAAAGTTGTTTTCAACAAAACAAGCGCCAAGAACTGTTGCAGCAGCCGTATCAGCAGCTGACAACAATGACATCACCAGCAGTGATGACATAGATGATGTTTCCGGTTTGTGAATCTTATTAGAAAGGTGACTGACTCACTGACACTACTTTTCCGGTTTGCTAATGCTAGCTGGCTATCATAACATAACGTTATGTTATAATGAAAATGAAACATAGCAAGGTACTGTTACGGTACATGGTAAGAAATCAAACAAAGGATAATACTTATGGAATGGAATGGAATGGAATGGACTTTATTTGAAAAACAGATGGAATGAAGTGGTTATTCACTTTATACAAATAAAGTGAATAACAGGCTGATAGTCTTTGATATCTGCACTCTGGTTGACTGAGTAACAAGTGAAAAAGAATGATGTAACGTTAATGTTACAGCTAGTAAACATGGAGTAACCACATTAAGTATGCCCTTATAGTAGTATGTATGTATACAGAACATGACTCAAATCTATCCTAAGATGTAACGCTAACTAACTAAGTTTGTTTAATGTCCCAGGGGGGATTTGATTTCACAGTACTATACACAGGCCAACAATACATGTAATATATCGTCATATAACACAGGACAAGACTCTAAATACAATATAAGTGGTGAGCACAGAGTCTGCCCTGATATACATACTGTAACATAACTAGCCTCAGCCCATCAATTATGTAATTCTATACAAATATAAATGATGGTGACTGGCAGGGGGAGCTACGTGTGCTGACCTCCCTCTGTGCCCAGAACCACCACAATTAGTTTGCTTCATTAAAGGGTGTGAATGTATATGTGTTCTCCAGTGCCTTTTGTCCGCTTTAAGGTGGTGGTAAGTTGAAGGTCGAAGGCGAAATTTTCCGGCGCGCTCTGCGCGCACATTATATTCTCCCTCTGGGCTAAGCCCCGGATCTCCTACGATCCTAAATCCGCCCCTGCTTGGCAATAGTCACATAGTCCAGTTGGATGCTTTCCTATAATGTGGAGAGTTCTGTTCAAGTTACTGTGCCCTATGCTTTTAGTCTTGGCTTCCCTCCATAAAATACTTTCCCTCTGATGATTAGGAGTAGGCCTACAGGGATTGGTTGTTTTTTGTGAGTGGTTAGTGGTCATTGTTTAGATCCGGGTTCTTTAAATTATCAATGGTTCTGTTTATACTTACGCTTTGAGACAAAGTTTGCAAATTAGTAAGGCTAGTAGGTTTTGACGCAAAACGCATCACCATGAGCCTACTCCAGGAAGTAAAGTAAGCAGCCGATGGTTCTCAAGCCTAATGGCCCATAGGGCAGGAGCCTGTCTCCTGTTTCCGTAGCGTGAGGCAGCTTGACACCCCCTGGACATGACGCTGGTATGTCGCAGGGTCGTACCCCCAATCCAACCCTTAATGTTGAGTGCCAAGCAGGAAGGCATCAAGTACCATTTTTATAGTCTTTGGTATGACTCAGCCAGGGATCAAACTCACAATCTCCCAATCTCAGGGCGGACACTCTAACTGCAAGGCCACTGAGCTGGTAGTAAATGCTTGCTATTAGCAAGTCCAAAACAATTATTTTACCTCCTGCCTTAGCCTTTGCTCCAGCCCTACCCCTTTTGCTCTGACCTGGGTTGAAACTTAAACATAACCCAATCCATTATACGCTTCCTATTTGGACTGCACT
Source organism: Nansenia antarctica (assembly GCF_963989245.1). Taxonomy (NCBI): domain Eukaryota; kingdom Metazoa; phylum Chordata; class Actinopteri; order Argentiniformes; family Microstomatidae; genus Nansenia; species Nansenia antarctica. The sequence goes on from NC_137689.1 coordinate 55,659,832, forward strand.
ATTGTCCCCAACCTACCCCTGACCCATACTTTAACCCTAACCATCACCACAAGCACTCAACTCTAGGTGAATCATATATTTTCATACTATCCCACGACCCAGAGAATACAGTGGAGGGGATGGTCTGTGTTCTGTTCCCCTGCAGTGCAATTTCTAATTCTCACATAGGTCTCACAACCAAAGTTGGTGTCTGAAACTCTGGTCACCAGGGTTTCCAACTTCAACATAGTCACAAAGGGCTAAAAGAACATTATGCAAACATATGATAGAATGGTTGGGGGCTTAAGATGACACCACATTGTTGTTTCTGATCTCCCTGTTGTCTTGCTGAGTCGTGTTTCCACTTTTCACTTAAATGGAGGTGCCATCATTAGTGGGTGCTTCAGCAGACCGGTAAACATCACAGGCTTTCCCGACCAGCACAGCCATCCTGAACCTGTCTGTAGGAGATGTGTAGACTTATGTACAGAACAGGTCAGGAGAGCTTGATCCTTGTGTATTTTAATATTTAAATATTACATTCTATTTAATTGCATTTTTGCTAAACAATGGTGTGTCCACAGTATTTCGGTGTCATAGAAATACTTTGACCATAGCTTTGAATTGATGTTTTATGAGAAACTAACATTCATTATTCTGGTTAGCTTACTTATTTCAGTTCAATTAAGACATCATCTAATGGTATTGAACTGAAGTCAAGGTCATTGCAGTCAGTCGAGCTTGAGCTGTGCCTGTATCCTGTCTCTAAAGGTATTATCCCTGGTGTTCCTGGGGAAACAGTGGTGCCTCTGTGGGTTTCGCAAGTCATGATGTATCAGCAATAATGCTCATCCGCTACACTTTAATGGCCCCTGTCAGACCATGATGCTTTATTTATTTATTTGTATAACCAAACAGAGTGCTATACTAGATGTGGTATAGTCTCTTTAACTCTTTCACAGCAGCTCTCCATTATCACCTCAGATTAACACTTTTTGATGACACAGTTCACTGACTTTCATTTCCCCAAAAGCCAACATGTGGTGGGGAAGGCAAGTCCCAGGCACACGTAACAGCTGACTGCTCATTTCCTGTTTCTGTTTTATTGCACAATGTAGTGAAGTTGCGGTCTTTCCTCATTCCTAGTCTAATGTTTCTGGAGTGATATGAGAGGTATCAACAGAGATAGGGTTATGTTATCAGGGGATGGACAGTACTGTACAGTTCAGGTCCTCCCTGTTCTCTCTAATGTCAATGCCATTATCATCAATACACCTTTCAATATCTGTGTCTATTCAGACAGCCGCTGCATGGACAGGCATTTCCTTCTGTCCCGGCTGATGGCCCTGGCCAACTTCCCAGCTACTATTTTGATAGTTCCTTCTGATAGTTCCTAGTTGATGATTGTTCTGTTTTCACTTGAACTGAAAACTGACATGAAAAAGGTTGTGCAATATGACCAATCTTCTGTGTACATTATTTATTTCCTCCATTACATTTTTCTGTCGTTTATGGCATTATTTTCAGGAAAACATTTCACAATATTGCATCTTGCATCAGGATGGGTGGTAACATACTGTTGGTTAGTATACAATGTTTTAGTACATTTTGTTCCTATAGATAAAGGATATAGACAGTTGAATTAAATATTGTTCGAAAAGATAACTGGCCAGACATTTAACAAATAATTATAATACACATGTGTATCCCCTCTGACGTGTCTATTTTGATATACAATAAAACTCTCTAGCATATTAAAAGTGTAAAGGTATATATTAACACTTCAGAGTAATACATGTATAGAATATATTGCATCTTCCTGAGCAGCAGTGAAGAAACACACCATTAACAGGGGATTTAAGCCTAATCTCAATTCTTAGATGTGGGTGAAAGCTTTACCACCGGGAGACCCAGACTAGAGAGGTTACGTCCATCTGCCATTGCATTCTCTATTCTCCACAGAACAGAGCTCTTTAAGGTTCTCCGAAAGTCACTACCTATGAACACATAGAGGATAGGGTTCAGGAAGCTGTTAGCTGCAGCCAGAGTTCCTCCCACCCTCAGCCCAGTTTCAACTGCCTCCAGGCTGTGTTTATCCACGTGTAACTCCAGCAGGAGAAAGGTGTGAAAGGGCACCCAGCAGACGAAAAATGACACAATGAGCGCCGCCATGACCATGAAAGGTTTTGTAGACTTCATGGTAAGTCTCCTCAGCTTCACTATGAGGACTGAGCAGCAGAAGATGATCACTAAAAGAGGGTTCACAAACCCACAGATGAACCGAGACAAAACCACACTCCTATGACGAGTGTAATCAGTGTAGCATAGCGTGGCCGACCCATGTGTTTTGATTTGGCGGTGGACTAGTGAGGGTAGGGTCAGGGCAGCAGAGAGGGCCCACATGAGGACCACTACTACAGATGCCTTTCGCACAGTCCGATGATTCTGTGCCCACACAGGAAATGTGACCAACACACAACGGTCGACACTGATAAGAACCAGCAGGAAGACGCTGCTGAACATGTTGAGGAACATAGCGGAGGAGGTCAGCTTACACATGAGCAGGCCAAAGGGCCAGTGTGATGTGGCCAGGTAAAATACATTAAAGGGCAGACAGAAACAGAACAATAGGTCAGAGATGGCCAGGCTGAGGTAGAAGGTGGTGTTGACCGTTGTTTTCATCTTGTACCCAGAGATCCAGATGACTGTAGCATTTCCAATGAGGCCCAGCAAGGATATAAGGGCATTGATCACCACCAAAGTTTCCATTAAAAAGGACTTGGGACTATTGAAAGTCACCACCAGACCAGGTACAGAGGAGTTGTCGTTAGTTTCAGTTTCATTGTCAGGAGTATAATCTCCATATGGATTATATTCAAAATCCTCCATGATGTTACTTTTCCAGTCTGAAACATAGAAGAACTTTCTGTTGATTTAAACATACGCAAATGACCATACAACACAGTGAACATACAATTGAACCTATTTCTGTCTTGAATAATATTTAATACCATTTCAAAATGTGGTTTCGAATAGAAGCTTTGATCTTACCTTTCAAATGTATATTGGGCTTTCTGGCGTAAAAAACAACAACTATTTGGATGAGAAGAAAGACCTCAATGAGAAATAGATGCACAGCTATCACTCTCCAGTGTTCACTGAGAAATGACCCTGCTATGTTCCTCTTGAGCATTGCTCACTTCTTCTTTCCGTTATTTAACTGACTTTGATTTCAAGATTAGAAGATTTGTCACTTCCACTAGCTCCACACTCTGTCTCACACTTTCATGTATCATTCATCCATGACGTGTGTGTGTGTGTGCATGCGTGTGTGTGTGTGTGTGTGTGTGTGTGTGTGTGTGTGTGAGAGAGAAAGAGAGAGAGAGAGAGAGAGAGAGAGAGAGAGAGAGAGAGAGAGGGAGAGAGAGAAAGAGAAAGAGCTACACTATGGGTGCTTAGGTGTCAACGGCTACATTTTCAGCACCAAGGATTGCACTTACACTTTCTGTGTTTTCTGTTTTTCCCATATTGTCAGCGTCTTTGAGCCTCGGAAAAGCGCTATATAAATACAATGAATTATTATTATTATTATTTACATGGTGAAATGCATTCTGTCTACGTCGTCATGATTACAAAGATGCCATTTGAACACACACACACACACACACACACACACACACACACACACACACACACACACACACACACACACAAGCACACAGTTCAGTTATCATTGGCCTCTAGGCTATTTAAATAAAGACCATAATACTGGTAATCTTACCATAGGGGGCCTCGGGTATTGAGGACATAATCCTCTTTAATTCATTTCTCTTTATTTCCTCCCAGTTGGTAATTTCTAGGTGAAATGTTAATTGGATAAGAGCTCCCCTGCCTCTTATTTCAACCTCCACGCTGACATCGCCTTTTCAGCTGGATTTATTCTAAGACGGAGAGTATGTATTTTATTTTATGGATGTTGATTTGCTGTGTCTACTATGTAAGAACGTGTTTTACATTTAGTGTTGCACAGGGACCTCTTACTTCTGTGCGTATCCCCTCATATATGCTACAGTACATCAGGGATGACTACTAGGCCTTGGCCATTGGCTGTTTTCCCGGACAGAACCTTAACCTGGCTGGCCGTTAGAGGTCACTGTTGATACTGTCTCTTGTGAGTCCCTCTATCGTCCAACCGCAGCTGATGTTAAGGCTTGTACATCCATTCTGTCCTCCATTTAGCAGGCACCTTAATGTAAACCAGCTCCTTCCCTTCTTGTGATTTTTGTAAAAAAAAAATTTTTTTTTTTTTTTCTTCTAACACCAGGGGAGCCACCCCTCCTAAATGTCGTTGTTTGGTACCTGTACTGTAGCAATGACAATAAAGACCATTCATTCATTCACCTTAAACATGCTTCATTCAGGTTCTAATATGTTCCATTAAGGCTCTACCAGTGTCGGTTTCCTCTTTACTACCTATCGAAGTCTTGAGCTGTATTTTTTTTGTCAATATGCCAAATGTCTTCATAAAACAGGATTTTCAAAGTGGGTCATGCTTCTTCTGTGTTGTTTCCATACGTGTTAGGTCTGCACAGCATTCAGCCAATCATAAAAGACGGCTAGAATAGATAAGTATAAAAATGTGTGACGCTGACTTGTTCAGTATTCATACTTTTATTTTGGGAAACCTGATTGGCTGTTTAACACTTATGGAAGTAACATGAAAGCAGCATGACCCAATTCGAAAATTGTATTTCATGACTTTTTCTGTTTAATCTTAGCTACGGTCGAACCTTAGAGGTGACCCAAAAGACAGCATCGACAGTAACCTCTAGGGAGGGGTTGGGCTAATTGGTCCCATTATCCAGACCAAGGTCTTTTAAAGGCTGTTTTATACAATCGTTTTCTTTGGTCAAATTCTGATTTAGTTTTAAGACCAGGATGTTTTTTTGTTTGTTTTTTTTCCCTTTCTGTGAAGGTCCTTATTGTGTCAGCTTTTAACTGTGGGGCGGGGGGGGGGAGGAAGTGAGTGGATTGAATTTATTCCGAATTTCTTTTTCTGACTTTTATTCTGAATTCTTTCTTTATTCTGAATTTGTACTCAGCAGTAGTCTGTCCCTCCATGCTGGCCAAGATGGTGTTTCCGATGGTCTTTGCCTTTTCAACATTCACAGAAGGGTGATCATGGACCCCAGTTGAGACACTGCGCAAGCTTGGATCGGAGCAGAAGGGGTTTCTCTCTTGGAGATAGTTCAGAACTGTCAGTGTATCCTTCACGTCACATGCTTGTCTTACATCTGTCATGTCCTTGTTCTGCTCCCCAGTGTTGTGGTTCACCCCTGTCAGCTCTTGCATGGCATTGTTGACTTCAGCACAAGCTGGCATGGAGAGCAGCCATGTCAAACGTTGCTGCTCTGTCATCCCTTGCCCTCTTGTGAGGCCACCACAGGTTTTCATACTTCTCATCAGATAACGAGATCTACAGACAGGCCAGCCCATAAGCAATCACTTCATCTGACCACATGGAATCCCTCTCCAAATCTCTGGTAGACATCTGGATGTTCCAACTGGACCCGCCTCCGCCATCAGACCTCTGCAGCTCATCCAGAGTGCTACTGCCCGGCTGGTGTTCAACCTCCCCAAATTCTCTCATGTCACCCCTCTCCTTCGCACCCTGCACTGGCTCCCGATAGCAGCTCGCATCAGATTCAATACCCTGGTGCTTGCATACCAGGCAGCTAAAGGGACAGCCCCTGCCTACCTGAAGGAAATGGTCATCCCCCAAACTCCAGCCCGTTCACTCCGCTCTTCCACCTCGGCTGGCCGACTGGCTCCACCACCTCTACACCAACACGGCAGTCATGCTGCCCGATCACGTCTCTTCACAACACTGGCTCCCCGCTGGTGGAATGAGCTTCCCACGGCTGTCAGAACTGCAGAGTCACCGTCGTAGACTGAAGACCCATCTCTTCAGGTTACACCTTAACTGTTCCTCCTGAGACATCTACTGCACCCCAGCACAAAAAAAAAACTAAAATGTAAATGGAGTAATGTAAATTGTTCCTTTACTCTGAGTATCACATCAGCATTGCAAGCCTTCTCTGCAGACACTGATCCCTCCATCAACTGTGCATAGAGGACAGCAACTTCATCCAGATCAGATGCATGCAGGTATCTTTGACCCTCTTATGGAAGCTTGGGCTAGTAATATTATTTTTTTTTTTTAATGGGTTAGGGTTAGATGGTCTGATATATATATATATATATATATATATATATATATATATTAGGAATACCTGGAATATGAAATGATTACATTACAAATATATTGCAAGAAAACGAACCCACTGTATGGAGCTATTTTAGTGCCATCAGAAATTGAATTGTATTTTGAGAAAAACTGAATTGTATTTTGAGAAAAACTGAATTGTATTTTGAGAACTGAATTGTATTTTGAGAAAAAACTAATTGTATTTAGAGAAACTGAATTTGAAAACTGAATTAAAATAATGAAAACTGAATTGAATACAATTCAATCTGTCAAATACAATTCAGTTTTTGCTCAAATTCAATTCAATCTGTCAAATACAATTCAGATCTGTCAAATACAATTCAATTTCTGATGGCACTAAAATAGCTCCATACCACTGGTTCATCTTGACCCACTTGCCTGTATGCTATGGGTTAAACATTTCCTTTTACACACATATAGTACTGCATCCAACTCCATGTCTCATGTAAAACAGTATCTGGTTGATTGTGGACAGTATTGAACCCTTTGTGTTGACATCAGACAAGAAGACATGCATAAAAACATTATTTAACATGGGTGTCAATGGGAAATTGGATTTCTTAAGACTTTTGATATGTTACGAAGGACATATCCATGAGACTAGGACAGTTGAAAGAGTTTCTGTTGCTATTTGTCTGAGGTCATATTGTATAATGCCTGTACTAATACTTATTATGAATTTAGTAGGCAGTATGCAGTATACTCATTGAGTATATGCTAGTAAGTATGCCATTTCGAACACAGCCAAACGGACACGGCATTTTCCCACTTAGTAGGCTACTCTATTATTTCATCTACTACAGTGAGAAACGAGCGAAAGATTGAAAAACTGATTAAAAAAAACACGTTTATTTACAACCCATAGTATGCACCGAATTCCATAATGTTACGATCAGTTAATTTACAGGGGGGTTACACATACAACACAATTCCGTCCTCTTGTGGTAGACAGTGAATAGTGCACCAGCTACGCACTTACATACGTAGTTAGTTTGTTTGAGTGTTTAGCCATGTATTAGAAACATCATAAAGTACATTACTATCTCGAGCTATTTATGTAATATATCAGCTGGTGCTTTGGTGCCTCCTCCTCCTCCTCCTCCAGCTCCTCCTCCTCCTCCTCTGTCAAGCCAGCAGCTCCTCCTGCCTCGTCTCAGAACGCGTCATCCAGCGAACATGGCAGCTGTACTGGCAAAGAAGTGCATCACCCCTCTTGTTTTGATCAACAGGAGGATTTCTGCAAAGGAATTGATTGTCCAATCTTCCTACCACGAAAAGGTAAAAGGATCTAGTCTATGGTGGTTAAATAACATAACTAATGTCACTGACTGATGATGAGGTTGTTAGCTAGTGAGTAGTGTGGGCTTGGGTATGTTTTGACTTTCACAGCCAGCGGGCTAGCCTGTTATGTGAGCTAGCCTGCTACTAGCAGTATTATATTATATTCGAATTATTATAGATTATTATGTGTGGGGTGGTCTTGTAAAAGCAGCACTGAGCTAGTTGCATTCCGAGTCCAGCGTTCTTAATAATAATCATGTTTCGGCTAATGTCAGTTCCATGTCCAATACACTGCAGGTGTAGCTTCTTATAAAACACTTGAAGGTGAATGTTCTCCTGCTGTTGGCTCTTTATGCCACAGCTGTTTCATGTGGCTGGAACGAGTAGCCAGCAACTTTCAATCGCACTGATGCAACGTACCTGCAATGTAGTTGAGGAATGATTATGGTATTGCAAGTGCAATACTGAAACACAACTGTGAACATTTCAAACCTGCAAACTGCGACACTTTAAATGAATGTGCAATAACACTATGTGCAATATAACCCTCGGGTACATAAGGTTCAGAGATAGGAAATGTTAGAATAGGTATAGCATAGCATAGAGTACAGCACAGTGTTTTATTTGTATAGTATAGTATAGTGGATAGTGTACATAGCCTTTATTTATGTAAACCAGCTCTTTACCCTTCTTGTTTTTAGTTTTTTTTTTCCTAGCACCAGGGGAGGCCCCCCTCCTAAATTTCGTTGTTTGGTACCTGTACTATATCAATTACAATAAAGACCATTCATTCATTCATATTGTTACTGTAGCTAATGTAACTTAAAGGTAGGAGAGATGGGACCTAATATATAATAATAATAATTATTTGTATAGTACTTTTCCTGCAAATGTTGCAGCTCAAAATGCTTTAACATATCCACACAACATACAAATAATAATAGAACAATAGTAATCAATAAAACACACAATAGCAATAATATAAACTACATAATAAAACAAGAATAAACCATTCAATCCAAGGGGCATAGAACAAAGATAAACAAAATAACTAAATAATGTAAGAATTACTATAAGATTTAAGCAAGTAAATACATATACAAATATATAGATTAATTAACTAACATTAAAAGATACATTGATTACAAAACAATTTAAAGGCATTTAAAGGTAATATTAAAAATAGTTTTTAGTCTTGACTTGAAAATATTTGCTGAGGTTTATGTGTGAAAATATAGTTATTTAGGATATGTTTTGTATTTTCGAGAGGAATTAGTAGTTTATTTTTGTGATTTGTTGATTTACCCTAAACCTAATTTGGCAAAAATGCATAGTCATTTCCGGTTGCTCTCTGGCTAGTCTCGAGCTTTCGAGGTCCGATTGACCTGTTTTCATAACCGATTACATCAGCGAACCTATGTTGTACAGTAATCATGACTGAGCAGAGCAGTGGATGTCTCAGGATGAGAATTAGGTCTAAGTCCTGGTTGGGAGGGGAAATGAGGAGGGAGTAGGCAGGCGGTTTCAACAGGAATTGCAATTGTGGACTGTGGAGTTCTGTCCTAATCTGTTTATTTTAATTTCCCTTGTGCGTAAGGACAAGGCCTCCTATTTGGCTAGGAGACAGACAGAACAGAACATAGCTGTTATCCATGTGTTTTTGTTGCTTACGGACCACTGTATTTTCCCTTGTGCCATTTCTAGGTGGTGGATCACTATGAGAACCCAAGGAATGTTGGTTCTCTGGACAAGAACTCCAAGAGAGTGGGGACAGGATTAGTGGGTGCACCAGCATGTGGAGATGTGATGAAGCTTCAGGTACGCTGGTCACCTGTCCTCCTTGCTCCCTCTGACCAAGTCTACCTCAATGCCATGGCCATTCCCTCCTCTCAAAAACAAACAGACTGATATACTTATTGCCCTACTTATATGCCCTAGATCTACTAAGCAGATGTGTTTCGGATTGTGACCTTATTGTTTATTTATTTATACAAAATACAGAGACTGGTTCTGAACAACAGGAAGGACCAATGCCTGATTGAGTAGTGAAAATCAAACATTTATCTATGAAGAAGAGGAACAGTACAGCACTTTTACAGCACAACGTTTGCAGGAAAAGTGCTATACAAATACATTTATTATTATTATTATTATTATTATTATTATTATTATTATTACAGCAGTCATAATCTTGCAGAATTAGTTTGTCAAAGTCTCTCTTTGCCCCTATACACATGTCTGTCCAGTAAAGTGACTCCTCTCATCTATAGATTGAGGTCGATGACATGGGGAAGATTGTGGATGCCAGGTTCAAGACATTTGGCTGTGGTTCCGCCATCGCCTCCAGCTCCCTGGTAACGGAGTGGGTGAAGGGTAAATCTGTAAGTGAACATTCTGCAGCCATTGTTCCATTTCCTGTTTGAGTGTTCTATTCAGTGTTGCTCATGGTTTGCACTCGTCAATTCAAGTAATTTCCTCTTTTTTCCCAATATGTTTATTTTTTAATTTTTTAAACATGAAGCACAGCAACAACAAAACATCTAACGGAAGTCAGACAAACATTGATACCCACATCACAAACTAAAACAACAGCAAAGGAAAACAGAAAAACAACAACAGAAAACAAACACACACAAAGAAAAACCCACTAAAAGCCCCATCTCAGACAAAAACAGAGGTGCTACAAAGGCATAAAACAAACAAAATTAAAGTTTACAGTAGTCTGATCCAGTAAAATAGAGCATAGCATAGTTGCATAGCACAGTCATTTCCGCCGCCCAGTCACGTGTCATGATTGAATGGACTTTTTGTTTGTCTAGATTGATGAAGCCCTGACAATCAAGAACACTCACATTGCCAAAGAGCTGAGTCTTCCACCGGTCAAACTTCACTGCTCCAGTAAGTCTATATTTCTGTCTAATATATGAGCTATTCTGTACATTCTAAGTAATAAATGAATCGATTCTATTAAATGTTCTTATATATTTTCTATAATATTGTTTTCTATTCTATTCCATGTGAAATTCCTGATTGTGCTCCCGTGCCCCTTTTCTCCAGTGCTGGCAGAAGATGCCATCAAGGCAGCCCTGGCTGACTACCGTTTCAAACAGCAGGAGGTGGAGAAGGAGGCTATTCAAGCCAGCAACTAAGGGAGCACCCTGATGTAGTCCTGGTCACCCCTCTCCTGTATCATTCTGCCAAGGGGACACGCTGAAATAAGCCTGGATCCTGACTCCACTATCCTGCTACTAGGGCATTCTTAACCCCCACCAGCCTGCATAGATAGCTCAGTGTTCACCAGGCCCCTGAGGCAATATATGGTTCTCCAACCCTTTCTCAATAGCCTGACTTGTAAACGCACAATGTAAAGCACTGATCACTGATTGGTACCGGGTCCAGCCCTACTTTCAGGAATAAAAAATGCGGGGCCCAGTGTACAAGAGTTTGGAGAGTTTTTGTTTGCTCCTTATTTTATACTTTGCCATCGTTATGGTGATTTGCCATTGAAAAGTGGTCTTTGGTCATTTGAAATAAAATCTAGTGCTGTCAATCGATTAACATTTTTAATCAAGTGAATCACAATAATATTCTGAAATTAATCATGATTAATCACAAGTTTAAAATACTAGTATTTACTTGTATTTTGGGGGGGAGATAAAACAAAAATGTGTGGTGTTGGAATAAAGAAATGCATGACAAACTGGTTAGAGGAATCTTTTATTTTGCTTTATTATAACATGTCTTAGTTTTGATGATTTCTGAATAAGATTAGAATCTCTTAATTTGTAAAAGTAAAAAGGTCTCAAGCTATGCAGTCAGAATTGCGCTTAACTGCCAAACCTCAGACTGCACATATACACTGTACTGATAATATATGTATTGTGAAATGTTAATACGCCTAACCAGTAGGTGGCGCTCCCTACCTAATTGGATGCAGTCATAGAACCTGTAAGATACCTGAATAAGAGTCAGTTCAGCATTGCATGGCAGGTCTCCGTGTGAGTTATTATTTAGCCCTATCAGTCAGACATATTACACTATATTGTATTATATCTTCGACCACTGGTTGGTTTTGTGGCGCTTTTCAGCAAGCAGAGAAAAACAGTAATCTCCAAGCACTCCAGTTTGACAAAAAGGTTTCTTTCTTATGACAGTTTCTTCAAACCAATCACTGTTGTTCTCATTCTCGCATTGCTCTCACAGGTACATGTCTCTCCTTTGTTAACTGAACACTTTCAAAGTCCTGATTGTTACTTTCAATAAGCATTGCCACAGAATGTACACAAATTGCCTGTGTCATACTCGCTATTCACAACTGGTTTGTAACACCGGACCTTGTCGGCAGCTCTGTTCTGGATCTAATCACCGTAGCGGGTAGGAAAGCTGGCTATGTCTCAGAACAGTCTTTTGATTAGATTAGATTAGATTAGATTAGATTAACTTTATTGTCATTACATAGTACAAGAAAATGAACCTAGGTCAGGGCTGGCTAGCTATCTCTACTCCATTAATCAATTATTGTTATTGAAGCTAGTGTCACTGTCCCAGTCTCTGTAGGATATTCCTGGTCCACATATGAAGCCTTCATTCCAAATACAATGCACTCATGTCGAAATGTAATGTGCTCATGACGAAATGTAATACACACATCTCCAAATACAATACGGCTGTATTGGTGTTATTTTGGCACAAATATGCCGTGTTTTTGCATTGTATTTAGTGTTACACATGTATTGCATTCATTCCGATGTGTGTATTGCATTTGAATGTGGCACGATCCGCCCTCCAAATGAAAATACCGTTATAATGGATATCTTATTCTAACAAAAACAGTAATATGTCAGCTGGTGCTTTGGTGCCTCCAGCTCCTCCTCCTGCCTCGTCTCAGAACGCGTCATCCAGCGAACATGGCGGCTGTACTGGCAAAGAAGTGCATCACCCCTCTTGTTTTGATCAACAGGAGGATTTCTGCAAAGGAATTGATTGTCCAATCTTCCTACCACGAAAAGGTAAAAGGATCTAGTCTATGGTGGTTAAATAACATAACTTAATGTCACTGACTGATGATGAGGTTGTTAGCTAGTGAGTAGTGTGGGCTTGGGTATGTTTTGACTTTCACAGCCAACGGGTTAGCCTGTTATGTGAGCTAGCCTGCTACTAGCAGTATTATATTATATTAGAATTGTTATATATTATTATGTGTGGGGTGGTCTTGTAAAAGCAGCACTGAGCTAGTTGCATTCCGAGTCCAGCGTTCTTAATAATAATTAAGATATATGTTAAGTATTTTCGAGAGGAAGTAGTAGTTTATTTTTTGTGATTTGTTGATTTACCCAAAACCTAATTTGGCAAAAATGCATAGTCATTTCCGGTTGCTCCCTGGCTAGTCTCGAGCTTTCGAGGTCCGATTGACCTGTTTTCATAACCGATTACATCAGCGAGCCTATGTCGTACAGTAATCATGACTGAGCAGAGCAGTGGATGTCTCAGGATGAGAATTAGGTCTAAGTCCTGGTTGGGAGGGGAAATGAGGAGGGAGTAGGCAGGCGGTTGCAACAGGAATTGCAATTGTGGACAGTGCAGTTCTGTCCTAATCTGTTTATTTTAATTTCCCTTGTGTAACGTTGGAATTCCCTGTTGCATAAGGACAAGGCCTCTCTGGAACCTATTTGTTAATAGACGGATGTTATCCTGTGTTTTTGTTGCTTACGGACCACTGTATTTTCCCATGTGCCATTTCTAGGTGGTGGATCACTATGAGAACCCAAGGAATGTTGGTTCCCTGGACAAGAACTCCAAGAGAGTGGGGACAGGATTAGTGGGTGCACCAGCATGTGGAGATGTGATGAAGCTTCAGGTATGCTGGTCACCTGTCCTCCTTGCTCCCTCTGACCAAGTCTACCTCAATGCCATGGCCATTCCCTCCTCTCAAAAACAAACAGACTGATATACTTATTGCCCTACTTATATGCCCTAGATCTACTAAGCAGATGTGTTTCGGATTGTGACCTTATTGTTTATTTATTTATACAAAATACAGAGACTGGTTGTTATCTGAACAACAGGAAGGACCAATGACTGACTGAGTAGTGAAAATCAAACATTTATCTATGAAGAAGAGGAACAGTACAGCAGTCACTAATCTTGCAGAATTAGTTTGTCAAAGTTTCTCTTATCCCCTATACATGTCTGTCCAGTAAAGTGACTCCTCTCTCATCTATAGATTGAGGTCGATGACATGGGGAAGATTGTGGATGCCAGGTTCAAGACGTTTGGCTGTGGTTCCGCCATCGCCTCCAGCTCCCTGGTAACGGAGTGGGTGAAGGGTAAATCTGTAAGTGAACATTCTGCAGCCATTGTTCCATTTCCTGTTTGAGTGTTCTATTCAGTGTTGCTCATGGTTTGGACTTCATTTCTTCTTCTCTAGATTGAAGAAGCGCTGGAAATCAAGAACACTCACATTGCCAAAGAGCTTAGTCTTCCACCAGTCAAACTTCACTGCTCCAGTAAGTCTATATTTCTGTCTAATATATGAGCTATTCTGGTTTGCTTCTATTATGTACATTCTAAGTAATTAATTAATCGATTCTATGACATTGTATTTTCTATATTTTCTTCTATATTTTCTATAATATTGTTTTCTATTCTATTCCATGTGAAATTCCTGATTGTGCTCCCTTGCCCCTTTTCTCCAGTGCTGGCAGAAGATGCCATCAAGGCAGCCCTGGCTGACTACCGTTTCAAACAGCAGGAGGTGGAGAAGGAGGCTATTCAAGCCAGCAGCAACTAAGGGAGCACCCTGATGTAGTCCTGGTCACCCCTCTCCTGTATCCTTCTGCCAAGGGGACACGCCGAAGTAATCCTGGATCTCGGCTCCACCATCCTGCCACTAGTCGGGCACTCAACCCCTGAGTCCAGGACATGTCCACCCTCCAGCATGCATAGATAGCTCAGTGTTCACCAGGCCCCTGTGGCAATACGTGGTTCTCCAACCCTTTCGTTGTCGCCTGACTTGTAAACGCACAATGTAACCACTGTACTGTGTACTGATTGGTACCTGGTCCAGCCCTACTTTCAGGAGTGAAAAATGCAGGGCCCAGTGTACAAGAGTTTGGAGAGTTTTTCTTTTGCTTTTTCTTTTCTATTTTGCCACGGATATGGTTATTTGCCATTGAAAAGTGGTCTTTGATTATTAGTTATTATGTATTTTAACATGAAAAATAAAGATATGTTATAAGATGTAATGTTAATGGTATCAACCTATCAAAAGTGTTTTGGATTGTTGTAATTTCAGGCCTGCTTCCTGGTCATAATGCAATAAAAACAAGTAGTGTGACAGATTTGTTGTGTTTCATTTTTCTAGTCATGCAAAATATGTTGAATTACATGATGTAAGCCTGTTGTCTCTAGATTACCAGTGAGTTTTATAATGCTCTGTACCAAACAGATGCTATGTAATTTGTCCACTAGGTGACACCATTGTCATATTTTCTGCAGAGCCATGCTTCTGCCATGTCTAAGCCAAGGTCTCATGAGAATGCTGCTTTTGAGGTTAGACCACATTATAGGCATTCCACAAGTATTGTTAGCTAATGTCAAATTGGCATGGTGAACCTCACTATAATATTCCACTATTAGAGTACATTAACTCAGTAGTACCCTAATGGAACACTGGGTGTCACAGTTAACCCCTGATAAGTGCAATCAAGTTTTCAACTGTCCCAATTCTCTTTTTAGGAGGGCAAACCATCACTAATGTCCTATACTGTTGCATTTACAGGATCAGAAGTGGACTGTTAGCACCCTCCAATGTTAGACCCAGTGGACTCATCCTGCTGTTTTGGTTGCATTCCCAACTCCTGCAACAATTAGGACTGGAGCAACAGTTGTCCCTTAATGGAAATGTTTAGAGAGAGAAGATAAATATTTTACCAAATGATAAACACTCAAAAGACTTTTCTTGCTGCAGATGCTACACGATGGACTCACACTCTTCACATGTCCATATTCAACCATTTGTCAGTCCTCCAACCATGAATGGGAGGTAGAGATAATTTGTGTATTGTGTAAAAAGCAGTTCAGAACACTGTGGGTTTGCCATGTTATAATGCAAATAGAAAACCCTACACAAAAAAATGTGAACAATCCAACAAGATCTGAATGGGGTGTAGGGTCTGAATACCATGTATAGTTATGTATTTACAACAGAGTAGTGACTTGGAAAGATGACTGCTATAAATCAAGAGTAATATCATTTTGGAAATACCTTCAGTGAGAATAGTAGTGTTACTTCTGACAGATTTACTTTTGATTGTCACTCGTGGTCACTTGTGGATTAGAAAAGGAGCAAATATTTCCAAATCAAACCGTTTAGTGTTCAGCATTATTAGAAGGCAGTTTTCTCTCCAGTGATCACCTGAACGGTAGGCGCTGAGTCCTCCTGCCCCTCTGATAACGAGGGCCTGTCTTGCTGCTGGGCCTGTGAGTGCCCAGGGCCAGATGGAGGCTCTGCTCCGCTGACTAAGTCATCCTCCTTTAGTTTTGTCTGTTTGGGAAGGATCACAGGCAGCTCTGGGCTGCTTCTCACTTTGACCTCACTGTCTGAGAGCTGGTGGCACAGTTTGACCTCACTGTCCATGATGCTTCCCTCTGTCTGAGGATTTACTTCAGGATCCACTGCGGCTTTCTGTGTGGGGTCCGATCCCTCTCGCTCTACCGAGGGAGCTACGGTGGGAGTTCGCAGGTTTTTGACTGCCCTCATAATGTCTGCCTGGAGTTGTTTGCTGGAGTCCATTGGCAGCTCACTCCGCTGCCCATTAGGTGGTTTCCCTGGAACCTCGTTGAAGGGTTTGGTACCTCCAGTTTTGTCCAGCTGGTCGACGTACATCTTTGAGGGGAAGGATGAGGGGTAGTAGGCGTTGACCTTACGCTTATGGCTCATGACGGCAGCACAGCAGAGGATGAGGAAAATGGTGATGAGCAGGGTGGAGCCAACGATGATGAGGAGGAGGTTGTCTTGAAGGAAGTGCACCACCTGACTCAAGAAAAAGTGCTCCACGTGGGCGAAGTCGTCTGAGGTGGTTGGGGATTCGGAGGCAGGGCCAATGGTGGCAGGCGGTGAAGGGGTGGGGACCAGGCTACCCAGCTCCTCCCCCACTCCACTGCCCTCAAATGAAATGTTGAAAGCGAGGGGTGTGGCCAGACAGGGGCCGCTAGACCATAGTGTCATAGATAGACCTATCAGGTGAAGTGACATGAGGAACATCATCTCCTGTTGGACCTGCAGAAAATAAGCAGTGGCAGAAAGTGAGCTGAATGTATCAATATGTTTTCTCAGTCAGGCTGACAAGATCCAAATATACAGTACCGTATGTATTTCTCAACACTAAATGTTGTTGTTTTGTAAAATTGATTATTTCCTTACTTATTATGTCCAGACCTCACTCATCAGCATAGTAATTAGATATTAGATATTAGATCAAGGATATCCACTGAGTCATTTTAGATGGATTTAAAATAGAAATGTTTGTTCATAGCTGTGGAGCCCCACAGGCTCTGTGGCATTTTAAGACTGAGACAACAGCTGAGAGGTGATGAGAGGCAGTCAGGACTTATGGTCTGGATTCCAATCATACCATCCACCAGACGCAAACACACGCACACGCACGCACGCACACACACACACACACACACACACACACACACACACACACACACACACGCACGCACGCACGCACGCACGCACGCACGCACGCACGCACACACACACACACACACACACACACACACACACACACACACACACACACACACACACACACACACACACACGGAATCATCTATCCATCAGTCCATCTATCCATCAGTCATAGCAAGAAAAAGCAATCCATGCTTAGGCCAGGAGCCATTGGCAGTCATAATGCTAGAAGAAGGAAGATATGTGTATATATATATATATATATTTATTTATTTTTTTAAATTATAATTATTTTATTTATTTATTATAGAGGGGGATGAAGAGGTCTCAGGAGGGACAGTTAAGGTGTTGCCTGAAGAGATGGATCTTCAGTCTAGAGCGGGAGATTCTCTAGCGACTTTTCATGCTGCTCCCTCCAGATAAATACAATTGAATTGAACTAAGCTGGGCAGACATGTAGCTACAGTAACTATAACAAGGCGGACCTCCTCTTACCCAGTCAATGACAGAAAAACAAAGCCTCAGTTGCGTAACCAAACATTTGCCAGACAGTCACATTATGCAGCACTTTATGTAGGTTATATACGTTGTCTGTTTGGAGGCTGTGTATTAAACCACCGCCATCCCCTTTTTCCACTCCATCTGTGTGCAAGCTGGGCCACATGAGGCTCTGCACTCATCAGGAAAGGGGGGGATGGGAGTTCATTTATAATTTATCAGCCAGTCACACTCAAAACACACATTCGCACATGCACAGTCACTCATTCACACACACACACACACACACACACACACACACACACACACACACACACACACACACACACACACACACACACACACACACACACACACACGCACACACACACACACACACACACACACACACACACACACACACACACACACACACACACATACATACATTAACTGTTTGGTTGTTCATCATCTATGATCCTCATGAAAACGATTTTAGTTAATCTACTTTTACTTTCAGTATGCTGCATAAGTGAATCAATCCTTTTTTTTTCTCATGTGGGCGCGCACACACACACACACACACACAGACGCAGACGCAGACGCAGACGCACACACACACACACACACACACACACACACACACACACACACACACACACACAGACTCAGACGCAGACGCACGCGCACACACACACACACACACCACCAGAATTGATTGATCCGCTAAACCTAATAAGCAGTCTCATTCTTTGTTGGAATTTGGGTGTACAGGGTATCACAAGTATCATGGAGCTGATCACAACATTCTGTCATGGAGCTTTAGAGTCCATTATCAAGTCAGGTGCCATTTCATAATATTCATTAACATTGGTTGAAAGAGAAACTTTTTAACAATGTTGAAAAAAAAATAAAACCAAGATTTCACCTTTTCACCTTTGATCCACCACCAGAGATGAACAAAGAGCTATTCACCATTTTACTGCATGACTGTAACATGATCTAACTAAGAGCATGCACTATTGTCCATAAAGTAGGATGGTAGCCTGGGGACATAGGTCAGGATGCTGTCACATCAACCTAACTGCATTGCAATGGTCATGTGAGGTAATCAGTCCAGTAAAGTTAATGTGCATCCAACAACAAAAGCTATTAGCATTTTGTCTTTCTGTGAATGTAGTATTTAGGAAAATGTATGGTAAAATATTATTAAACACAGTGAAAAGGATGAGAGGACAATACAACTAATAAGAAATACAAAACTTTACTCACCGCTAACAAAAGTGGTCACGCACAGAAAAGGCTCCTCTGGAACTGTTGGTGAAAGGGAGAGGTTGAGGAAAAGAGAATGAATTGAGAGAACAGGAGAGAAAGACGTCTGCGCAACTTGCCTCTAACAAGTAACTTCTACAGCTTCAGGTTCCAGGCTGGATGTTTCTCTGACCAGCACAGAAAAAAACACCCTAAACGTTCCTTGCCATCAGGACAAATCCCTCCTTCCCTCTCTCCTCCCCCTCTGTCTTGCATCCCAGAGTGACTGGGCTCTGGACTCTACACAGATTGTTCTTGTTAGGCAGTAGTTTATAATGTGCTGTGGGGGCAGGGGGCTCTACTCTGCTCTCCTGTCCCAGTGCTGGATGCTGAAGGCCAGAGGTTGCACACAGACTGGAAGAGAGAACCAAACAATAAGTGCTCATGGTTTTTCTGGGGAATGGACAGAGACATGACCAAAAGCGGATGTTGGACGGTCTCCTGTCCTGTTGCCGTCACTACTGTTCTACAGCAGCACGACTGGTCCTGCTGTAATACAACTACCATCACTTTAGCACTTTATTACCTTATTCTACTTTTTTGTATTATAACTTACCTTAGTTATTTTACTTTATTCTATTATTGTTGAGCATTTTGGGGCCAGCTAAACAATAACTGTATCACATATTCAGAATTCACTTTTCTCACCAGCCCTCCCACACATAGTATCTCACAATTCTAAGCTAGAAAGAAGAAGAGTTACGGCTAAGAGTTCTGCACCTCTGACACACTGATGACATACAGCAGACCTGTCATGGTTAAAGAATCATGCAGCCCCAGAGTGTGACTGGCTCTCAAAGGAAGGGGTTAATGTTTCCTGTGTGGATATAACACCCATTACAGCCCAGGAGAGGGTAGGGGGGTGGGGGTCGGGGGGTGCTGAAGGCCCCTCTGGAAACAATGAGCAGGGTGTTCAGTGGATAGCATATAGTTAGACACGCGCAATGTGGTACCGCAATTGATATAGAGAGTGTGTGTGTGGTGTGTGTGTGTGTGTGTGTGTGTGTGTATGTGTGTGTGTGTGTGTGTGTATGTGTGTGTGTGTGTGTATATGTGTGTGTATGTAGGTGTGTGTGTGTGTGTGTATATATGTGTGTGTGTGTGTGTGTGTGTGTGTATATGTGTGTGTATGTGTGTGTGTGTGTGTGTGTGTGTGTGTGTGTGTGTGTGTGTGTGTGTGTGTGAGAGAGAGAGAGAGAGAGAGAGAGAGAGAGAGAGAGAGAGAGAGAGAGAGAGAGAGAGAGAGAGAGAGAGAGAGAGAGAGATGTGAATGTGAATGTGTGTGAAACTGTGCATCAGGAGTCAATATCCTCTCAGAGAGTGTGTCTGGCAGGGTTGGCTGGTTAACTATGTTTGAGATCCATCAAGGCCAGTCAAACTTTATTTGGTCATCATGATGGTGAGGCGAGGCCTTTGCATATTCCACAGCTCTACGGCATGTCTCCTAAAAGCTTCTGACATCCCCCAGTCAGCTTCTATCCACTTACATATATGCCATACTTTATAATTAAAACCAAGTCTGTTGGTACAGTGAAGCCTGTGGAATGTCAATCTAGCTTCTGCAAAGAAAGAATGTTGATATTGATGCCAGAGAGGGGCCTTGAATTCATGTCAAAATAAACCAGGCTTTTTTATTAGGTCTGCATTTCTGTGTTATCAAGTGAATGTGATTGCATAGTAAAACAAGAGGGGAAAGTCACAATCTAAGGGAGGAATCTATTTGAACCACTGAAATGCCACCTGGCTTTAATCAACACAGACACGGTCGTTAGTCAGCTGGCATGTGGTTAGTATCACAATGTTATTTATTTATAGCTTTGTTAACATCTATTCATCAATTCTATGCTTAAGCATATGACTGTGATCACTTTCGGTAACGTTGTCCAACTTCTTAATTGCATTTCATGTATTTAACCTGGCTGAGAGACAAACAGACAACCTGGCTTCCAGAGCTTCTTTTTCTCTTCTCACATGAAGTGAATATAACAATGGAGAGAATGTGCAGTATGACCTCTCTGTATTAAGGCTTCTTAGAGAAATACAAGGACACAGGAAACACCAAAACATCAGTTGTATCTTGGAGCGTCTAGGACATTCTCCACACATGCGGATATTCTCTTATCCAACATCTTGTCATCTCTCCCCTTGGGTTTGCCTGACCCTGGCCATGTTCGACATTGTTAAAATATAATTATTTATTTACTGTGTTGTATTATATCTGAGATATAAAGAGATACAGTTTTGTCCTCCAGTCCACACAAGCGTATTGCAGAAAGCTTGAACAAGAAAGCTTGCTATGGTTACAGTATTATAACCACATAAAATCCACATTTCTGTGCTCCCAGTGAGAGAAAGAACATTAAGTTATAGGTACAGAAGTCATAATCTAGAACTATCCAAAGACCAGTCCAGATTTAGACACATCATTGCATTCCATTTCTCCTACCTCTGCGAGTTACAGGGTTATGCAGGTTTAATTCTCCTAAAAATATCTTTAATTCCAGGTCTATAAATCAGTTGTACTGTAGATCCTAAATCTCCCTGTAAACTGCCTGTGTAGAACTGAGAGTCCTTGTGAAAACATGCCTTTCTGTCTCCTGTTGTTAAGTGAAATACCATCAGGACTCAGTTCGGGATAGTTTCCAAAGACAAGCAAACCTCTGTTTTTCACTCAGAGCCAGTCAGAGCCTGCATTGGGTTGCTTTACATTTGAGTACTCATTAAACATGTTCGACCACCTGACTTTTCCAAACATAAGCACTGTTTATGGTAAACACTGTATGTCATGACAGAGTAAATCATTGGTTCTGCATTTGTGATTGTCTCTTCCTCTACTCACTGGAGACGGATGTGCAGTCATTGAGGCCGAACCAACAACGTCAAAGAGGAAGCCAAATTCTATTCTCAGAGCAGAACAGTTTCCATATTCACAGCAGTCAACCGGTCAGATGTACAATTCAAAGTCTCATCAAATGGAAAAAAAAGTCATGGTTGGAGTCACCTAATACTATAAATGTATTCCATTTGGCTTGAATCCTTTCCCGACAGTGTGGATAGAGATCCTGGCCTATATATTTTTTAGTTGATCAAAAACATGAACAAGACTAGTTCACTCCTGTGATAGGACTGGATAGCATCCTACAATCACTTTCCCTTCTCATCGTAGCATCTCTATATTTAGACGCCGTAGTCGTTCTCTGGGAGGAAACTGTTGAGAGTGGCGAGGTCATCTCCTTCCTCGTCGCTGTCCTCCACAGTGCTGGGCAGCAGGGCTCTGTTGCTCTTGGGGGTGCGGCGTCTCTCTTGGGGGCCGTTGCCGTCGGGTAGCAGGGCAGAAATACACACCATCTCTGTGCCCCGCTCATCCTGCCTCACATGGTAGAGGCTCTTCCTGGAGGACAGCTTGGTGCAGAGGACGATGGTGCAAATCATGAAGATGGTGGCCACTCCAGCCAGCGTGGCAATGGCGATCAGGCACTTGCTGACCAGACCATTACGTGGAGAGCAGGGCAGGATCCCTTGTCCCGCTGGGACGTTGTCCTGTTTAGGTAGTAATGAGGTCACAGTTGTTGTTTTCTTGGTAGTCAGGATGGGGATCTTCTCTTGGGGCACCCTGGGGATTAAGACCCCCAGAGAAGAGTTGGTGAAGTTGGCGGTGGTGGAGATGGCTGGGAGAGTCTCTGTGGTAGACGACAACTCATTGGAAGAGCTAAGTCCTGTTGTGGAGGAGGAGTTGGTGGAGGAGAGTGGTCCATTGGTAGAGAGAGGTCCATTAGTGGAATAGGGAACAATGCCAGATGATGCCATCGGTGGGCTGATATTTCCAGTGGTGGAGCTGAGCCCTGTGAAGGAGGACAGCCCCATGGTGGAGGTTCGAGTGGTGGTGGAGGGCCCAACAGATAAGAGGTCAGATGTGTTCAATGGCATGTGGGTTGAGGATGTTTGGCTGGTGGGTTGGCCTGTCTCTGAGATGTCTCTCACAGCAGGGAGGGAAGGTGAAGTTGCCCCTGGATGGGTTGTCAATGCTGGAAGAGCCGTGGATGTAGGATTATGGGCCGGTCCTGAGTTGGTCATCATGGTCCCCTCTGACATCTTCACCACCACCGTGGTGGCACTGCCTAATTCAGGGGTTGGAGGCATGCTCTGGGTATTCTTTTTGAACATCGTCTCATGTTTCTCCTCCATGGAAAAACTGCTTTTTTGTGTTGCTGCAGTTGTATGAATGCTTACATCTACACGTTTGTCAAATGATTGGGTCCCAGAGGTTGTGTTGGTGGGGCTGTCTGTGAGCTTTGAAGATCCTGTTGTAGAGATTGCGTCTGGTACATGATGAATAAGTGGGACAGAAGAGGTCAAAGGGCTTGACTCCAGAGCAGACAACATCAATATGCCCAACAACAGAGCAGGATATGTCTTATCATCCCATGACATCATGATGGCAATTCTGAAATGATAAAACACAATTGAATACGAAAGTTTAATATTGGGATATACTGTATGATATGATATCAGGAAATGTAATATGGCAGGGTGATTGGTAATCACAATTTTCATACTTCATGGTATTGAAGATGTGAAAGTCTGTGTAATAAGGCCTGGGAAATAGTGTGGTACTAAGCACCATGTGATGGATGGTGTGTGGGTGGTGACATCGTCAACATCTGATGGTGGCATAGTTAACATATCTAGCAACGCCACACCCATGTGCCAAATGAAACAGGAACTCAAAGGTAGAATCTTTGAAGTACTGAAAACGACTATAAGTTTGACAACCCCGCACACACAAACCTACACCCACACAAACGCACACACGCATTACAAAATATTACAAAATACGGTATTTAATTTATCTTGGAAATCATCAAATATACATGTCAAACTTCAAAAGATCTATGAATGACTCAGCTTTTACACACATTCACTACTCAAGACACATCCATCACCTAAAACACTCACTGTAATGTAATATATAATCCTTTACTTTACTAGTCTTACCTCACTTGGGAAGTGTAGGAGTAGTTCAGAAATTGGAAGTGCTCTGTCTGTCACCCATGCCAGTGATATTATAATTATACTGAACATGCCTACATGCCTACATTTGTTGAAGAGCTGTTAGCAGACGCACACACGACGAGGTTCTACCTGATATGAAGAAACAGGAAATGTGCACATCCCTTTAGAAGTTGAACAGTTCCGCCCAAATGTAACACTGAGAAGGCAGAGATGCCCTGCTATCTATCATCCTTGCAGATATTCTCTTATTTCATTTTATTTGAGCGAATGTAGAATATCAATTTGCAGTACATTTTTTGGCTCTCAGCTTTTGCTCTAAGAGTACACCAAGCTACTACACCAAGCAGACATTATTCCATACAATCATTTATTACTTTAAATTACAACAATAAAACGACACAATCCACAGTTCCCATCATGCATGCATGAACAACACCACACACTTTGGGTAACAACACACTTCTGTATGGCTCTGTCTTACTGCAATTGATGGCTGTAGATGGCAGGGTTGCTCATGTAGGCCTATGGCACAGAGAGACTCAGTCTAAAGAGAGATAACATGCATGTCCACTTTCCTCATCACAGGTCCCATTCAAAAACACTATTCAACAGTAAGGATGTAGACGCATAGAGGACTAATGGGGAGCATCTGCTCCTCAGGAGAGGTCCATTATGATGTATACACACACTGCCTGTAACCAGGCTCATGTCTGTGCGCTGAGAGAATGGAAATGTGGCCAGTTTTGAAACCTGCCCCCATGGAAACCACCACTTCCTGTTCTTGTGAGTCACTGGTAAGCTGTGGCTCCTCTCTCACAGATGAAACTACAGAGAGCTCACTAGTACTCATGTCTCGCTCTAGTGCCTTCATTGTTCTTCCCGAATAGAACAAGTTTGTGCAGAAGATTTACTTAATTGGCAGGCTAATGAAAAACATCTGATTGATGATTTAGATATTCACTGATATTTCCCCCTCCCCCCAGGGACAAATATTTCTACAAAGTGTTCTTTGGCAAAAACAACATGGGAATCCAGACACTGACACCACCATGTAAACACAAAGCACACAGCCACAACATAGGACATTCATCCCACATAGTGACCTTCAAACTGGCAGTTTTCCCAGCAAAGGCTTTTAAGAGCTGGGTGGTCAAGAGAAGGGAGAAGTCTGTGACGCAGAGCAGAACTCTGAGGATTCTAGTGAGATCAGGTGTGAAATGTCTCCGTCTTTAAAGCTTAAAGCACACTTACCCATATCAAATGAATTCCTCTCAAAGGTTACATTTGTGAAGCTTGAATATACAATATCATTAATCTACTGTAGAATAATGAATGAAAAACAACTTAATATGCCATGCTAATTTCCAACCCTCATCCCTCCTTCAGTCAACCCTCATCCCTCCAAAACCATCAACCGTCTCTTCTTCAGTCTACGGACGTCCCTTCACCCACCCACTGACTCTTCTACTCTGATCCAATACTATTAAAATACATACTTCCTTCCTCCCTCCCTTGAAGTAATCACTGACCTAACATGGTCAAAGCTAGATTTCCACTTCATTGCTTTCACCAACCATATCATGTCACATCAGTCATTTATTCAAGGAAGCAAAGTTGTATTTTGAGAATCTTCAAACAGGGCGCTTGTGTTTAGCAGCCAGACAGAAGGAGGTCCTCTGAGGCACCCCCTGTGAGCGGTCTGGTGGGAACGGTCTTCAGAAGCCCAGGAGTTGCAGCCCCTGCCTGGACAGGAAGTCACGACCACAGATGTGTGTTGTTTTGTTTTACAGGCCCTCCATGGCAATGACAATCATTACTCCATGCTTTTAATGATCGGTTTTACGGAGCCACTGACTGAGACTCTACCGTTTGTAACAAAGATAAAAAAAGATTACAAAAATAAAATAATATACATCTCTGTAATGGTTCATAATGACGGATCCTTTGATGTCATTACATTTGAATACTGCGTGGATTCAAAAGTGAGATTAAAATAATATTGCACGAATGTGTATTTACACAATCGTTTCTAGATACCAACTGAAATGTACAACAACAATGGCTATGGTATTGATAAGAATGTGTTTGCCCTGTTTCAGTGTGAATCATTTCAAACGAGGTGCCAGAGAAGCTGCGAGGGGGCAGAAAGAGAAGTTAGTGCAAAGACAGAACAAAGGGATTTATTGTGGAGAGGACAGTTGCATGAGTAAAATCTTTATTGCATGCACAGAACTATTTTGTCAGAGGGTCCAGTGAAACAAGTGCCTAGAGAGTGGTCCCTTCCCAATGCCACACATGCACTGGAGAGGGTGACCTCAGTTTGACCCCTAATACCAGTCACTCAGAGTGACGGAGGTACCACCACTACATGTACACAACATTTACACCAGAGAGCTGCAGTTACCCCCACTGCCTCCCAACACCCCCACAGTTAAAAATCTACACCCAGAAGAGCAGGAGCTAAAAGTATCAGAAGAACTTCCTTCACATTCAGTGACCTGATGTTTACCAATACGAGCAGTTGTCTGACTTCTTTCTCTTTCTATTGCAACAGTGTGACAGCTATACGTTTGAGAAAATCCTTCTCGTTGACTAATTCTTTCTATGACGTTATAGTCTGTAACTGGAATGCACAACAGGAGAGAAGACACGAAAGAAAAGAAAATGTAAAAGCGGTGCATGAAACCACACACCATTCCAATTTGGCAGCACAAAAATCAAGGGAATATGGCAATACTGATGGCTACATAACATTGTTAAAAGTATCGCAGTAAAGTACAAACTTCACATCAGAATGTTCTTGACCACAATTTAAAACAATAACAAAAAGTAAGACTTCTATCAACAAAAATGGCAGTTATTCAAATGTATATCATCCCCAGTAAAAAGGTGGACAATAAATTGCAAGAGTTCTTTTTCTCAAAGTGTTTTAGAGGAAAGTGTGAGGGAAGGCATGAAGAGAACAAAAAGTCCATCTTGGAATGTGTGCTTGGGGTCCTCGCTGAGAAGACGCCAAGCGGAATGATGAAGCCGAAATTTTTTCATTTGGCAGTAACTGGCCCTGCCCACTTGATTCTCTCCCAACCAATGAATGGTCCTGAGTAGGGGCCGTGTCTTAGATGGCGACCTTGGAGACTTGATCCTCCAGTTTGGCGATTCGACGGTCCTGAAGGGTGACGAGGTCCCGGAGCGATTTGACCTCTCGCAGTAACTCCTCCAGCTTACCTTCATTTTTCTGGAACAGTAGAGAGAGACAGATGGTGAAGATACTGATGATCACAGACATCTTTACTAAACAGTTTCTCTCTGTTGACAGCATCAGAAATAATGCAGTTCTCTTATTGACACCTGCTGATCAGCTTCAACATCACAGCACAATGCTACTCACTATAGAGGGCTGTGGAGAGGCTTGCTTCTGGACAGGTGTAGTGTTCTCTGCTTTAGTGGCTGGCTTGCTCTCCAGGACGTTCTTCTTAACCACCTTGAGGTCACGGTTCTTTCCAGGGACGTAGCCGTGCTTGAGGGAGATGAGGATGGGGTCTCCGTTCTTCCCATCGAACCAATCCTCCGCCTCAATAACACAGTCTGGTCCCGCGGTGTCTGGGTACAGGTCGTCCTGGAACAGATCCGACTGTGTGTGCGAGAGAGACATTATTTCATACACACACAATTATATATTAGCCAATGTTGATCATAAGGACTTAATGGAAGGGGACTTGGTAGGGGACAGAGACAAACCTTTCGGGGAACCGTCATGATGATTGGCTCACACTTTCTCTCGTGCAATTTATAAAATCTGCAAATAGAGTAGACAAAATGTGTATTACTCTTCAAGAAATAAAAGGGAAAATAAAACTAATTGGCTTCAGCTTAATTAAAATATGACCATTATAATAAGGCGCCTTTTCTAGCACTATTTGTTCTAAGATGAATATATACTGTACAGCTACAGAAACAAAGGCTGTATGTAGGGCTGGTTTCTAAAAGATAAACACACGTGTCTTCCCTCTAGTGGACAAATTAAGTATTACTCAAACCTATCAAACCCTATTGAGTCGGATGGTTAGTTGGGTTGCTTTCTGCTGATACCTGGCAATCTCGCATTTGTTGACATCCAGCCCTCGTTTGGGCATGTATCCCATGCCCCTCTGGGGCTCCTTGCTGGAGAAGGTGTTGAGGTAGTGGACGAACGGGGCCTCGTCCGTGATCTCAAAATACCGGATACTACTGTCGCCCTGGAGGGAGAAGAGGTCAGAGCTAAATGTGTGTGTGATTCCGTATAGCACGAAGCTCCACACTGACAATTATGGTGAAGTCAATAGAAATCTAAGAGAGCACCATCCCAGAAGAATAACTCATACTAGGGCTAAACTGGGAGACAATTGACAATATTGGAAATGGGGAAAGACAAAGACAAAATAAGAGAAATATGATAGGAAAGACAAGAGAACATAACATTTGTAACATGGTATTTTACCTTCCCACACAGGTAGACTACGTTGGTGTCTGCGTCATAAAAGGGGAGCAGTACTCCATTACTGCTGTCCATCTCATGTACTGATATTGGCTCATCCATGCTTTTCTATAAACAGAAGAAAGGCTTCTAGTTGTGGGTATGCGAGAACATGCAGACTTGTATATTAGTATGTATGTGATGTGATGTGTGTGTGTGTGTGTGTGTGTCCAGTTCGTTTGGGGGGTAACATACGGGGTTCCAGAGGGCTAGCTGACGCTCACTCATACGGCTGAAGCCAGTGGTGAAGACGTTTCCATCTGCAAGGAAGATGGCTCTCATTGGCCGAGCTCCCTCATGGGCCTTGTCTTTCTCCTGAAACACAGACAACATGAACTTCAGACATGTATTGGCAGATAGTGTGTGTGTGTGTGTGTGTGTGTGTGTGTCCCACTCACCGCAACGATCTTCTCCTTGCGAGGGTCGATGACGCGGACCTTCTTGTCCTTGCAGGCGGTGCAGATGAGGGCGCCGTTGCGGCTCCAGCAGGCGCTGAAGATGACGTCGGGGTGCATGTCCTCCAGGTTGATCATGGCCTCGCCCGTCCCCACGTTCCAGATGACGATCATGTTGTCACCGCCTGGGGACACGGATAGGGGACAGTCACAATCCACTGTCTCATGCAGTGAGGTGGAAAAACTCGCATCGCAAGGAAGTTTCAGCTGCTATTTCTTCACAGCACTAGAAAGTTAGACTATTAGTGCCTGGTGAATGACATGCTGAGTGCTATTCAGTGTAGACTCAATACAATATTGTACTTGAATGGCTGAGACAACTCAATATGTATGTTAAATATGTCAAATAAAGCCATTCATCAATGCACTCAGTGAGGCTGCCATGTCTCATTTATCTACCTGCACTGAGGAGGACGTTGCGGGCAGTGGGGTGCCAGGTTACGATGCCCACCCTCTTGGAGTGCCCCTCCAACACCACCACAGGCTCAGCCAGGGGCAGAGTCAGCCCGTTCTCAGGGATCTGCCACACCTGGAGACAGATAGGTCATAGGTTATTCAGGATACCTGCCGGCTGCTGTTTTAGATTTAGAAACCACACTCATTCAGAACTGGTTTCAACCTACCTAGTGATGGTGACTGTTCAAGTTGGTGTGACAAGAACCATCAATACAATTAACATACAGGTTGGCAAGACATGGAGATTTTGTATGATTATTCGCATAGGACGAAAGGTGTAAAATACTACAAGAGCTGACTTAAACCTCTCAGCTAGACCCAGAGCATGGACTTGCACTGCTGCCTGACACAGAAGTTAAGGATTCCTTAAAACCAGAAGTTGTTGTTGTTGCTGTCGTTTATTTTTGTACATTATACTATAGCAAGTCCTTATTCAACGTTGCAGCTATATGGAAGCAGAAACAAACTAGGGTTTTTGCCCCTTCAAACCTTGAGATGTACAATAATGCAATCAGCCTTATAGATAACTCTGGAGTGTTATAGAGCTGCACGTGGATGTCTAATGATGTCATCTAAACGTACTAACAGGATGTAACCTTTGGGTGGCAGCAGAGAGCTAACAGGGAGGGCACCCTTGGTGCAGAAATGAGAATGATGAGGAATCAGCTCTGCAGACACATCACACCTCTGTAGTTCACCTGCATTTAAATTTAAATAGTGATGAGATGCAAATTCATGCACTAACTGGTTATGTAATAAAAAATTAGACCCTAAAAATACCTGCCAATAAAAAATGCTGTTAAATGCTTCGTTGTTACAAGGAAGCAGATCTATCAAAAAGATACACAAAAAATACATTTATCACATGCTAATTCTTCCTCAATACAAAATCGTAATGCTTTGTATGAACTCCACAAATCAATCAAAATCAACGAATCCAAAAATGAGCGAACTGTCACCTGTTTAGTCTATGGGAAATATAGCAGCTCGGACGTGCCTAACATTATTTATTTATCTGTGCATTCAATAACACCAAATAAGGGAAAGGAACATTCTGACAGAATGACCTCACCGGCCTAACATTCACGGCTTTGTATCTGATTACTGTACATGACAAACTCTTGGAGTGTAATGGACACCCGGGGAGCTAAGGTTACAGCATTGGCATGACCAGCAAAACCAGACACGCTGATCGATCCCAGAAAATGTGAATCTTATTCAGAGCGTTATAGTTTTTGTTCCAGATGCCGCCATCGACGCTCAAACTGAACTGACGATAAAATGAAATAAGGAGGAAAGGACACAAATTATGAAAGTTGTGCGTGTGCATGTGTATGTGCGTAACATAATATATTATAAAAGACTGAGTCATTTGTATTTAAAATATTTCACACTTTGGTTTAGCCAAGAGGACAACCTCCCTGAGCTACTGTACCATGACTGTGCAGTCCCTTGAGCTACTGTACCATGACTGTGCAGTCCTCTGAGCCGCTAGCGATGACGTGGTCATTGTGTGGGCACCAGTCGATGTCCAGCACAGGCCCCGTATGACCACACACGGTCGGATAGGCCTTGTCGATGCGGCCAGTCTGTGGGGAGAGAGAGAGAGAGAGAGAGAGAGAGAGAGAGAGAGAGAGAGAGAAAGAGGAGTATAGTCAGCATAGCTGGTCCAGATGTGGCAGGCCTGGCGTGACCCCGGGTCTACTCTTGGCGTCTACTATTAGGCCAAGACGACACTTGAGTTTACATTCCTCAGGCAGGGCTACATCAATGTGATTCCAAATCATCTCCACTACACAGACACCTGAGGATCATCAACCATGGCTTGTGGACAGGCTGGTGGAGGAATTCAAACCGTTCTGCATTCTATCTTGGTTGTAAATGATACGTCAACTTACAATTAATTTGAGCATAGTCAAAACAATATACTGAGTGTAACATATAGACAATACATTGGTTAGTCAAGCGCATGCCTGGCAGTTACAAAAAAAAAAAGTCCCATTCTTTCAGCACGATTCTTCTTTCAAATCCCCTAGGTGAAAGATTATAAGTGAACCTCTAAAAGCTCCACGGGCTGAAATGACCAACAAAGACTTTTCATCCAATCAGCGGGCTTCTCGATGACATCAGCAATCGTGAGCTCGACCTGCGTGACCTCTGCTGTCCACTGGATCAATGACTGATGAGACAAGGCCCGCCCACTTCTCCCAGCCTGCTGCTTGGCATGGTTAACGCAGTCTGACACCCTCACCGACGTCATTACAGTGCTTTGTGCTAAACGTGTTCCTCCATTTACAACTTCAGTCCCTCAACATTAGCCTGGTAATGTGTGAGTGTGTATGTGTGTGTTCTCTAAGAGAGTCAGAGCTATGGCATCTGTACTTGGCTGAGGTGATAGGGGCTAGTGATATGAACCAGGCATGTGAGCCTATCCAGTTACTGGGCTGTTTAGTCTGTCGCCATGATAACGCTGACCTCAGCATTTTTTATTCAGACGTATAATGCATCATCTCTCAGTATCAGTCCATTCAGAGTCAATAGAAAATGGTAAAATGTAAAAAAAAAGAAGAAGAACGAAATCAATACAAGCTCATCCACTCCCCATCTATGAGATGCAGGGGAGGCTGCCAGAGGTAGAAATCGGAGGACTCCACAAACATCCCCTGATGAAGGGGCTTTGAGAGAGGAGAGAGAGGAGCCATCTAATCACAGCACAAGCATAACCCTACAGGGGTTGTGTGGGGCACACATTCCCTGCCATTAATTTACCACAGTTGTCACGGTAACTCCATGACAGGAGGAGTTGGAACAAGTGAGTCTCTCCAGGAACAAAGAGTGGCTCTGCCAAAAGAGTGACACAATGGTAGATCAACCTGAGAGCCATTGATGATAATTATTCTGTAATTTTATTTTAAAAATGTTTTTAGGACATTTCTGCTTTATAGACATCGACAGTAGAGATTGAGAGGAAGGATGGGTGAGAGAGAGGAGGAATGACATGGAGGATAGGTCGATGGCTGGAATCGAACCTGGGACCCTGCGATTACATGGCATGCGCCTTGGGGAGCTACACCACCCAGCCCCTATTGTTTGAACTAAAGATGTTGGGAATGGAAAATGGAAGTACAGCTGATGGCCATGCCAGTGCTGCTACCACTGATACTGCACAAATGCTGACGCAGCATCACAGGATTCTACCATGGGAAACTCTCTCAACCTTGTTTCGTGACTTGTGTGGATACATAATGGGCTGGTTTCACAGACAAGGTTTAAACCGAATCCTAGACTAAAAAGCATCTTCAATGGAGATTTTTACATTGAAAGTGTGATTAATCCAGAACTAGGCCTTAAGCCTTGTCTGTGAAAACGGCCCAAAGTGCGTCTGAGGAAATCATAGGACGAGAGACGGCGCGCGTCGAAATATAAGCTAACCCTAGCCTACCGCCTGACGGCCACCATTACCAAAGCCAGACATACAGTATATGGTTGGAGAACTATAACTAACATTAGGGCATTCACTGGAATGTATATAAAGCTATACATAAATTATAAAAGAAAATAATGTTTGTAAATAAGGGAGGCAGTCCAAACATATCTTAGGCTTGTTTCATTTCACTTCATTATAAATTGTTCTGGGTCCAGTCTCTGCTGTCATCCATCCTTAATGAGCGGTTTGTGAACTGAAACGGTAAGCAGAAAGCAGTCACGTCGTTTTTGTTAACCCTTGTTCAGAGCAAGAGAGAGAGAGAGAGAGAGAGATCACCGGAAAAATACTGCCCTTCACCTGATGTTCTTTTAACTTATTAACATAATATAAATATAGCCTACGTGGGGTTTCTGCTATGGCTACCGTATACATAGTATACCTACTACAGTATAATAGTACTTATACAGCTTTTAATTTGAAACAGATAGCGGAAGTGTTGAGTTAAAATATTTTTGGGACATATTTACAGATATAGATATTGAAACTAGTGTATGTCGCTGGTATGATGTCAGTATGACTGTCAACAGACGACATTCACGTGCAAGGCACGCGGAAAAAATAGGCGACACTCAAGATGCGCCGGCGTATGTGGGCTGTGTGTCTGCTCCAATCCGTTAACACAGGTGCCGAAATGAAACGCACGCGCACTGCTGAGGTAGAGGTCGGCGGTGTGTCCCAAGCTTTACATTGTAGATACATGAGCGGAGAGCCTGAGTGGGAGTTATGGGACGAACAATTGCTGTATGTTTGAAAACACACTCAAAATTAAAAAGGAAAAACACAAAAATATAGTTTCAAAATGTTCAGGTCTGCATACATGCTTTGCTGCAGTTGAGGGCCAGTTACAAGTCTCTTTGTGATATGGCCTAGTTAATGTAAACTAATTAACCTAGAATCATTGACTTCCACCACCACCACCACCACCACCACCACCACCCCTCCCCCTTTACTATCACAGGGTCAGTGAGGCACATACAATAGGAGATTGTGTGTTCAGATGCCCTTACAATCACACTGATTAGAAATAGATTGATTGATAGATTGTCTATGGTGTTTGGACACGACTACGGTCTACGGTGCAGCGGGGTGGGGGTGTGGAGCGTAAAAAACAACCATAGCCATTCCAATCTCATTCACGTGTGATGAGCTAAACTAATCAACCATTTGTTTTGTTAAAAAAATCAATTCAGGGGAAAAACAAAGGATTACATTGTCAATATATGTAGAGATAACGATGCTAATGATTCTACCTGGAAAAAAAACTGAAGACAGAAATTTCAGTGGAGATTCAATCTCAACAATTTCAACTTCCCCATCCCAGAATCCACTTGGCAACACACGGCTCCTTAGCCAATAAGGAGACAGAGGGGAAATGGTCCTGTAGGCTGACATGCAAAGGGCTGGACTGCCATATATGGTCAAATCTGCTGACAGCAGCGGCAAGCTCTTGGATACTGAATAGAGGAGGGGGGGGGGAGAGAGAGAGAGAGAGAGAGGGGGGGGGGGGGGGGGAGAAACACGGCAGACAATTGCTGTGTGCTTCCTCAGTGCTCACACTTCTCCCTTAAGCACGCGCACGCATGCACACAGAATTTTGCCACAAAACGTAGCGCGTATGCATGGCACGTGACTGAAGATCCAACAGTGAGAAGCACTGCTTCAAGTCTGTCTGAGGAGACAAGCATATAGCACAGAGGCCTTGACATGGACACTCACCTTGAGCAGAGGGAGGACAAGGAAGGCTCCGCCCCCACTAGCCTCTATGATGATGGCAACAAATTTGGGGTTGACGGCACAGAAGGAGCTGTCCCATGTGACCCGGGAGACCCGGATGTCGTCATAGCACTGGTCGTTCTTCAGTGCCTGGCCAAAGACATGACGGAACTTACTCGCTCGCACAACTCGCCTGAACATATCTGCAACAACAGGAGAGGGAGAGGGGGGGAGAGGGGGAGAGAGAGAGAGAGAGAGAGAGGAAGAGAGTTATCTACAAAGTAGCATTAATGCACGACTGGGTGAGCGAACAGGAGATATCTACGGTACACACTTCCGGTGGTGTGACAGCGCGCGTCTAAAAACATCTCAGCATTACTCATGCGTTTGCTCTTTTTGTGCAACACATCTGACAAATTCTCTTATGTAAATGTAGGCCCTACACCAAAGAAAAACAAATACTGGCGTAGTCATCAATGTTACTTCTCACCCACCCATGCTGAGACGCATTTGTTTTAGCCACTTCAGCCAGAGCACACACATTAAAGGTTTTATGGGACGTGCCCATTGACTTGCTGATGTCTAATAAAAAACAGATTTATTCCCATCTCTGCCTCTGTTGGTTGCACAGTTAATGGCGTCCTAATCGCAGAGCCTGTTCTCCACTCCTCTACACATCTGATCAAACAAGGCATTAGACACTGTAGGCCTGTACAGTTATAGCACACAGTAGGCCTACCCATACATCCGTGTTCCAAAAGCCTTCTTATTAGCCTAGTTACCACAACTCTACTTCGGCAGCCTTGTTCACACATTGCCCGATCAATGCTGCTCACTTTGGCAGGCTGGATGTTGGTGCAAGCTGGCCACAAAGTCCCATGAGAGCTCCGTAGCATATAGCTCTGTTTCCATAACAACCGATGATGGATTCCTAACACGCATCCCTAGGAAGGAGCCAGGCTCTCATCAGAAGAGCTGACCCCTCTATGCAGGAAAAGCTAAATCAATTAGGTGTAGCATCAAAGGCGGCCTTGTCTGTGTCTCCCTTCACCCCCCCAAAAGAGAGCAGGGCATAGCCACAGTACTGTGAAATCAGGAAGGGCAGAGCCAGAAGAGGCAGGGCTGCTGATGCCCATCAGGGCTGCTGTACTCTGCCAATGACAATTACAATCTGCATCTGATGGCCTAGCTCAGAGTAAATGCAGGCCTAATGGTTCACATTAGCTACCACAACAGTCAACGCACCAAGACTAGGATAATATTCTGACATCTCCATGACATGGTACTGTAGATATCTTCTTAAAATGATTAAGGCCTAAAATTGTTATACGTTTCGCATTGTGTCATCCTTGCAAAAACGTTTATTTTTTGCAGACCTGTTTCCTACAGATGAAGCCAAGTTCCCTTTACAGGAAGTGGATGCAGAAGTCCTATCTTTCCTGTATATGGTGGAGCAATATGCATCGCTTAAAGTGATTATGAGCCTAACCATGACAATAAGGACAACATTTTACTTGGACAATGCATATCTTCCTCTACTCAACATCTAGGCTACATAGATTTCTACATCTACATTGTTGAACTCACATGTCTGTTGTCGCAACCACACAGAGCTAAACTCTCACACAATTCACATTAGCTAGTGGTCTCTTCAGTGGAAACACTGAAGCTGTCCTAGTGATTACAATAACGGAAAATGCTGACAGAGCGAGGACACGGTCTCGGTAATAGGCAAGGCTTAAACCTAGTCCTGGACTAAATCACACTTTCAATGCAAAATCTCCATTGAAGATGGAGAAGTCTAGGATTAGGTTTAAGCCTTGTCTGTGGAAACCGGCCCTAGATGTGTGTCATCCAGGTACTTTTCACTGGGCCTATACAAGGGGTTGGTAGTACATGTATTGCTGTGCTGTGCTCTCTCTCACACAAGTGTGAATGAGAACTAGAGCTGCTGTGTGAAATTCTTCCCCAGTCTGAACCTAACCAACCAAGCCCATCTCCCACCTCATATGCCTAGCCCTTATCCATGTCCTCTTCAACCGGAGGCTATTGACACTACCAGCACTTGGCACAGCCGTGCACTGTATAATCTAGGCTATTTGTATTTAACAGAATCGGAATATCAGCAAACAAACATAAATCATCGCAATTATCCAGGATTGAAACCTATAATCTAATCCAGGTCTTAGTCACACAGATAAACAATTTCCCTCTTAATCCAGAGTGTCATCCTCAGTCTTATGCACGGCCATCTCTCACAGATCAACTATCCTCCTGGGTCGGAGCCTTAGGCACAGGGCATATCATTAAGAGCCATATATGGAACACTGTGTCTAGCCTACAGTACCACAATGCAGCGTGACACTGAGGTTGCAGAGAAGAGGGTTGACCAGAGAACAGTTTGTTCTATTAATTAGGCCTATATGGGCTCTGGTGATTCCGTTTGGGTTAAAACACTGCAGAGGGCTCTGATACACATCAGCCATCCAAAAGATGTGCTCCACGCATGCCTAATTTCTCCCAACATGCTGACCTACTTTTCAGAGAACATGGCATACAGGATTGACTCTCGGGTAGCGCCAACCTGACAAACATCATCACACCCATGAACATTTTGGTTCCAGCAGAGGCTAATGTTACTAAATAAGTCCTGGAACAACTAATTCATTCTTTCAAATCCAAGGTTACAATCATGGTCCTTGCTGCTGTACAACACCAACTGTAAAGGGTCTCTAGATGCTCTTCATATTTGCACTATAAACACCATATGGTCTTGATTAAGCATCAGACACATCTGTCAGCAGGAATACTAGGCTCTTGACTCAAACATACTCAGCTACCTAAGAAGAGTGTCAATATTACAACTGTAGGGTGCAATCATGGTCACTTTCTTGGCAAGAAAAGGCCCAGTACTTTCTGTTAAGCTACACAAACCTGCAGAATTCATGGTATTGCAAAAAGCTCCCATGCCTCATTTATGAGGGGGCAACTTTGGGTGCTCAATGCTCATCATTAGCTAAACACATTTATGACTCCCAGCCAGTGCATCTATGCAATGTAGATGGATGGCCTCTGAAGCTGTGATATGCACACATGCTTAATCTTATTACATACAACAAGCAGCCTATTATTGATCATTGCAGACTGGTCACAGTGTAATGATGGATCAGCTATCTAGTAAATAGACATACTCTACTCTTCCAAGTCCATATCATATGCTCAGTCAACTAGGTGGACAATAGCTATGCATGGTGTGGATTCTCATAGCCCATCTGCGCTACTAGCATCAAAGGCTACTTCCTTATTGTGTGGTCACTTATGGTTTTCTAAAGCAGTTCAGCACACAAGAGCAAAAAATGGTAAGGTTTAAAATGACTTGCTGTAGAGGCTGTGTCTTAATGCAGAAGGATGCTCAGGAATTTACATTGAGAAGATGGTAGCAGTTAGCTAGCCAGCTACGCTAATGTGGAGCATAGACCACCGCCAGAGAGCTATTATGACGCAAGTGCAGATTTTATTCAGGGCTGCGTTCGTAAATACGCTCTGGAAATCTGATTAGCACTCATGGAATTCCTCTTGTCCAATCAAATTACGTGGTCCCTTTATGACGTTGAATCCAGTGTGCGCTCCGGCGCTCTCAGAACGAATTTACGAACGCAGCCCATGGTTCTGGCTGCTCCCCATTCAGAACCGCTAAACGATGCACAGGCAGGAAGCCTAGTGGAAAGATGTTCAATACAAAATTGAGACCGGTCAATTTTCCTTACCTCCTAAAATCTATGTAATATTTCCGTAAGCACGAGGTGATCAATCTGAAAACATGAATATGGCAGTTTTAGGTGAGCCCTTGTCCTTTAGAGTTCCCCTTGTTTTAACACTCTGCTCTCTCTGCCGTTCGAGTATTCTTCTTTCCCTCCTGACTGCAAATCTATGAACCGGAAGCAACGCCCTGTTTCATCCCCTCCCCTTCCATATGAGGCATTTTAGGAATCCCTTCTGCTGCAAAAATTGTCTATAATCAATGACAATGGCAATATCATTCAATGGTCTTCATACTGAAAAAAAATATAAACACACACACACACATGTTTTGAAATACCAATAAAGTGATCATGCAGCTTTTAACACTGCCATCAATCAGATGGTGATCTGTGGTGACTAAATTAGAAAAGACAACACATATTGTTGACAGTGCTGGAGTTACAGCAATGACTTGAAAATGGCATGACTGTCAAGAAACCAGAGTTTGGCAGCTGAACAGGCCTGTGCAAAAAGACTCTCTGATCAGGAATCGAAGTGAAAGAAATATATACCATGATTCTCATTTATGGTCAGGTTTTTGTGAAAGTGTTATTTGTTGAATTGCTTGCTGCACACTGCCCATAATGTGTCTATTGCTCAGCAGCATGACTTCAAGCAAAGACCTTTGCTTCAAGTGCATTTCAGCACCAGTCTGTAGCCAAAGTGCGTCCTCAAGTGGCGAGCATGAGTGCTGCAGGCAGCTTAACATTATCTGCTACGAGGCAAGACAACTCTGAGCTCAAAAACATTAAACACGTTTGCATATCTGAATATTTTGTATTCATGTAATTCCACTTGTGACCCTGACATACTAGATCACATGACACCCAATTCAATGGGAAATATTCTTTTGAAATAGCCTTTACAAACTGACTGCTCACGTGTTTGTGGGTATGTAAGAGAGATATAGTGAAAGAGAGAGAAGAGTGGAGAGAGAGAGAGAGAGAGAGAGAGAGAGAGAGAGAGAGAGAGAGAGAGAGAGAGAGAGAGAAAGAGAGAGATAGAGAGAGGAAGAGAGATGCAGAGAGAGAGAGAGGGGAGGGGGGGAGAGAGATTTATATAGCATTTGCATCCTTACCTTTTTTGGGCGCAGGCTGGGTCTCTGGAGCTTTCTCTGCAGGCTTCTTAGTGACATCAAAGGCCTTCTTCATCTGAGATACTTTCAGACTTTGAGCACACTCCCCAGCCCCAGCCCCGGCCCTGACCCCAGCCCTGGACCCAGCCCCAGTCCCAGCCCCGGCCCTGACCCCAGCCCCAGCCCCAGCCCCAGTCCCAGTCCCAGCCCCAGCCCCAGCCCCAGTCCCAGTCCCAGCCCCAGTATCAGCCTTGGCCTCGGGGGGTTTTGTCCAGCCCTGGTGCCTGATCTTCTGGTGCATTTGGTTGGTCTCCTTTATGAGGTCAGCCACAGGCCTGAACCGCATCTCACTCTCGTCCGCAGCGTCACGATCACCACACTCGTCAACATCACTATGGTCTTTATGTTCGCCATGGTAACGGAGGTTCCTCCAACTGACCCTGTCAGCTTGGGGTTCAGGGTCTTCAGAGGTTGTCCCCCATGAGGCAGGTTCTAGCCTTTGTGTCTCATTGTCTGAAGGCCAAGGAGTGACCTCTGAATCTGGAACAGTTTCTGATGATGAGGTGGTGAATGGATTTCGGGGCTTTTTTAGTACAGGAGGAGGTGGGCCTTTGGTGTCGGTCTGCTTTCCTGAGTAAGGTCCTTCTTGCAACATGTCAAGTCTGTTTGGCTCCTCATCTGCAGAAGATTTGACCATTCGTGCCCAAGAATCTAAATCTATCATGTCTCTATACAGGTCGTCCCTATTTGATGCTTTTTGTTGCTGTGGAAAATTGTCAATTGGCTCAAAGTCATCTGACATGCATGCGTTCGTATGGTGCGATGGTATGGTGTAAGCCCCCGTGTCATCCCATAACACACACATATCCTGATTAGGTAGGCGATCATAGTAGTTATCTCTGCTTAAAGGATATGCAAACTTCCTTCTTCCCATCTCATAATCATGAGGATAATCATCATCATCATCATCTCTGTTCTTCTCATCCATAGACTGGGATTGTTTAGCTGGATCATTATAATTGTCCCTGTTTTTCTTATCATGAGATTTTTTAGATGACTTCTTAATGAAAGGATTCTTGGGCTTTTTCGGGACTGGTGGCGGAGGGCCTTTCTTTGTAGTCATCCCCCCTGAAACAGAGTCCTCTGTAGAGACCCCTGAGGCCTCTCGGTCTGCCGGTGTGGAAGCCCCACTGGTTGTGTGTTGTGTTGACGTTGTGTTCTCCCTCTCAGGCAGGAGGTGAATGATGCGTGGGGGGGTGATGACAGAGGTGAAACAGATAAGCTCTCTCTCCCTCTGCATGGCAGCAGCCTGTCTCTGTCCATCCCTGTCATCTGGGACTGGCACAGAGAGAGGAGGGGAGGGAATCAAATCGCATTGTTCTATTGAACATGAGCAGGGGGCTGTTTGGAGCTGTGGCATCTTGGGGGAAGAGCGGTTAGAGGCCTTAATGGCCGCTGGTTCAGACGTAGAGTCTGCTAATGGGGTGTTATATGTTGTGTTGGCGCCTCTGCCTGTAGTTGCACCAGACACACATTCATGCATATTATGGTCCTCAATGTGGGCGACAGAAGCCAGAGAGAGAATAGACTGGTCTTGGTCACATGGTCTCAGCTGTGTACTGTCTGAGGAGGCATTGGCCATTGGGTTCCACACCACATTTGTATCAGTGACACATTTCCCACATGACTCGTCAGAAATGGATTCTTTAGAGGTCTCTTTGACATTGAGTCTCTGCGTCTGAATTGTTGGTGGGGGAGAGATGGCCACAGTCTGAAATATCTCCCCACTGGGTTCTTCCTCTTCATTCAGTTGGTTGTCACTAGCATTGTGGCTAACATCAAAGTGTTTACCATTTCCATAACTTAGCTTAGAACGGATATTGGTTGATTCTGTGCATGAGAGGGCAACAGCATCTTTCTCATTTATTTGCGTGCCCGTTTTGAGCTCACAGACTGCAGACTCTCTCCCCCCATTTCCTGACATAGCTTGGATAGCTCCATTTCGTCCCTTCCTCTTTAGGGGACACCCGATGCCTTCAGCCAAATGTGGATTTTCTCTTTCAGAAAAGTCGATGTGTGAAGTAGTGTGTACTTCACTCCTGTTGCCTTTTACTGGAACAACATGTGTATTCACACTGCTGCTCTTTTCTCTATCCCGTCTGTCTGGTGACTTGCTCTGTGTGTTCATTACGTTCTCCAAACACAAGGCTGACAGTGGGCTGTTTTTACTGGACTGCTGATGACTGTCTCCTGGAGGATGGCTCTGGAGTCCATCCTTACTGCGCCTCTGATAGTCCTTACCAGAAGATCCTCTTCTCTCTTTCGATGTGTCGCTAGACGATGATTGGGGGTCATGGAGCCTATCTACACCAGAAGAAGCAGTGCCGTCCTCTTTTAGAAATGGCTGTTTCTTTTCAGTCTCTTTCTCCATGCTGTCAGCAGACACACTCCCCACGTCAGTAGATGGCCAAGAATCATCCTCCTCAAGTAGTACAAAATCCTCCTCTGTGGGTTCAGATGAGGCAGCTAAGTCCTGTGTACCAATCGTAATGCCTGCCTTTGACTTTCTGGGTCCAGCCTGTGATTTACTCCTGACTTGTTGCTCCATAGTAGCCCCCGTCCCAGTATTTGCCATGGTCTTACTATCAGTGGCTTTGTCCTGTGTCTTGGGCTCTGAGTGCAATGTGCCTCTCTCAGAGTTCAGGGCAGTGTCTGGCCTCTCTTCATTACATGCGAGAGTCCTGTCGTCTCTGTCTCCACCCTCACTCCCTCCCCCTGGACTTGAGGGACTCTCCCCTGTGCCTACCGCGGGGCTCATTGGCTCCTCCGTAGGGGGGTCTATCAGGGCAGAGGCGTCTGTGAGCTCACCACCACTCTGCTCAGTAGCCAGGCTGCTGACACTCAATCCCTCTACTCTCCCAGTGCCCCCAGTGCTGTTGCTGCTGCTGCTGGGTTGGTCACTGGGCTCAGACTGGGACTGCCCCCCCGCATCCCCAACCAGCTGCTCCTTCTGCTCCCCTCCATCTGAGGCATTTGTTGAGGCTCCCTCCTTCGCTGACACCTTGTCCTGCTTCTGGCCCATTGTTGCTTTTAGTTCCACTATGGGGAAAAGAGAGAAAAACACACCTCAAGACACAGCCGTGGTCTATGAACAACTTACTGTGGTATTATGAGCTTGTCACGCTTGCCTATCTCATTTATTTAACACCGGACCTGACGCCAAGCCTTTCGTTCTCTGCTTTTCACTCTCTATTTCTGTATATAATTCCATTGACTTCCTCTCCCACCCTTCCACCAACCCCTTTCTCTCTTCCTAGACCTCTCTTTCTCTCTCCTCATTCTATCTGTATGGAATGTTGTGGCGGCTATAATTAAAGTGGGTCTCATTGCCGCCAGTGAGTCAGAGGGCCAAAGAGGAAACAGGACAACTGGGATAATAGATCACCAGGTGCCAAGGTCAATGGTGAGGAACAGAACAAGACCAAAATCTCCTCACCACATTGAGATAAATAACCATTAATGTATGTCAATATTAAGATGCAGTAAGTGCAGTGCAGTAAGTGCAGTGCAGTAAGACATTATAAATTACAACAAGAAGGACTTGTTCTGGCCTCACCATTGGAAATCCAATAATGTACATAAAGTATATACTTGTCCTATCAGAGCTAGTAATTATAAGCATCACACAATCTAAATTATAGCTAAGTAAACAAGTGTGTTTTTCCTGTGTCCTCTCCTCCAAACCCATTGATTGTTTATGATTGTTATGACAACAAGGACCAAGTAGAGGTCGACTGGAATAACCAATCTGAGTC
Source organism: Nansenia antarctica (assembly GCF_963989245.1). Lineage (NCBI taxonomy): Eukaryota > Metazoa > Chordata > Actinopteri > Argentiniformes > Microstomatidae > Nansenia > Nansenia antarctica. Next base: position 55,703,194 of record NC_137689.1, read on the forward strand.
ACATGGACTTTGACTTTCGAACAGGATTGTATGTGTGTCTGTCTGGGAGCTGATGGACAGAGTTTAACGACTGACATGATTGATTGCCAAGGGGAGATTATTCAAGAGGAAAAAAGCTCAACAAGCTTTCAATTGGTACGCAGATTCTCAACTGTTCTAGGTTACAAACAAGCAAACCAACTGAACATCACGCTTGAAAAAGAACGTCATTTACACTGAAGTGAAACCTTTACATTAAGGTTGCCTTTATAAAGGGTTTACACTGTAATTAGTTTATTGACTGTTCATTCATGTATAAATCATGATTAAAAGTCAGACTTTAATTTCTGTGCCCAGAGTACTTGGAACGACCTTCTAACTGTACTCAAATTAGATTCCCTTTATCTATTGGTCAATTTTAGACCCTCATAACTGATATGTCATCAGAGGAATGTATGTGTTTCAATTTATTGTATTGTGTACATTTTTGTGGTAATTGTTGTAAGCAGGGCTCACCTGAGAGACCTTTCTTTCAGTGGGACACCCTGAATAAATAAAGGTTTATCATTATTGTAATAATAATAATAATAAATATTATTATCAATAATCATTTATAATAATAATAATAATAATTGTTATTATTAATAATAGTAATATTAACGAATTGAATGAAATTATCAAACTATTGATTGACGCTTGGCATAACTATGCAGGTTAATAATGTTACCAAATTCAGTTCGAAGTTCCAAACAACAACCTCCCTAACAATAAATGGCCTTGCAGGGTCGGACATCAGCTACTGTGTTTCTGCATAACTGTTCTGCATGCAGTAACAGTGTCACACCTGACACACATTTTAGAAAGCACTTTTTGGGACGAAAACAGCATTGGTTAATGACTTGAATGTATTTCAAGGGATCTCATTCCCAGATCGTTACAGGTTACACATAGTCATTACAACCATTAGAACGCGTTTAGAAAGCTTGAATATTACATATTGGACTTAATATAACATGTTACTGAAATCTTATTACATGGAATACAAATTTGAAATCAACTTCAATGTTCACATTGCATCATCACATTAAATGGAGTTCACAAACAGTAATTATGAATTCAAGTCCGTTAGTGAAAACTGTAGTACAACATGGACAGTGACTTAAACTAAATAGAAGTGATATTAAATAAATGAAACTAAATAATGTGCCTTTCTAATGGTTGTAATGACTATGTTTAACCTGTAACGATCTGGGAATGAGCACTTTGAATTGCCCCTGTTGTATGAAATGTGCTATACAAATACACTTGCCTTGCCTTGCCTAGACATTAAATATAATCTTGCTTTGTTCAGGCTGTGTGTGATTCTATTGGGTGACAGGTGATTGAGGATAGACAGGTGACCGAGCCTCTTGACCCTGCATCTCTAATCCTGCCCACTGCCACTCCAGCTATTTCAGTCTTAAGTGGTGCTGAGAGGCACTCACCTATTTATTTTTTCTATTTATATAGTTTAAGACAACACCCATGTCCATGGCAACTCATACATGAAACAAAATCCCACCAGATAATATGAGTCATGCCACCATGTGTAGATCCTGTATTAGATCCACAGTTTCCTATAACCCCAATGTTATTATGTATTATTAGGAACAAATCCTGCCATTGATGGTTAAGACATCAATCATTGAGATTGATATGAATATATTGGTGTCCTCAGCACAGCTTTATGGACCACTGAACAGAGGAGTAAAGGCAGCTGTAGAGTATTTTTACATTTTTATTTAGGCTGCTGTTGAGTTGAAAAAGTGATCTTAAAAGGTCTAACAACCTAAGGACAAGAACACCTGATGAGTTCTAATTAACCTTCAACCGTTCTCGCAACATTGCTGATGTCATAGCGGCTTGTTAACATTACAGCGGCATGCTCATTGCAAAGACCCTTACGGTTTGTACTTGTACTGTATCCGACAGGTTATTTTCGGATGGGTGTGAGTGCAGGGTCTTATAATGGCAGCAGCTGGCAGCTGTGGAAGGCATCTGTGACACCAGCCTCACCCAAATATCACCTCCCCCTTTCTGCCTTTCTCTCTCTCCTTTCTCTCCCCTTCGCTCACTTTCAAAATATCATGACAGAACACTCAGCATTTATCAGAGACGTGTGACTCAGAGAGCACCGTCTCTATTAGATTCCCAAGGTCCCAAGACAGGCTGTTTTGAAAAAAAAAAAAAACACTACCAGGACCTTAGGAAGAGTTCGTATTTTTAAACCTTTAGCTGTCGCTTTTATCCAAAGCGACTTACATTGCAGTGAGTACATACATTTTAAAGTATACAGTATATGGTCTCAGTGGGAAACGAACCCACAACCTAAGCATTGTTACCGCAATGCTCAACTGAGCTACAGAGGACCACACTGAGCCACAGAGGTCCAGAGTTCATAAGTGTGAAACACATTTAAACGGCTACCAATAGAACAGGCAAGTAGGCAGTGGTGGCAATGGAACTCTGTCTGGGAATAGTCACAGTTGCTCATAAAAAAAGATAGCGACACAAATACCACTGCTGCTAACTTTTACAGCTCACTTTAGAACAGGCCAGCGAACATGGAGTTGAATATAGCTCTGAATCATCAGCAGTGTAATGGATGGAATGGGATGGTTGAGTATGGATTTCCTTTTCCTAGAGTTCCAGCGCACACACACACACACACACACACACACATACACACACCTGTGTGACTGACACACAAATGCACAAATACTGTATGCCTGTCACTCAAAATAACATAAAATGATAGGCTCCTGAAGTCAGTTTCCTTGACAGTACCCAGATAGAGTCCGACTGTAACATCTCCCTATCCCCAAACCCCTGCTTCTCATCACATATTCTATACTTGCTATAGGTACAGTATCATATCAACACATGACTATCTTTACAGGCAAAGTTGTCTGTTTAATGGCAACACACATTCGACACTATTCCAAAACCATCTCAACACCATCACAGAGTTGATGTATCCAATGTTAAAAAGTCTCTGTCACAGCATTGGAGTACATAGAGTAGTTTAAGTATAGAGACCCAGTTGTGAGGGACACACTCACCCGGGCTGAATTGTAGACGCCGCTGGACTCCCTACTTGTCTGTTGCCCTGCAGCACCACAGAGCCTTTTTGTTGTAAGGAGTCCTGGCTTCACTGTCACCCGTCTCATATGCTTCCATGCACATCCCTGCCCCGTGATGTCAGAATGGCTTCATTTGACTAACTCAATAAGAGTTCTTTCTGCCTTGTGCATTTAGCCAATAAGGCCATGTCAAAAGCCAAAGGCAAACAGATAGAATAGTGCTGTACAATGTGAGTGAGGACAAAGCCTTCCCTGTACATCCCTGCAAAACAAAAGCAGATTTCGAAAGACACCCTTATTTCAGACATACTAGCTCTCTCCTATAATTAATATACGGTAGTTACAACTGTGGATAGGCCATAGGGGGTACAGACAAATCAGGTCTTATGTGTAAAACATACTATAAAGATACCAATGAACTCATTTGAAGTATTCAACAATGATTAAATGTTAGACTCAAAGTATGCATCAGATAGTGGAAACTAAACCGTCTGCTTTGAGTACTCAGATCAATTTAGGAAATTAGATTGGCTTTTTATTTGGGCCACAATTGAGTTGTTGAGTTCAACGTGCAATCAATTTAGTATGGAACATGTGGGTGAAAAGAATTACAACACATTGGCAAGACAGTGTCTGATACCAATTGATAATGTCTGTAAGGAATAAGAGGAAGACATGTACAACACCGCTCAGTACACAGTATAGCCCACACAGTCAAGTCAATACATTATGCAGAGAGGAAATGGTTTATTTCCATGATACACATTGACTGAACATCATTTTAACAAAATGTAAAAAAGTGCATTATACATTAACATTGCCAGTGTACATCGCAAACAATAAGTTACAGCTTAAAAAATAAAAATAACTAACAAAAACAATCAATGTAACAAAATAACTCACTCTCAATGTGATTATGTATGTTTTAGAGATGTTCACTCATTCATGCCATATCTACAAAACATCTCTTCAAGCTCGTCGTCAAGGTAACGGGTGAATATTGGGGATATGATGGCGTACTCTTACTGTAAGTATCCCCATCATCATTTGTCTCAATGTCTCTACATTTTGCCTTCACCTTATCACAGACACATGTGGATGTAATCACTCCCTATCACTCAGCAGTAATGACGAGTTGAAGGATTGTCAGTCAGGGCCAGTGTACCCCAAGATGCCTGAATGTACTGTAGCTCTCTGTGCCTGTGTTCGTCCAAATGCAAACCCTCTGAATTTCTCTCAATATCAAATAAATATCTGTCAAGCAAAATGTGTGTGTGGGGGTGAGAGTTTGTGCGTGTGTGTGTGTGTGTGTGTGTACAGTATAGGTGTTATGTATGTACCGGGCGGGGGGGGGCATCAAGATAATCATTAAGGGGCATAGGGCATGTACAGTAGTGGCCATTCCATGGATACACTCATTCGCAATGACTCTGCAAAGCCTGCAGTGCAGTAGGACAGAGCTAAGGCCAAGGTTAAGGCACTTATGTAGAAATATACAACAAATCAAAACAATGATTCAAAACACAATCGTACATAGTGCAGCAGATTAAGCGTACAGCGGTGATTCAGCAGTTGGTGAAGACATTGATTTTGACAGCATGTGAATCTTCAATCATAATGGCCTACAGCTAAACTGTTAGGAGCATGACATACTGACTAAAAAGGATCATCTGAACCCAACCACCTTGGTGTCATATACTGTAGTGTATAATAAAGCATTCAGGACTGGGAACTTTCAGGATCCCAGTGCTCAACTATTGACCCTTCATACTAGTGTTATTTTTGGCCTAGTGGATTCTAGTGGCTATAAACGATCACCTGTTACTGTACGTCAGACATGACATCATGCTCATAACAGTCATATGCTAGGCTTTACAACAGGGGAATTCAAATTAAGGGCAACCCAAGTTATCTAAATGGTGACCACACTAACCTCAAGTGCAAAGTATCTGAAAAACTGAATAAAAAGAATTTATTTCAGAGGGATTCAATTAAATCATATACACTCACGAACACTTTATTAGGAACACCTGTCCACCTTCTCATTCATTCAGGTGGTGTAATGTTTCCAATCAATCATTGCTTGAACGCCACAGCCTACTTGAGTATTGTTGCTGACCATGTGCATCCCTTCATGGCCACAATGTACCCATCTTCTAATGGCTACTTACAGCATGATAATGCACCATGTCACAAAGCAAAAGTAATCTCAAACTGGTTTCATGAACATGACGAGTTCAGTGTTCTTTAGTGGCCTTCCCTGTCACCAGATCTGAATCCAATAGAACATCTTTGGGATGTGGTAGAACAGGAGATTCACAGCTTGAAAGTGCACCTGAAAGATTTGCAGGAATTGCGTGGCGCAATCATGCCATCTTGGACCAGAATCTCAAAGGAATATTTCCAACATATTCCTATATTACAAGAATTTAGGCTGTTTTGAGAGCAAAGGGAGGCCCTACTCAGTATTAGTATAGTGTTCCTAATAAAGTGTTCAGTGAGTGTATATTCTCTGTAAAAGATTATCATGGAAAAGCATTTTGGACACAGCTCAGCACCTACTCTACAAAGTCCCAGTTTCTCCCCTACTTTTCCTATCGTTGAATACCTACCAGTGAACACAGGCAAAAATCCTACCATGCCTTCAGGCATTAAATGCCCTTTTCAACAACATCAAAATATTTACTGACCACAGAACATCAAGTAAATACTTATTCTGTGGCTTGAACTCAAAGTAAATGCAATTTGATTAGACTAGCAGGCTATGTCTGCGCGACACACAGAAACCACTGCCTCTCATGACAGTTACTGATGTAACATGCTGAGAAGCTTAGTTGACTCAAAGTCCTGTTTTTTTGTTCAGTCACAAATCAAAATGTCTGTCTACATGACGTACTACTGTGTCATTAACAAATGTACAAGTCATACTCGTAAGGTGTTACAGTTCTTTTGCATTCACACACAACTTTCCCATCTTTCCAGAGCACTCACATTATAGGAACATGGTAAGTTACCATGGTAACAGTATTTGATGTATGCGCCTGCACACACACTGCCCTTGCACAGTCGATGTGCCAAACGCATTAGTAATAACAAACAAAACCCACAACTTTCATAAACAAATAATACCCTGTGGCAACTTTAGATTGGCTGTGAGAGGCTCAACCACCTGCATATTAAGTGCCAGTTTATCAAATTAGAACAAACACAAAATAAATAATCTATCTGATAAATAAAGGGAATAATTAAGGGGAGCATTGGTCTAACAGCATCTAGGATGACAGATCCCCAGTCAGATTTTAGGGCTCTGCACACAGCGTGCGATTTCTGTTGCGCGTCAACATTCCATTTTGAAGTTTGAATGGAAGTCTATGAGAACATCGCATTTCAACACACACGGCCCCGATTTTAATCGCACGGCGAAAATTCGATTCCATTCATTTTGAATGGGACAAAGCACACGGCGTGCGAGTTTTGTCGCACTGTCAAATTTGTGCTTTTTCCCATTCAAAATGAATGGAATCGAATTTTCGCCGTGCGATTAAAATCGGGGCCGTGTGTGTTGAAATGCGATGTTCTCATAGACTTCCATTCAAACTTCAAAATGGAATGTTGACGCGCAACAGAAATCGCACGCTGTGTGCAGAGCCCTTTTGAGTTCTTCGCTGTCATATGAATGTACTTTACAACAGCTATGGAAGTGTATTTCTGGAGTAAACTTGTCGCGTGCTCCCGCTATGTCGAGGCTGTTTTTGTCTCGGCTTCCTTGTTTGGCTGTTAGCTCTGCCATGCTAATGCCAAGAGGCTGAGAAAGCGGCTTTTTCCAGCTAAATCACATTACAGGTCTGTGTGCTGTACACAGATACTGTTGCCTTCCTGACAAATAGGAACTCCTCAATCTGGCACAAATGTAAAAGCAAATAAAAAACCAGCCAGTTAAAAGTAAATTAAGTAAATAAGTGAAAACAGATATGTTGTATCAGATGACTAAAACAGTAGTTATGCTTAAATATATGGCAAGGACTCCATCTTAGTGGCCACTAATATACTGCAATACCATTGTTGTGCCTTGGCCTTAGAGTGTCAAACATTTAGTCTTGTACAGCTTAAGTATCACAGCGTAACAAATGATGTTTGTTAACAGTACAAAGAAAGGTGGTCTAATGCTGCTCAGTCTCTGTGGACAAGTGGCACAATAACAGTTAATTGAAGCAGATTTCACAAAGCCCTGACATCTACTGTCCAGCCCAGTCCATCTGAGATTGTGTATGTGTGTGGGGGGGGGGGGGGGGGGGGGGGTTAAGTGCTTGATAGACTAAAGCTTCACAGTTGAAGTGTACAATTTGAAGAATACAGTTTGGAAAACCTTCAGTCAATCACAACCTAGTTCATTTCCTTTGAAAGAGTCAGAGTGATAAAGCTGTGTTCAGAGACAGATGACACTATGGCCATGACTACAGCTGGTGTGTGGGGGCAGAGGACTACCACAAGGGTACAGTATAGTGATGCAGCTTTGTGAAATCCACCAAATATCTTACCTCTAGTTTTAGTGACTAACATGTAAGTTAGTCATTTATCAGATCGTCCAGCGTCATTGCACAACAGTGCTGAGAGTCCAGCTGTGGCTAACCAAAAGCTCACTTGCTCCCTCTAGGCATTGTAAGCATGACCCAAATGACCTTAACGGAATAGAAAGAAATCCTTCCAAGAAGAGAACATAAAAAAAAGAAGAAAAAAAAGAGAGGATTTCTTCAATATCATTTTCTAAACTGCATTTCTTCCCATCATCCATAGCATGCGTGATAGGTTAAGTCTGCTGCTCCCATGATGAGGGAGCTCTAACCCCGGCGGGGACACTGTTGTCTGACACTAGACTGCCATGAAAAGACTGTTACTGACGATTTGAAGACGTTATTACATTAAGGACCTCAATGGAGGAGGCCATGGTGAACCAGCCATTGTGGACAGAGAGAGGCAAGTCAACAAAGCAAGTCTTTGACCGAGACAGTCTCCGTGGTGCACTACTTTGCATGAGAGGCAGGAGGATGCTCATATGGTTAGTCGTTTAAGTGACGCTGGAACAGCTGGAAAACATGTTAGGATTCACTTTCCCAGTAATCTGCTCAGGTGAACACAAGGAGATAAGAGTGGATCAAACAAACAGGGGCACAGTTGCACACATTGGCTGAGCGCCTTCGTGAGTATCGTCTCCAATAATATCTCTTATTTGGATTGATAAACATACAGTACAGTACATTAATAGCAGGAATACAAATTATGTTGTTCTTTTCTTCCTCTCAATCAACGTGCCAACGTTTGTACCTTCCAAGAGGCAGAGAGGAATCTCCAGGCATGTCTCCTCTGCAGACAGACCACAGCTCCATGGTCCTCGACATCAGCTCCCTCCTATTTGTGGTGCAACAAGACCCAACCTGTCTAGTGGGTGAGACCCAACAGCAGTGTATGATCAGCTCCAGGGGGTGGGAGGGGGCTCTGAGGGGTCCCCCTGGGAAGAGGGCTCCCCTGGGGGCACGGCCAGGTCTGAGGGGCGGGCTGGGGGCTCGGTGGTGGCGAAAAGCTGTGCGTCAGCCAGGGCTGAGGAGAAGGCGGCCGAAATGGAGAGGTCCTCGGAGGAGAAGGTGAGGCCTCCCAGCTTGGCCAGGGAGCTGGAGCGTTTGAGGCGCGTGGGCATGGTGAGACCGGCCAGCCTGATGCGGGCCTCTATCTCCTGGGCGCGCTGGCGGACCACGCCTGTGTTACCCTCACGGACACTGCCCAGGCTTCCGCTGCTGGAGCTGCGGGCGAGAGTGCAGCTGTAGGGGGGGGAGGACACGGCCGTGTGGGTCACGGCGGAGCCATGCGGGGACGTCACTGGAGTGGTGTTCATCTGGGGATCTACAGCTGTGACAGAACAACTGGTGGTGGGGGTCTCTGACTGCCCGCCTACACTTCCCTCTACCTCCATGTCCTCCACCACCACCGACGCCCCCAGGCCCTCCGAGCTCAGCTCCATCTGCTCAGGTAGGGGCCCAGCCGAGGGCAAACCCTCCATGGCCAGGCCTGAGAGCTTCTCCAGCTGCTCTGCCCGCTGCCTGACGAGCCCCGGCTCTGGCCCCATCCCCATCCTGTGGGATTCGTGCAGTAACTCTACCTCGCCACCAGGGGAGTCCATCTCCAGCCCTGGCTGCAGCGCTGCAGCCTCACCAGGAGCCACTGCTGCTGGCCTCTCCCCCTCCAGGCTGAGCTTCAGCAGCGTCAGCTCTGTGATGGCTCCGGTCCCTCCGGCCTCCCTGCTCCCCCGGGGCTCGTGCTCGTCCTCCTCCTCCTCATCCTCCTGCAGCTCGTCCATGTTCTCCGTCTCCAGGGAGCACCTGTCGCGGGGCAGCTCTTCGCAGCTCATCGGAGACACCAGGCGTTGGCGGTAGGCCTCCAGGCGCGCCACGGTGGCGGGGAGGGGGGGGCAAGGGGCACAGTGGGGAGGCGCAGGGGTGGGGGCAAAGTGAGTCCCAGGCGGGTCTATCGAGATGGTCGGCAGGCCGCAGTGGCGCGTGGGGTTAAGGCGGTGTGTGCGGCCTCCGGCTGGGCGCTCACAGCGCCGCCCTGGGGGGAGACGCAGGCAGTCTGTACAGGACTGGTAGGAGGGCTTCACCTTGGAAGGGTTTCTTGTGCTAGCACTGTCCTAAACAGAAGAAACAGACAGACAGAGGGAATACATGGTCAGGCACAAAGACGGAGGGAATGATAGCCAAATTCTGTCAGGTCTGCAAACTAATAACGTAGTGCTCGTCATTTCTGGCAGAAGTCATTACGGGAGTAAAATGTGATCAAATAATAACAGAAATGTTACGTTTATGGCAATACATCATACTTAGGTACAGGCTTAATGTCTGCAATACAGCCACTAGGCCAGGTGTAGTTATGAACGAACCCTCACAGGATAATTGCTGTTAATGGTAACATACTAACATTACACCGTCTAATGGCTTCTCTACTCACGTCGAAGGCGGCAGGGCAGCTGCGCTTGCCCGCCAGTCGGTTACTGTTATTGGCATTCTCATTGTTGAAGCGGTTCACGTTGGCCAGACCGAGCCTGCTCTCCTCATCCTTGCCGTCTGCCGCTCCCTCTCCCGGCGTCCGGGCCAGGGCGGCCATCTCGGCCTCCTCCTTCTGCGCCTCCTCCTCCTCGTCCTCCTCCTCCACGGTGCTGAACTCCAGAGGCTCCAGACGTCCGCAGGTCTGGGCCGCCGTGCCCTCGCCGGGCAGGGCCAGCTGGGCCATGGGGAAGCCCTCGTCCTCCAGCAGGGCGTCCCTCTCCACGTCCTCGATCTCGATGAACACCCTCTCCATGCCCAGCAGGGGCGGGCCACGGACGGGGGTGGAGGGCTCGCTGTCCAGGGCTGTGTCCGACAGGCGTCTGAAGTAGTAGTTGTAGTTGAGGGGGTCCAGGGGCTCCACCCCCAGTCCCATGCCTCTGCAGGGGGAGGCCCCGCAGCCCCCCCAGGCCTCGTCTTCATGCACAGGGGTCTCGTCCCCAGGAACCTCCAGGCCAGAAGCCTGCAGCTCTTCTGAAGGGTCCTCGCCAGCCTCGGGCCTCCACAGCCTGTTGTGTCGTTGCTTACTGGGGAGGGTGGGGGTGGAGAGGGTGGGGGTGGAGAGGGTGGGGGTGGAGAGGGTGGGGGATGTAATGTGAATGTATGGGACAAATGATGCAGTACTACAACCTAGTGGCCAAATTTGGTTGGACAACCGTCACAATTGCCCGGCATCAACACAGGCGGGGTTTCCACATTGTCACAGTTGCCCGCCCCTCAGCGCGGGCACCAAATATATTGTGGGACCAGATGAGCATGTGTTTAACAACCCCGAACAACACTGCCAGCACAGTACGGCTCGGTACAGAGATTGAGTTTATGAACAGGGCCGGCCGCTGGCATAAGCAGGTTTCTATGCGGTTTCCATAACATTTAGCATAAGCTCCTAGCCGTCAATCAAAAAGTCTGCTACCCCCGTCGAAGAAAAACACCCGTCAATGAAAAAGTCCGCTAGCACCCGTCGACAAAATAACAATCTAAAAACAGAGCTAGCACCCCCCCCCCCCCTCACATAAATGTGAAACATGACATAAACCCAGACTCACCTGGCATCCAGAATGCCCTCGTACTCCGCCAGCTGTCTCATGAAGCCCGCGTTGGGCCGGGCGATGCCCCTCTTCTGCTTCACAAAGTTGTAGGCCTTCTCCAGAGACCAGCCGTACTCCTTCATGGCGTAGGCGATGACGGTGGACGCAGAGCGGCTCACGCCCATCTTACAGTGGACCAGGCACTTGGACTGGTTCTTTCTGTGGGACAATAATAAACTCTGAATTTAACCAAATAAAATAAATGTAGTCCCTAAGCCACATAGAAAGTCAACACACGGGGCGCTTAGGTGGCGTAGCGGGTTAAGCGTCGACCATGTAACCGCAGGGTCCCCGGTTCGATTCCAGCCGGGGACATATCCTGCATGTCATCCCTCCTCTCTCTCTCACCCATCCTTCCTGTCATAATCTATACTGTACTGTCAATAAAAAATATGAGTGGGACTGCCCCACTCAGAAAAAATAAAAAATAAAATAAAAAAGTCAACACACTTTCAGTGCATGCAGCAAATTCACACAATCCCAACCGACTTCCTGGGAAAGCCTATGGTTGTTCTGAGGTGGAAAAACAGTAAGTCTACTTCACATGCTCTAATACATGTGGGTTTGTTAGCTTATAGAGGCTGTCTGGGAAGGAGGATCTCACTTGGCTCTGACGATGAAGTTGTAGGTGTCGTTCCAGTGTGCCAGCAGGTCAGTGGCCTCCTCGTCGTAGACGCGGATGTTGTGGTAGGAGAACGTCCCCGGGAAGAAGTTGTCAATCTCCCTGGTGACGTTGAGGATGTAACCCACACTACACCCCCAAAAAACAAAAACAAAAAACATGCGTCAGCCTTTTAAGTTTAAGTGGTGCTACACATTCAAGCACACACTTTTATGTATGGGTGGTGGGCCTTTTGGAGGACAGATACCTGACAATGATGACCTGACACACATGTACAAAAGGGGAATACAACCAACAATACAATAAGGTGATTGTGAGCCAGGACTGAGCAGCCGAGCAGTTTAGACACAGCTGCACAAGTGTTTGTCACAGAGGCCCACTCACCCACAGTCCCTTAGTTCATCCAGGTTGGAGGCGTTCCACTCAGAGCCCTAAAACAGGGGCAAACAGAGAAATGAGCATCAACCAAACTCAGATTAAGGGTTTAGATCAACTCGAGTTACTCAGGATTCAGGTTAGAATCAACTCTGTATACTCAGGTTAAGGGTTTGGATCAAGTTATCTACTTTAACTAACAGATAAACTCTTCATAATAGTGACATTGTGCAGTGGAACCAATAAAACAGCCGTGGTCAGGGAGTAACTACCTACTTTGCTGCAGGGTCACAGTAGCTAGTAGTAGTTGGGTTAGTTGAGAGGTTAGAACAGAGGATAGATAGGGTATGGACCGATGTCATGAGGGTAAAAGTCTCACCAAGTACAGATGGTCGAAGATGAGAGTGGCCTTGTCCATCTGACCCAGGATCAACAGCATCTCGTTATCAATGAACTCTTTGTACTCCTTCAGGTTACAGCTCATATGCTGCTCTAGCTCCGTGCGGATCTGAGAAGGGTTAGGATTAGTGGTACAGACTCTACAAAGCCAAGCTTCTTATGGTCAATTTGAAGCGGTTACATTTTGAATTCCCCAACACAATCAAGGACTCCAGTCAAGTTTAAACCAAGTTAGTTTTACATGGACTACGGGGACATTTTCCCCACCAGAAAACGAGAGGGCTCTCTGACTCAGTCCTACAGCATTGAATCTACAAGGCAAGGAGGCTCCTATGAGGCCTGATGGCACATACCTCTTTAGACGTGACATTCTCCAGGTCCTGGAACATCATGATGCCACGTAGTTTGGTTTTGATAAGACACTCTGTTCTCTCTCTCTCCGTGGGCCTGTCCAAGCCAAATCAATACATCAATATTACTAATGCACGACACTTCATCATTTCACCCCCCAGAGACTTTAACAACTACTAATGTGGAGCCAGCATAAAAGACCATGCCAAATGACTGTCAAGCTGAACGGAACCAGTTAAACAAATTGTTTCCATTTATTTCCCCATCTAAAATCGCAATGTAATTGCACTGGTTGTAGAAAACGTGCTATACTGTCTGATGATGATTTGAACCCCTGAAGTGAATGACGGAGGTCTTTACCGGTCCACAAACATGGCAGGGGAGTCAGGCCTGGTGGTCTCCAGGTCGGTCATAGCGTTCCACTCGTTGACGCAGCTCTGCTCTGAAGTGATGCAGCTCTCATAGAAGCCCATCCAGGTGAGAGCCATGCCCCCGGGGAAGTAGTTGTACCTGCGAGACACCTCGGACACCTTGTGGAGGATCTGCAGCGCAGACCTACAGACACAGACGGGCACATACAGACCTGACTCAGTGATACAGTATAGGTTAAGGTCAGTTAGCATCTGTGCTAACTCTACTAATGTTATGACTTATGATGCATCAGTCTGGTCGGTGATTCTTACTAACAGGAGATACGAGGGAGCAAACCATGAGGCTACTGAGAACGAGATCTGAGTGTGTTAACATGACTGTTAGGCTCCTGCCCAAGTTGCTCCATTGAGGTGGTGTGCAGCTCCATTGAGGAGGAGGAGGCGGTGCCATGGGATGCTGATGTGAAGCACCCGTGTCTGAGTTCTAAGCCCTTCAGAAGATGCAGCCTGTGGAAATGTGTGGTTGCCCTCTCAACACTGCCTACCTTTGGTTTCTGTATCTTGTCTCTGTTTGGTTATGGGTTTAGTTTGTGTTTGATTTCTCCCTTTTGATGTAGCTTTTGTTGACCTTGTCTGGCAGGGCGGTGAGTGCTTTTTCCTTTGTTTCGTTTTCCCCTTCCACCCTGCCACAGACTTGACAACTTAAGGTAGTGGGGAGTGCCCGTTACTTTACTTTGGGGAGTAGATGTTTTGTTTTCTGTGTACCGGTAGGTATGAGGGCCTACTATTAAAACCTTTTATACGCCAGTTCAGTGACTCTGTCTAACTTCTTATGGTGTGGCTTGCTTTATGTGTACGGCTTATTGAACAGCACTATAGTTAAGTCCCTTTTGGTTTTCTGGGGACATTTTCAGTTGGAACAAGGACATTTATATGGCACTGACAACTATCGACCAGTAGGAGGTGCAGGGACACAAAGCTGCCGGTATTTCACCATCCATAATAACTCCCAATACTTTATAGTTTACACTCATCATTACCTTCACTCATATTCATTATACAACTCATTACAAAAAAGCTGTTTTGCTCAAGGTGGCAAGAGAGTTCATGAGTTCATGGATCTGTTTCAGGGATTAATGGCCGTCAAAACATGATCTTTTGAAGGGAATACAGTAGATTTAAAAACAACCTATTGACTTACCACATGGCCTGCACAGACACAGGCTTGAAGACATGCGCCCGTCCCGCTGTGGTCACACTAAATCCCCTGGGGAGAAAGACGAGAAGAGGTGGGTTTAGTTTGAGTCCATGAGGCACGAGAGAGGTGGAGTGGTCTGGGAACACCAACACTGCCTGCGCTGGTTCACGGGACTATTCAGGACACAAACCAGTGGAACATTCCTCCGGCACACAGAGAGGGATGACTTTAACAGCTCAGCAAGAACGCATCTGCCTCTGAAAATGCCTGTAGTGTACTCTATTGTCCATTAGGGGTCAGTGACTCGGCATCACTAGTCCTTTGGAACAGAATAATGAATCAGTGTTACGTTACTGTTAGACCCAGAACTAACACTTCCACAGCGAGACATTCTATACAGTACTTGGCCATTTTGTCATTGTGTGTTCACTGTAAGGTATGTGTACGCAAGGGGGAAAAAGTGTGACACTCACCCATCTCCATCTAAATGTATCTTTGTATCGCTCCATAACGGTAGAACCATCCCAATAGAGCAACTTTTACTAAAAACAAAATCAAAAATGGTCCATTACACTTCGATAACAAATCAACACTGTCGTTTCAACAGCATATTTGTACAAAAGCAAATCTCACCACAATCCAATGTGCAACATTTGCCTCACATACTGTATTGTATTACTACTCGTGACCGTGGAGGACAGACATGCATACCTGTCCTTATCAGTGAAGTCCATCCCCAGCAGGATGTTCTCCTCTGTGTCCTGGCGGCCGTTGGAGTAGACCACAACCATGTACCGCACCCGGTCTGACCAACCGCTCTCTAACCGGACCGCCTGGCGGACAGTCCAAGTACAAGTATTACAAGTAGCAGGAATAGGCGGAATAGGTTACATTTAGTATCATCTGCGTGCGTGCGTGTTTGTGTGAGTGCGTACAGTATGAGTGCCAAGATGTATGTTACCTGGGGGCATAAAGTGTGTGTGAGAAGAGTGAATAATTGTGTTTGTGTTTGGGAGTGTTTTACTGACCAGCTTAATGCGGTCCTCTGAACGGAGGGTGTTGATCATGACCTGTAGATGCTGAGGTAAGTCACCTGGAAGAGAGTCATACTGTCAACAATCCATTCAAACTGTGCCCCAGTAATGATCTTAAAACACACCTACATAATACAGTAGGGATGCTCCGATTTATCGGCCACCGATTTAAATCGGTCGATTTCACTCCAAATGACTCGATCGGTGATCGGCAAAAATGGCCGATCGCAAAAACCGATCTTTTTTTTTTTCTCCCTGGGGAAGACAGATAACTGAACAGAAAACATAGGAGGACGTAACAGTATGTAAACCATGAAGGCCACGTTTATGATGTCTTTTATACAGCCATATCGACTGACTTGGGCTTCAGGCCCTAACTGGGTGATAGGCCAGACTTTTACTATGCCATAAAAATGGGTCTGCGTTTGCTTGGTGCCTAATGGATCAAAACTTTTGTCTAAAAAGCAAAAAATATGTAGGCTATCCAGTCAGTAGGCCTACAGTTATGTATTTTTAAAAAAATCGGTATCGGTATCGGTTGATCTTGAGGAAAAAAATCGGTGATCGGTATCGGCCCCAAAAATCCAGATCGGAGCATCCCTATAATACAGTAGTACTTTATGGGTTATACAGTATAGCCATATAGCCACATTGTAGTAGTGTATACTGTAGAGTTCTGTTCAACTCAGAGCACCGCCCTACTTCAGATCAGTACCTCTGATCAAACCCTCCCGCACGGTTTTCAAACACCAGACACATAGACGGACGCATTTACAGACGTCTGTTACGCATGGAAGACCAAAAGCCTTCACATCTCATGACAGAAGTTGAAAATAAAGAGGAAAGTGTTCCAAAACATCTAATCTCTAAGTACAACCTTCAGGCTTATCAGTTAAAAACACCCAGTATCACAGTCATACATGTGCGCACAATGATCAGGGCCAGGACTCCTCTCAGAGCAGAGCATTGATTTGAATGACTGATGCTGTAATCGAGGAATCTGGCTGCATAGGACATGGTGATAAAGCTTTGTATCATGGGGATGGGGGAGGAGAGGAAGGGGTGGTGTATGGACTCCATATGAGGGGATAGCACTATCTCTGTAACGTTACTGCAATGAGACTCTCAGTATCACACAGGCACACACACGCATGGCACACACACTCAGGCACACACACGCAGGCACACACACACGCAGGCACACACACACGCAGGCTGGTTAGTCCAGCTTGGTGAGCTTATGTAACATCTTGATGGGAAACTCAAACAAGCAGAATCGACCAAACCCCTTTTTGTTTGGTTTGCCTTTTCAATCACATTTTAAAAGAACGATTGGGAAAATGTCACCGTGCTCTTGGGTCACTTCAACCCATTCTGACAATTGTGTCATTCAAAGTGCCACAGTGTGTTAACTTCACCACATATGGTTTAATCACAGGCGCTGTCTCAAAGGCCAAGCCACCTCATCAAATAGAGACATTGTTACAGAGCACTAAACAATGTCTTTGTGTGTGTTTACCTGCGTGTTTATGATGTGTGGGGGTCTTGGGGTCCTGTGCGCTGCTGCCCTGCTGGAGGAAGAGTGCAGCTCCTTTGACCATGAAGAAGCTCTCGGAGAGGCTGAAAGACAGACAGAGGGGGTGGGGTGGGGGGAGAGGTTTCACAGACGTCTCAGACTCCAGCAGAATCCACCCTGATGTTGTAACACGGTGATAGGAGAAACATTCATGAAACAGGAGAAGTGAAACAAAAGCTTCACACTGTAAGTCGGCTAAAGACCAGGATATCAGATTAGCATGGGGCCTGTTGAACTCTCTATGGCATACTGTGCCCCCATGATACCTTTAGTATTGTGACACAGCAAAAACCCTGCGCGCCGTGAACAAAGAGCGAAGAGAGCCTCGTTCTTCTCTGCAGCTGCTTTGTTTCTCTCTATTTGACATCTGTTCAACTTTGCCCTCATGTTGCTGTGCTCGACTCATGCCTGTGTAGAGGTCTGTTGGCACGGAACATCTGAGCCATAACAACCCGTTTTCCATGAGGTCTCTGACCGGTGTTATGCAATCCCTGACGTGTTCACTTGAGTCAGGTGAGAAAGCCATAGAGGACGACCCAGTGACCATCGCACACCATCTCTCCGGAGACTCATGAGGTACAATTACGGTCCATGTTCCACTAGTATTCTGGACCCTTACCAAATGAAGTGATGACTGTAATTCTACTGATTTTGTTTTTCCCTTGAGCCAGGGATAGAAGTGAATAACTTGGGGGATGTAGACACACACACAGAGGGCAAAATAAGAGAGCAGAGTTAGGTAAGAGGCATGGGCTGACTGGTTAATTGCTTTTCAAAGGTTCAGTGACCATGGAAGGATGTTCCAAGCTCATCAGTGAGTGAATGTCAGCAGCAACTTGCACTGGTGCAGCTTTCAGAGACCTTTCCTTGATGAAAACATGTCCCTCTGAAAATGAACTGACGGAACTTCATTAGGTCCACTGACCTTTCGGGGACGACCAGGCAATTGTACCCAGCTCTGTATCATATCATGTCATGTCTGTGTGTGTGTGTGTGTCTCTCTGTGTGTCTGTCTAGCCACCGCCCTCCCCTCTCTGCCCAGAGACAGGCCCTCCTCGCTGCTCTGTCCTGGACACGGTGGTGCTGACCAGGAGAAAGTGAGCTAGGCGTTTGCTGGACACACACACACGGGCCAGGAGGAACAGAGCGTGGCTTTGTTTGCACACAGGCTGCTCTCTCTCTCTCTCTCTGCCCCCACACAAAGCCTGCTATGACAGAGTGGGACTTGTCACAAGACCTTTTGTTTCTCCTCGCCTGTTTTGTAGCAGCATTGTTTCTGTACAAACTGTCCTGATTAAATGAGGATGATGATGATGATAATGTTGATGAGAGAGGCTCTGAGAGTACTGAATCACAGTGAATGTAGTTACTTACGTACTAACACCCTTAAGGTGTCTGATTCCTAGATATATTTGGGATGTAGAGTACTGAATATCAAAACATCCCAAGTGCCAGAGACAAGAGAGATACAATATATATGAACATACAGCAACAACTTCATAGTTGTATACTGGCAATCCCCTCTCTACTCCACTGTTACTGTCTACTACACTGTGACTGAGAGCAACCAGAGTGTCAATGTCTCTACAACAGCTGGTCTGAAAGAATCACTGAAGGACACCGTAGAGCAACAGTACAACTGTACAAACATGACTCTAAGGAACCAACAAAAACAGTAGGATAAAATCAGAGTTCAAATGATCATCCCTTGCCAAATGTAAAGAGGCATGAAGTGAAAAGTTGTTAACACAACATTGCTGTTATTCCAGTGACTATTGTGAAAGTGCAACAATTTCAAACTATCACCTCGACACCACATACAAATAATTCCGTAATGAAGCCACTGAGTGATGCACTCAGAAGTGTCTCCTCTGTAGTTAAGGGTGCCGAGAGGACTTACATGCGACAGATCTCTCTCTGAGTCAAAACTGCGTTCTCCACATAGTGAGGCACCATGGTGAGCATGGCTTTCTGGGACGGTTCCACAACCAGATGCATGGCTCCTGCCGGCCACTGGATTCCTCCCTCTCTGCGGTCTACGGATCTCCTCAGAAAGGTCTTCTCTTAAGCTTTCATAGCACCTCCAGGTGAAAATATATATATAGCCTACACGCATGCAATCTGCTGCCACAATAGACTTAAATACTGTATACACACAGTATCCAAGCGCAAGTATCCGTAAAAAAAAGTACAAAATAAATTAAGCTGCAGATCTTTGGTTGAACTTGACATGTATCCTGGGTTGGTCTGTTGAGTCCGTCATGTCTTTTCCTCTACTGTCTGTAGCAGTGATGTCTGTGAGGACCAGTGTTCTCTATGTCTGCTGTGCTCTGCCTGCTCTCTGCCCACGAGCACCGGCTTCTCCTCACCGCACGCGCTTGAGCAATCAGCACTCCCTCCACAACACCTCCCTACAAAAGCACCATTCAAGCATGTTTTGCCTCGGTTAGCTCGGAGGGCAGGGGAACTAGCTCGACGACAACTTGAGTTGCTGAGCAGAGCCAGAAGCTGTTGAACATGAAGAATCCCAAAGGATCTCTGGAAAAGTCCCTCGCTCAGCCAAAAGCAAACATGCTCCTGACGAGCATTCCACACAAAACATTAAAAAGGCATATTCAACTGGGTACACAACACTAGAGGCTATGGCATGGCACTCCAAACATAGAAACTCAAGCAAAAATGCTACAAAATGCTACCAACACCAGCACCGACACAGACACCGGCAACGACACCCACACCTCCTGTCATGTGGTCAGCTCTTTCTCTGGCTGTTGCATAACTCGTTTTTTTTCTTTCTTTTTTTCGCTGAGATCGCTGTGAGAAGCAAGGACTGCTGGAGGATAAAAAGTGTATCAGGTTTCAGCTTGACTGATACAGTACGGCCCTCAGAGAGACAAACATGCTGACATCACTGGGTCCTCGGGACACACAAGTCGAGAGGAGCAGCTCTAATGTGGACTGGGCTGCTGCCAACAGACTCTTTAATAATCAATGGTGCAACTATTACACCTTTCGCCCTACAGACAGTCTCTAGACTGGTGCCTCTTCATTGCAATCAACTCAAAGGATTCCGAAGACTTAACTCCAGATAAATCTAAACAAAGTGAAAGTGAAAGTGAATATAGAGTCCCAAATATCTGAAGGTGAATGTTTGCTCTGCTGTACTGGGCAAACGGCCATATCATTCACAGAGGCCATATCACTCACAGAGGCAATTGGCAGAGACATAGACACATGTTCCTATGGTGCTTATCGCAAGGGTAGGCATGTGAATGCAAGTATCCTGGCTAAATTCCCAATCTTCGCTCATCCCATCATGGCCACATAATCAACCACCCTGCTTTCAATCGGCTCATTCATCCCCTCTCCTCTACTCTGCTCTGCAGCTCTTCACCAGGTTGTTGCTGTAAATTATGTTTTCAGTCAACTCACCTGGTAACATAAAATACAAATGAATTCTGGGTTTATGCAAACAACACCCCCCCCCTCACACACAGAAGAGGCATTTGGCTCTGCCTCTCCTAAAATGTACTTCATCTGAATATTCTCTCCTTCAAACCGAAACATTCCTTCCATCTCGTGTATCTGTTACCACAGAGAATGTCATCTATCATGTCTCAATCTTCGCCCACCCTGTATGTTTCCTCATGTCTTTGAGATGGGTTAGGTCTGGGTTGTGTACGTTTGTGATGGCATGGCCCAGGGTTTGAGTACAGAACTGACTGTGTAGCCTACAACAACAAGACCAAATATTCCTTCTCACCTCTCTCCGACCAAGAAACTGACAGTCTAATCAAGAGATTAGACAAGCCCTGACAAAATAATATTACATCATATCTTTCTTTAGCAGAGCAGAGCATTCCATCTGTGCATTTCACTCCCAACAGCTCATGTAAAGTGTCCCCCCCCCCCCCCCCCCCCTTACTGACAAATTAGCTGTACAGCATCGTATGATGAAGACATTGATTTTGCTATTACAATAAAATTCACTGCAATAATGCATCATAGTTGTTCTCTTATGCCCAGAGTGAGCGCCATTTAAATGTCAGTGTCCATAGGGCTTGGGAAAACATACTGATTTCCTGGCTATACAATGCATACTATCCCCTCCATAAAATGGAGCACAACAGATCATGACTATACCTTATTACATCCCGTCATGTATCCACATTCTCAGCTATTCTGGAAAGCATGAGAGCTGAAACTCTACCCCTATGTGGACCTGGACATGCCTTTACCAGAGGCATTTAGTTAGGCACCAAGGGAGGCTAAAAATATTATTTCTGGACTAAAAGTGCTATTGCTTAAGTGTATGCAATATTCCACTGTGAGGATAAAAGCACAAAGGATTCCTCCTTTTATTTTTGGATAAAGTATGAAAAAAAAAAAGGCATACCTCTGATTTGCTTTCCGATCATCATCACTCCCAAAATCCTGTAAGACAAAGACCGAGATAAACATTAAAAGCTTTGCATGCTACAGTAAGCAGTCTGAGTAAGGCCGATATCCCTAGCCTCAGGCAGCAGCAGCAACTACCAACCCTGCGATCATAGCTCATAGTTCAGACCACAGTTGCATGAACTGCTGAACTACAGAGCATTATCTATCCATATAACCTATATCCATATGGCCTTGCTATGATACAGTACCTCCTAACAATATCACTGACATACAGTAGGTCTATGCTCAGCCATAATGACTCTGAAGAGACCCCTCTAGTGGCGGACATCACACAATCATCTGGGGACACGGTCACAAACGGAGGTTTCTGATCTCTGCGAAAATGTAATTCAATACCATCGTGGTGAGAGTAGAACCGCCACTCCTATGAAGACAGGCGGTAGAGCGGGTGTGGTTGTTGCCAGTAAGTCATTGCTGTGACGACCCTCTCCACCCTGTCTACCTGTTACCTGTGTGTGCGCCATCCTGGCAGGTAATGGAGGTGGGCATGGCAGAGGTCATTATCACATTGGCAGCACCTGGGCTTTGTGTGACTGGGTCCTTAAAGTCTCTTTCGGAGCCCAGTTGCAGTGTGCTCTCCGCCCTGAGACACCTTAGTTTTTTGGTTGATGTTTGGCCTTTGTTATTGCACCACCTACACACTCTTCCACTCACCTACACTACTGACTTCACTGATTACACACTCTATCTTTCTTTATGTTACTATTTTTGGTTAATAAATAATTTGTTAGTTTACTTGGTTGTGTGCGTCTCCCTCTTTTGTCATGACCGTGCGGCCCGGTTTGTGACACTGCATAAAGCCACCTGTGTGATCCATGACAGCTTCTTTTACCCAAACCAGACTTTTAGTACGTAGTTTGGTCTCTAAATGTGTGATGAAGCACAGTCAGTGCACTGTACTGTATGCCTTCATTTGGACTCTCACATACATTTGACAGTCAATGACAGGAACAGTTCCGGCAGATCTGATGCCCCAAACAGAGCCATGTCTAACAACTTGGTGCCATGGCTCAAAATCATTTGGAAAATGCAATTGTAATGTACAGTTTATGCAGGGGATATGAAAGATTAGACTACTTTTGTCAGTATGACATCTTTGTGATGATGTAATTAGTATGACATCATTGCTGCAGCAGTCAGCCTTCCTGTGTGTGTGTGCGTGTGTGTGTGCGTGTGTATGTGTGTGTGTATGTGTGTATGTGTGTGTGCGTGTGTGTGTGTGTGTGTTCTGGCTGACAATTATGAACTGCTCCCTGCCACTGTAGCATAATGCCTAAAAGATACATTATGGAAGATCAGCAGTGATTTATGCACATTATGTTTACTGAACTTCGAGGAATGAAACTCATAGTATCAGTATACACATGTAGGCTATAAGGTAGTACAGTACCTTAAAGAGTAGCTCCTAGCGCCCTCTACTGACCATACCATCTAACTATGATCTCATCTGTGTTTTGAAACATAAGCCCAGCTCACTTACACAGTAGTATTTTGACAGTCATGGGAACACTGTAATCAGCGGGTGGCAAAATGCAGCATCATCCAACGTCCCAATGACTCGATATGATTTCAAGCTTGTTTGCCTACATTATTATAAACATTCCTAGTCAGGGAAGACACTGATGAGCTGATCGAATCTATGTACAAAGAATATACTGACAGATGACTTGAAAGGAATTGCTTTCTAAATGTGTAAAAGCAAGATCCCAAACGAGTTTTACTATACAGTATGATAAGGCATTGTTGGATTTTAATAATACGCTTAAGATGAGAACTAAAAAGCTGCCTGCACAAATGCAATGAGTGCATTGTTCTGGTACTAATCCCCGGCTCAGATTTAGTTTACAAGCCAACATAGCCAGGCCATGACCATTTTCCTACTCATGACGCTAATAATTCCGCAAGACCAATACATTATTTTAAAGAATAACGGTCAAGCCTGGATAAATCGCCAATGTCGGTAAATTGACACAATTCAATTGATAAGTGAGAAGCGCCCAGCGCGGTACTGGGCCTATTGTGGATGTGGCATATCGCTATCGGTCGCATCCTCGGCGTTTCCTCTCCAGTGCTGCAGCCTACAGAGCGCACAACCCCGGCAGCGCTGGTCCGTTTCCACTTACCTCCCCCGCATTGGTGGTGGCGGTGCTGGCAGAGGATGCTGCGCTAGGGGTGGGAGAGCGCTGCAGGGTGACCAGAGCCATGGCTGGCTACTGCTGCTGGAGGAGGGGACCGTCCTTTGATAGGGGGAAGGAGGCGCGTTGCACTGGGACAAGATGCGCCGAGATTGTCCCTGTGCAGCACAGGTGAAAATACTTCAGGATCGCATTCAATCTTTTTTATCTGATTTCACCATCCTGATAAGATAATAACCCCATGATCGGCTTCAATAGTCATAGACGAGCAGTTTTGCAAACAAGTATGCCATTTCCTCCATGTGTCATGTGCCATGTTATCGCACAGACAAACAAAACACAGCGCAGGTTGCATGCGGAGCAGAAATGACATGCAGTAGTGATGTGTCGTTCGCGAACGAGTCGGCTCCTTTAAGTGAACGCTAGGAGCCGGTGTGAGACGCTTTTTACTTATATATATATATAAGACAGAATAATATTAATATATATATTAAAAGACAGAATAATAGGATGATCATATAACGTTGTTTTTTTTTTTAAATACCAGAAACGTCTAATTTTGGTTATAACATTAAGAGCCAGGCATGGTGAGACTTGTAGGTTGCGCCGGTCGACCCCTTTCCCCGCCCCCTCAGAGCGCAAAATTAAATCGCGGAAAAAGAAATCAAGGACGAGAGCAGAAATATTTTTTTTATTATATCATACAAATTAAATTGAAATATATGTGTCTCTATTGTTGTGTAATTGTTTATTAACCATACTATTGTGTGATTTGTTTGGGATGGTTTGTGTTTTGGATACTGTAGTTCATAAATAAAACGTCCAATACACGTGTTTGATGTTTTTACATTATAATTAATTTGTACATGTTTTTATATCAATCATAATGTAAAATTATGGTATTCTTGAAATTATACGGTTTAGTATAATTACGTTGAATAATTTAACAATTTGTGCACACACATACCAATCATAGGTCAAAACATTGCAAAATGTGTCTGAAGAGCCGTTTGGGAGCCGAAGGAGCCGGCTCTTATTCCTGAGCTCAGCCAATGGATCTGGCTCACTAAAAAGAGCCGGAATTCCCATCACTAACGCAGAGACAGCTGCTGACACTTTGCCGGAATGCTATGATTGGCTACTCCAGTTTGCGTGCGCGCTGTCATTGGGCCAATGTCGTCAAGGTGACTCTGGCCAGTCTGGCTTACTGCACTCCCTGGAAATAACACGCTATTTATCATGAACGGTATTAACATAAATATTTGCACATTTTGATCAGGAGAATTAAAGAAAAGGCTCATACTAGTAGGCCTACACAACTCACAGAACAGGCATACACATGATGCTTTGTTGCAATAAGGCAATGCTGAATGTATTTTTATTGGCATTTCACATACATTTGAACTTCAGTCTCTCAGGGTATAATAAATAGACTCACAATGATCATTCATAACCATTCTTTAAAAGTGCGGCATTTTGTTCTAGTGTATAGATCCCTTTAACACCACATTGTGTTATATTGTCTATTCCATTCCACTCAGGGCCTTGTCCTGTCCTGCTGTTCCTCTTGGTCATGGGATCCATAGCTGGTGTGTGATGGCGAAGCCTCAGAGGTAGAGTCAACGAACTGCTGGTTAGTCATCTCCTGTCCGGCTGTGAGGTGACTGGACTCCTGAAGGCTTCTGCCTGCAGTCTCAATGGGCAAAGCCATAGCCGCTCCTGCAGCAAGCAGGCTACAGACGCAGTACACAGACAGTGTCAGGTACACTGATGTCCTGAGCAACACCTGGGCCGAAACAGGTGGAGGTTAGTAACAGTCCTCTTAACAAGCCAGAGGGGTACCTCCCAGGCACACTGTACATGCTTTGTCTGTCATATCATAAGAGAAGTAAAGTTAGAATTGAGTGAGTAAAGCTAAAAGGTTGTCCATTATTCCTTACCTGTGCCACAAAGGGAGTCAGGAGGGCACCGACTCTTGCCATCCCACTGCTAGCGCCTATTCCCAGCGCTCTAGTGGCCGTTGGATAAACCTTAAAAAACATAGGATGGGAAGGACAACGTTTGCACACAGATTCCTCATGTTCTCAGTTGGACAAACAGCAGCTGATTTGAGCTTACCTCAGGTGTGTAAACATAAGTAGCTTGAAATCCCCCAGTGATGAAGGCTCTGGCGATGAAAATGAAGACTGTGAGAGCTGTCCTGTAGAGAGACAATCAGAGTTGAAAAGTATTTGACAGTTCTATAGATTCTACCGAATTCTACCGAATGCATAGATGCAAGTAACCAAGGCCAGTGGATCACAGCAAGGCGAGAGGGCTAAGGAGTAGACTCTACAGCTAATCAGTGACAGTGTGAGGCCCCTAATTAAAATGTTTCTCCCTCCCATGCAAGGTGAAGACAGCACTTACCTCCCAAGACAAGCATACAGGGGCAGAAGTGACAAAGAGAACATCAGGAAACACATCGCCATGCTTTTCTTCCTGCCAATCCGATCTATCACCCACAGCGCCACCAAAAGTCCTGCAGTGACAGAATATCCAAACCAGCTGTCATGGCTGCACTACTGTGGAGAACAACAAACAGACAAAGAGGCCTACAGAAACCATCTGCAAACTGCATCTCCCATCTGCATTGTGGGTTCATAAAGGTTATCTATGAGCTGCTTGCCTGGAAATTCAGCTAAAGTTGTCCAGAGTAGGTCTTTGTAGTCGTCTGTTGTCAAGTAGTTGCATTCCAGGTCACAACTCGGCTCAATCTTGGCACCTTGGGTCACTGGAGGAAGTAAACATGGATATTTATTTCCCGAAAGCAGACAAGCAGGTTTGCAGAAAAGGCAATGGCTATATGATATGCTTGACTGTTATGGGGCGATGTAGAGGTTTCTGCTCCTGAGTATCTAAACAAAGGAAAGTGTGTGTGTCTGTCTACTTAGTAGCATGGAGCTTTCATTCACCACCACACGTATCTCCGGCCTGGAACAGCTCAGTGGTCAAGAGGATCAAGCCAAAGTAGCAGAAAGCATTGGTAAACCTGAGGCAGAAACCATACAAACACAAACAATAGATCACACAGAGGGTCAAATCATTAATTTAGAAAACAGTGAGGAAAGGGTGCATTGGTTAAATAATACATGGTGATCATAAGACCCAAGGACGATGAGAGATGAAGACAATCTGTAACTTGCCATATGAACCACAGAAGAAGAGTGGTCCTACAATATTCAGAGGTGAAGAGATCTCTGATCCTGCCACGATCCTCCTGCCTCGCAAATTATGGAAAAAGAACACAACCCCATGCATAAGAAATGTGTACAGGAAGTAATTCATAGAAAGTTATCATAGATAAACACTGTCCTTTCACACAGACGGATGTCCAGACAAAATGTTGTATGTTTTTTACTGAACCTATGACCCCACCCCCCCCACTCACAAAGAAATATTAGTACTGCACCTAAATGATGTACACAACCTTACCTGAACAAGCACGGAGCACACCCTCTATATTTCCTTACCTGTTGGTTAGAAATCAGCTCCCCAGGGGGCATGGTCTTCCCATTGTCAGCAGCAATGCGATTCAATGTTGCCAGAGCATTTTCTCCGTTACCCGTCAGCACATCAAAGCGGGCACTCTCAGGCAGCCACTGTAGCAGACACAGACATGTGCATTGACACATGCAGAGAACTCACCTCATCCTCTTAACAATGCATTTAGATTGTACCATCCTGGGAGATGCATTCCAATCGTTTTGTTTAAAAAAACATCAATATTTGTATGTATTAGTTAACTGGCAGTACTTACAAAGCAGAGGGCAACGAAGACCACCAGGGGTGCAGTGGACAGGCCTAGCAGCCAGTGCCAGCCAAGAGTGGGCATTATCCACATGGCCAGAAGGACCTCAAACAGAGCGCCAATGGCCCAGAATATCTGATGGGTACAAAGACCAGAAGGGGATTAGTCTCCCTGGGATGTCCTATGCAACATAATAAAGTCTGCCTTATTACTAGGTGAAAGGAATGGCATGGCAGAACACTATCTATAGACCAATGTATAAACAGCATATCAATGTATAAACAGCACCTCAATCAACATAATGCAGGTGGCTCTTGACTTCATTGGGAGGAACTCTGAGTACAATGTCACCCTGAAAGAAAATGCATGGCTGAAATACAACTGCAAGAAACACTGAAGTGCAATACGTCTTGATTGTCTGCAATTTAATACAAAAGCATAAGCATATTTCCCTCTACAGTATTTTCGGATTCAGAATGATTGAGTCAGAATGATTGGAACAAGTTATATCTCTCCAGGCTAAAAATACACCTGTTTTGTTCCAGGTTGGACCACTATTGTTGCTTTGCCGTCTTCACAGGTCTAACAGTCCCAAGAGAGAATGCAAATGTGCTACAATAACAGAACAGCGTGAGCTTTTAATTTAGCCTGACAGGCTCTACTGCAGATAAACCCACTAATAGTCTTTCTTCTCCTTCATGCTATTCATGTTATTAAATTGGTGTAAATGAGGCATTTATTTAATCTGTACAGTAAAGTTAAAAGTCTGGATTGTCCTTCAACACTGCGAGCCTTACGGGGTGCACTCACGACTGTGGGGCTCCCCCTATGCCGAAGCCCACGAGACCTCGGAGGACCAGGATCCAGGCATATGTCGGAGCAAAGGCACTGAGGAGGCCGTAGTACAGGGACCACACCATACATATTGTTAGGCCCTGTTAACAACACACACACACACACACACACACACACACACACACACACACACACATCACACCTGTGTCACACCTGTCACCCAACCATAGCTTATCAAACTGATTGAATCATCTTTGCATCTCATATAGAGGAACACAAACAGAGACTTACTAGTTTTCTGCCGTACTTGTCACATACATTCCCCCATAAAGAGGAGCTAAGCATCATCCCAATGAACACCACCTGAGTGAGATGCAGCAAGATGATGACATCAACACAATGTTGATGAATGACATACCATATACAGACACATAATGAAGGCCATACAAAGAAAACTAATGGGGCCAATGTGATAAAATGTGTGTAATAAATTGAAATAAAGTGTATGTGATGGAGGAGTGATGAAGGTTAGGAGAGAGACTGACCGATGTTATGAAAGCCACCTGCCAGCTTGGCAGCCTCCACTCACAGTGCAGCTGAGGGGCCAGGATGCTGAGGATCATCATCTCCATGGCGTCTGCCATCTACACACACACACACACACACACACACACACACACACACACACACACACACACACACACACACACACACACACACACACACACACACACACACACACACACACACACACACACACACACACACACACACACACACACACACACACACACACACACACACACACACACACACACACACACACACACACACACACACTACATGACACAAAGCTGATAACTGTTGTTTTATGTCTAGGAATCCCTGTCATGACCACTCTCTCACCCATGCCATTCCAGTTACGATAGAGAGCTTCCATTGGAACTTTCCAAAGCCAATGGCCTCCACTGCTTCATCCACTGTAAAGGTATCTGGAGGGGATGAGAAAGACAGAGAGACAGTGTGGAAAGTTGTCGAACACAGGAAATATTGTGGCCAACATACTTTTACTTAATCGCATTTTCCGTCCTTCACAGACTTACCCATACATACTGTGTTTAACACAACAGACCAGCATTGACTTAAGGAACCATGATATGAAATTGTCAACACAGCAATTCAACACATGGACAGGTGCTACACAATAGGTGCATGATGGTGATGTCAAAATAGTTTTCTATTAGGAAGCTACTGATTGGTTGTACAATAGCAGACAAGTTTGTGTTCAATTAGAGTTGATTGCATGAGGGTCTGGGAAACATTCAAGATAACATGGTCATGCAATGTATAAAAATGTGCAGGTCTTCGCGGTTGGAAAATAATGTGTGAAACAGTTATACTGTCTCTACTGACCTTTAGTACGGTGATCTGTTCTGGGGGGCTGTGACCTGTTATCCCCCAGGTCAACAGTTTGCATAGTGGTGGTACAGACCTCGTAGTCGCCACACTGGTCCTCATCATTGTGACGAAGACTGTCTCCTGAACCTCGAAATGTCACCACACTGTCGCAACACAGCAATACTGTGTTCAATATCTTTCACAACAAGAAATGTGTGTAGAAAATGAAAAGGTCCCTATGAGCCTCCTACGGCATGTAGGTACAGTATGTCTCAACAGCAAAAACAAAACAACAAAAACAAAAGTAGGCGGTACACACATTTTCTCACTAATCCCGTAAGTAGGAAGCTACACGTACTCTGTACATTTGTTACATATACATGTTAAATATGAATAAGGTATAGGAGAAAGCCTGTGTAAAATAAATCACCTGATTTCAGGGTTTCTCCACTGTTGGTAGGTTATATTTGATGTTTTGCTCCAGTTGTTCATTTCGGTAGGACTGAGTGGTGAGTCGTCACTGAAAGTACCTGGACAGGTGTGTGCTGAGTTGGTTTAACCTGCTGGGGGCATTGATCTCAAATTACAGTAAGCCATCCAATCAGAAAACAGGTACCGTAGCTGAAGGGTGGGGTTAAAGCCACTGTAAACACACCATACAACTGTGTCTAGTGTAGATTCTATGATCAGGTTTTTACTAACAAGGAAAACACGCTTCCTCAGGAAAAGATGAAAAACATGCTTCTTAAACAAACAATTGGGTAAAGGAACATTACAAAGATCCGTGACTGAGTGCTGTGTTTATAATACAGCTAACACTGCCAGGAAAGGTTTTTAATGTCAATCTATGAAAAAGTAGAAGCATCATTTTGCAGGTGCATTTGGTAAGTGAAAGGTTGAATGGTTTCAGTTGAGTTTCAGTTGTGCTGAGGCAGATTAAGTTGGTATCAGGCATCAGAGGACAATGTGAGTTTATCTACACTGATAACCAGTTCTGATTACATTGTCGTGGATTTAACCTTACGCTAATAGTTTATTTTAATTACTTACAATTCAGGAAACCGGAGCTGTAGATCATCACAGTCATCACAGAGAAAGACCCTTTATTGTAGTAGGTACAATGCAATGCTAATTTGCTCAGATGGTCCCCTCCCTCCAGTTCCTGTGCCTCAAAGGTGATTTCAATATATACAATATTAACACAATTAAACATTTACAATGTATATTTTATCCACCCAAAGGGATATCCACCATAACATTAATAGACATTTTACCAAAACATGTACAGTAAAACCAGGAGGATGGTTTAGTGTAGCAGTAACTATGCCCATACAATACAGTATGATAACATTGCAATCACACATAATATACATGTACTGTATCTTTAAATAGATCATACCAAAAACCTGAAATGCAGCAGTGAAGTTATGTTCACATTGCCATTAATTCCAAAGCAGTTGGATTGAATAGAAAGGAATAGACATTATTGCTCTAGAGAGACTGACTGCTCGCAATATGATCTCACCCATGGGAGAGAGCTGGCGGAAACACATAGGAGAAACATTTACAACGCCTTACTTCAGCAGGGTAAGGCACTATTTTAATGGGGTGTTCTCTTGACAAACCCCTCTTAATATTGAATATAACTGAAGAAATTTAAAGAATATATTATTTCTGATTCAATTAATATACAATGCTAGGTTTTTTCCTTCTGTAATGTTAACATACTTTTATCTAGCTAATATATTTTATTGCAGATTAGAGAAAATGTTACACTGTGTACCATGCTCCATCAGAGGTCTTCTCTTGCACCAAGATGTGCTCTATAGAGAAGGCGAGTAGCCTTACTCATGGAATAACTCTGCTGGGAAAAACTACCAATGTTGAATTTCCAAACATGTTAGAAATGTTAAACATTTAGTTAGGCATGTTTAGGCCTACGGCTTTGGTTAAGGTCAAGGTCAGTTTTAGGTTTTGACATAGTCAGGCTGTCAAGGCAATGTCTAGTCAAGGCAAGGTCTAGTCTGAGCCAACTCTGCTCTTTATGTCTTTAGGGTCTGGGTCCTTTTGTCTCTGGGTCTGGTCAAGGATAAGCTAATGGTAACTCAGTTGGTTTGGATCTGCAGGTGAAGGTGGTGACAATGGGTTAGGACCACTACTACAGACCATCCACCCCCATCCAGTTTTTTTGTTTTTTTGTTTTGTTCAATGGCTGTCTTGACGCCTAGAAAGTCAAGACAATATAATCACGCTACAGAGGAGAAACCAGTCTTTGTGACACACTAACCATTGTTCCCCAATGTGAAGGGAGGGCTGGTTCCCCCCATACCCTTCAACCCCTTGTTAGTGATTGGTTTGACCTCACCTGAGGGCGGAATTGTAATCTCAATGCATAAAAAGAGATGTGACCTTGTATCTCGACTTTTCGTGAGAACCTTTTCACTGTTAGGCTTGTTCTGACATGCTTGTAAAACTGTTCTCCTCTTGCAAGAGTATATATTAAATACATTTTCCAATGCAATTTGAAATGAAGCAGGCTGCCTTTTTGATTCTATATCTAGATTTTCTATGACAGGTTCCACCCTTTTCAGCCCGCCTGTAGCCATCATATCGGTGCTACCGTCTTATGAACCCTCCTGACTACTAAGATGCTGTTACTTTGTTAGTTTATTGCTTACTTTGGATTCTCTTCTCTCTGCACTGTGTGGTGTTAGGTGTCCTCCTGCTGAACTGTGTTGACAGAGCGGGCGTGTCAGCCTACTTCCCATGGGGAGCGTGGCTGGAAGGTATTCACTGACGCTGTTTAGTGGCTCAGTAGCTAAATGCATGGCCGGGTCTTCCTTCTGTGAGACTCCTACGCCCAGAGGAAGGGCTCTGCCATCGACAGGGTGGGTCTGGCCAAGGTGGAGACTTCGACCCTTTCTCAATGGTTAGAAACTGTTCCTCTTGTTCTTCTCAAAAGGTATTAGAGGAGAATATCGAAGGGGAGGAACCAATCTTGTTGAGAAAGGGTCAGAGAGAAGGCCTAGAGATGTCAGACATCAGCCCAGTTGAAAACTGCTGGTTTCTTACCAGTACCACTACAATACAAATTGTCACTGATGTTAACATTATGCATACCATATCTTTTACAGAGGCGTCATCACATCCTGCAGACTTCACCCTCCTCTCCTTTTTTCTATTTATCTTGTTGTTGTCTTTTGGATGCAAACACTTCAAATCACAGATGAATGAAATGCTGAGGAGATCAGGGAAGACACCCATTGATGCACTCTGAGCTTATGGGGGAGGGTTGCATTATATCCTAAATGTTTAAGGTTACATGAAATACTTTAAATGGATAAATATGAAAATGAGCATTGATTATATCTGATGTACACCTGCAGAACACTTTCTTAGGAACACTACAGTAATACTGGGT
The DNA here is from genome assembly GCF_963989245.1 of Nansenia antarctica. Lineage (NCBI taxonomy): Eukaryota > Metazoa > Chordata > Actinopteri > Argentiniformes > Microstomatidae > Nansenia > Nansenia antarctica. The sequence goes on from NC_137689.1 coordinate 55,736,400, forward strand.
AGGGCCCTTCTCAAAACAGCCTCAATTCTTCATGGCATTGATTCCACAAGATGTTGGAAACATTTTGGAAACATTCATGACATGACATGACAACATGACATGATTGCATCACACAATTCTTCTTCTTCTTCACACAATTTTTCAGGTGCACTTTCAAACTGTGAATCTCCCGTTCTAGCACATCCCAAAGGTGTTCTATTGGATTCAGATCCGGTGACAGGGAAGGCCACTGAAGAACACTGAACTCATTGTCATGTTCCTGAAACCAGTTTGAGACAACTTTTGCTTTGTGTCATGGTGCATCATGCTGGAAGTAGCCAGAAGATTGTGAGGTAAATTGTGGCCATGAAGGGATGCACATGGTCAGCAACAATACTCAAATAGGCTGTGACATTGAGGCGATGATTGATTGGTATTAACGGGGCCAATAAAACATTCCCTACTACACCACTACACTACCTAGTGCAATATGACAACCCTAGTCGTCTATCTGTACAGTATAGTATAGTGGATAGTGTACATAGCCTTTATTTATTTATGTAAACCAGCTCCTTCCCTTCTTGTGTTTTTTTAATTATTTTTTTCTCTCCTAGCACCGGGGGAGCCACCCCTCCTAAATTTCGTTGTTTGGTACCTGTACTATAGCAATGACAATAAAGACCATTCATTCATTCATACCTCCACCAGGTTGGAATGTACAGGTGTTCCTAATAAAGTGTTCGCTGAGTGTAAAAGTTTGTTGTAATACTCTCAGCTGACAGTAGACTGTGCTCTTGCATCACACTGCTGGCATTCAAGCTTAACCAGTGCTGTTCCATTATGAAAATAAACATACTGACAAACCATGCAGCACATCAGAGGTGTATAGATGTACAATTCACAGTTTATACATATTTATATATTTGTATATTTGTGTGACAACAATAGTGAAAGGTAATTGGTAGTTATTTTATTCTGAAATGTTTGGCTGTAATACATAACTACCACCAAGAGCCTATTGTCAGTTCAACACAGGTGCATCTGTTAAGGCTTTAGGTTATAACTTGGCTCCTGTACAATTACATAAATAATTTGTTGAACAAATTTAGTATGGCTAAAAAACACTTCCTCTACATTACAATACAAAAAAACTATTGTAAGGCATGGCACCAGGAGTCTCATCACTAGTTTAACAAACACAGTCTGTTGCGTAAAAAAATAGTAAAAGGCTCCTAAACCTGGTAAAGTAAAGAAGACTCTCCTTGGCAATGTCCACATATCATCTTCGCGAAAACTGACAGTGACTCCAGTTCTTCCTTGCCTATATAAAGTGGCGTTGCCTATAAAATCCAAACGTAAAAACAGAACAAGAAGACAGACACACCACATCAAATATGGCCCTCTTGTTTGATTTGTGTGCTTAAGTGCTTTGGTTAAACCAATAATAATCCTGTCAAGTGGGTAGAATCTGACACAGGTGTCTAGGCAGAGCAGTGGTGGCCTAGCTGCGGGAAGTGTGTATGTGTGTGTGTGGGGTGGGGGGTCACCGTCGGAGCAAGGCAATGGCCTGGCCCCCGCCTTGAGTAATGATGTATTGGGAGGGAACAGCTGTAGCTGTGTCCAGGGTGCTGTAGGTGGTGTACAGCCCCCCCACCTGTAGGTCTACCAAGGGCAGGCCTGCTGCAGGTGTGGTCGTTAAGTTGGGGACATTCAGCTCACAGTCAGACAGGCAGAGAGGGGAGTGGTTAAAGCTGCCCAGGGTCTCCAGGTTGAAGCCCTCCTCCCTCATTTCCTCCCAGAGGCCCCCTAAGACACAACATACAGATGGTTAAACACAAGTCCTACACCAGTTTCTACACCAGTTTCTATTTCAAACATACCATCCCTCCTATCTTCAGAACACACCAGCAAATTCCATGATGCCGGGATCCAGTGCGCCCACCTCGGCTGTGACATCAGGGTAGAGGTTGTACAGACTGTGGGGGGGCCTGCAGGGGGGCTGTTGTATAGGTGGGCTGTGGTAGACGTCTGAGGCAGCGTGCAAAGGGGGGGTCCGGCCTAGCACATGGGAGCAGGGGACACAGGTCATGCTGGGGTCGTAGCGCTTCCTGTGGCAGCCCTCCGGTCGGACTGTGATCAGCTTGTCCAGTTCGTCTAGGGAACAAGAACATGACTTGTGGTAAACAGTTTACAGTGTCATATATATATATATATATACTGCAACCTACATAGATAACTGCAGCAACTGTATACGGCTTAAGGCCTACAATATATTAGGGCTTAGGGCCTACCTACAGTATATTAGGGCTTAGGGCCTACCTACAGTATATTAGGGCTCAGGGCCTACCTACAGTATATTAGGGCTCAGGGCCTTCCTACAGTATATTAGGGCTTAGGGCCTACAGTATGTTTCCTTGTCTCCTATACCTGGGTTGGCCATGCTGCTGCGGATGGAGGTCAGGTCCTTGCGTTTCCACTTTTGCATCTCCTCCTCCATCTTGTCTATCTTGGCTGGGTTGAGGGTCCACAGGCAGCCCTTGCGAGAGGAGCTACCCTGCTTGTTCTCCACCTTCTCAAAGGACTTATTCAGAGACAGGTTGTGTCTCACAGAGTTCTTCCAGCCGTCAGGAGCCGACTGTCAAGAGGACCAAGCATCAGAGGACCAAGCATCCGTGATAAAATCCTGATAATAAACTTCAGTACAACACATTACATCAAGCATGTCAACGTGAAAGGAAAATGATCAGCACCTCCCTCCCTCCGACTTACCTGGAAATAAGGGAAGTGCTCCTTCATGAAGCCGTAGATCTCACTGACAGGGAGGCTGCCTGTCTGGCTGTTCTTCAGAGCCATAGCAATCAGGCAGCTGTCCAGTGACATAAACATGTCAAACATCATCACTTGAGACTGCGTTCACATATTATGTGACACATTCTAATGCTTTGGTCCTCATATCGGGATCCGATGTAATGATCTGACCTTTCGAAATATGTGAATACATTGTCTAAAATCAATGACACATCTCTAGTCAACTAACACAGCTTGTTTTGTGAGCCTGATAACAAAGTAAAGTAGTGTTATAAATTAATTAACTATGACTAATAATTGCTCACCAAATCCATTGCGTTGCAGTATTTTGGCTTGACTAGCAAGTTTGTGTTGTGATTCTCAACAATGTTGAAATGTAGTTCCGTGTTTCAAAAGAAAAGTTTTGATTGATTGCCGATATGAGGACCAAAGTATTAGAACGTCACATATACATTCCTTCCATATACATAATTTGCCTAAATGAATTGATGACACTGGAATGGAATTTCAAAGGCATAGTGACTGACTGTGTTACCTGTAGGAGTAGATCGGTTTGGGGAAGGTCTTGGTTTGTAGGAGGTCCTGGTTCTGGTCCTGGGTTCTGTAGGAAGTGATGGTGTGGTGCTGCTCATAGAGGTTCTGGTCTGAGTAGGAGGGGCTGCTATAGAGGCTGGTGGGGGAACACTGGGGGAAAAGAACATCAATCAGGAAGTCACATCTCTATGAATCCTTTGCATGGCAGTAGGTGGAGGTTACCTGTTGTAGTTCCTGAGCTGGGCTGAAGACCTGCTGGTGGGAGTGATAGTAGTGGACTGGAGAGGACTGGTACCCTGGGTACCCTGTCATCTGAAAGAAAGGGAGACAAAGTGTTGGTATGGGAAGAGCATTGTAAAAAGACAACAACGTTGAAATAAAACTGATGAACTTACGTTTCCATCTTGAATGTTCATTCCAGTATAACTATTCTGCATGTTGTTATGGGGTGGGATCATGGTGTCATCATGTCCTAGTACTGTATTCATGCTGCTTTTCTGATCTAGGAAAAAACATAGAAGGGTTTGTAGGTGTCAGGTGTGTGAGTGTGTGTGTGTGTGTGTGTGTGTGTGTGTGTGTGTGTGTGTGTGTGTGTGTGTGTGTGTGTGTGTGTGTGTGCGTGCATGAGAGTTGACTGTGACTATGTTTTGACTCTACCTAACTGTTCTTCCAACGTGCTGTTCTGGGCTCCTGTGTTGAAGTCTAGCCTGCCTGTGGCCATCTCCTGCAGCCGGGGAACATCCACAGTGGTGAGCCAGGATAGAGATTGCAGGTCCCCTGGCAGCTCCTCAGTCTGCTGGGACGGCTCTGTGGTCAGCAGCCTGACAAGTGCAAAAAACTGGTTAAGATCTACTGTACAGTTAAAATTGACATGTACTTAAGTGTGTTCTTTTGGAACCAACAAAGTTGGACTCAAACAACAAAGTTGCTATTCAGTGGCCAGGTCGTCGTTGCAAATGAGAATTGGTTCTCAACTGACCTATCTGGTTAAATAAAGGTTAAATAAAAAAATAAATAAAGTAACTCAGTTCAGCAAGCCATGGGGTTCAGACTTTTAACCAGACTTAAATGGCAAACCCCTGTCAAGGCCTTAAGAATGATGGTTACCAACTTAATACACATAATTGAGGGATAGCATGCAACCAAGTTTACAAACTGAAGAGTAGCGCAGTTAATACATAATCCAATCATAAAATTAGCATTGAATCAATTAGGCCTAGCTACATAACAAAAGTGTTATTGTTAAGAAAAAGGTACATTTCAGACAGGAATGCTCGGTAATAATAATGTAAATTAATTACTCAGATTAAATATACTAAAATATATATTAATGTATATTAACATTACATTTTAAGCATTTAATATATTTTTCTTGGGATTTTTTTCAGGATATTTTACAAATTTTATTGTTCAAAGCTGTTGCTTAGAAGTTTTACTCACAGTCCAAGATGACCAAGATATCTACTTGCCAAAACTTCTAAGAAATAAAAAAGCTTCTAGTTGATCCTAGAAGTCTGTGCATTTAAATTGAAGGATTAGTTACCCATCTCTCAGGGACATTTCTTGGGGTCCCATTGGCTGAATCACAAGTAGAAAGGTAGGTCATAAATACACCCTGACAGTAATCCAAATGTGGAGTACATTATCTGCAACAGTTGGCCTGGCCAATGAGTAATCATTACTAACGGCAGTCCACAGCCCAGTGGCACGTGGCTCTGTTGTTTCCTAAAGGCTCTTCCCTGACTGTGTATCCACTCACTGAACCCCACCTCCCCAATTATGTTAACCAATGTCTGAATTAAGCTGTCTGAGTGACAGCCTCATGGCCAAAAGTAAAACAAACAGTGCTAACTGATACTCTGTCAAGTACCAACCCCTCTGCACAGACCTACAAACCCTCACTTGTGCTGGAGCAAGCGACGGTGATACAGAACACTTAGCATAAAAGTTGCTTCATCAATACACATGAGTAGGCGTTAGGCTAAACATTTTTTGTTGCATGTTTTGTTCATATGATTGTATTAGCCTAGTTCTTTGCCTATAACAAACAAACAAACAAAAAACTCAACTCAAAACAAGATCAAACTGCACTTTAAACCAAAGCCAGGGAGGCGGTGCCCTATTTATATAGCTATTATTATTATCATTATTATTATTATTATTATTATTATTATTATTATTATTACTTTCTGTTGCTACAAACATAGCCTAATAATAATAATAATAATAATAATAATAATAATAATGTTTTATTTGCCAAGCAATCAACTTGTCAATCAATTGTTAGAATTGTATTCTTTGCTCTAGGCACAGCCATAGTTGGTTCTCCTGGAACAATTAGGAGTTAAGTGCCTTGCTCAAGGGCACATGCAGCTCCCTCCTGAGACGGGGATCGAACCAGCAACATTCCAATTGCTAGCCGGCCCCTCTAGCCACTAGGCTTCCGCCGCCCCCATCCCCTTCCATCTTAATCATAATCTTCCATCCCCTCCAACAAGCTGTTTTACTCACAAGATAAGTGTTGATATGAGATCAAGTGTGGGCCTTGTCATGCTTATAAACCAGTATGGGACTGGCTTGATAGTTTACATGTTCTAGAAAAGTATAACAGTGGTTTGGTTTCAGAAGAGTACAATAACATTGTATGTGACTTTAGGCTGCTCTCTTAATTACCTGAGTAAAAATTAGTTGAAACCCTACAGAACACAGCTGCCCTTTTATTTACATGGCAGCTATGTTGTTATTTGTACTGTATGATAACAGGTTTGAGTGTTTCTCATTTCGTAGGTATTTGGTCAATGTCAGCTGAACTGTCAAGAGTATAGGCTAGTATATCCTGGCCCTGTGAGGACGTAGTAAAGCCTTTACTTTCTAAACTATCTTGGGTTTGGCAGTGGTGGTGGTACAGGCTACAGTACTATAGCTACAGACAACACACAGACAACTTCACAGCTGAGCATACAATCTCAAAACAGTTTTGCTTGAAATGTGACTCTAAATAAAATCATAAGATTCACCAACCTGTGTGAGGGAAACATCCATGTAGCCTAACAGGGCCACGAGTATGCAATTCACTTCCAACTTAGCACAAACTGAGGATTCCCTCTGACGTTGAAGTCCCTTACTTCTTTGTCAACAATGTTGCTAGGTGAACCCAAATGAACACAAGAAGGTTGAAGACAACCTGTCCCGGGCAACTATTGTGTTATCATAGCCTCTGATTGGCTGAAAATAAAGCTGAACTCTTCTCTCATTTCGCAGGGCACACACTGTATGAACAATGTGTTCACCCAATGTGTCCTCCCTTTGCTTAGCAGTAAAAAACTGCCAAGAGGTTACTAAGAGGTAACTTTGAGCAGTGTCCCCTAGTTTTCTATATTGAGGTAACCCCTCCCCACCAGTTTTGGGGAGAGATCCTCCTCCCCCATCAAACTCGTGCATGGGGCTCAGTCTCGCATTGCTCCTACAGCGGGAGTGAAAACAGAGCTGATGGGCTCTGACATATCCATTCAGACCAAAAATTATTCATTCTGCTGAGGGTTTTGCATATTTCTTTCTTTCTTTCTCTCTCTCTCTCTTTCTTGCACACACGCATACGCACACGCATACGCACACGCATACATACACACACACACACACACACACACACACACACACACACACACACACCTCCCACAGCACAGACAACAAAAGCCTACTCTAGCAGCTTTCAGATTTGTTCTAATGCATCAGCCAAATGTAGCTCACTAACTTGTGTACACTATTGAAGGGCCATAGCCACACTTTCAAAACTACTGACTGAATCTAGCAGCCACTACAACTAAAGGTTATGTCTAGTCTTGCCTGCAGACCATGAGCAGCTGATCCATAGGGTCAGTCCCTCCTACTGTAGCTACCTGAAGTCATCTGAGGAGGGGTGATGATGACCTCCAGAATTTCCTGCCATCCTAGGCAGTGTCACCCTCTATCATCAGCTGAAAGTTAGCTAGATCAGCAGAATAATTAACCTGCCATTTGGTGGGTTAGATATGTTATATCCATTGAAAAGGTAAATGAATTATGACACAGATTACAGTTGTTTGAAAACAGAACGTAGCCTCGGCTTAGCAGCTACAACAACTACACATACCGTCTAGTTGGTCAACTTGACTGACCAAAAATGGTCTCTTTGACTTTGGCCTGACCTTTCTTCTAGAAGCACACTCAGGTCATGATAGCAAATTGGCTGGTAATCTAACAGAACAGTACTATCATCTAGCTGGGTGGCTCAGAAAATCTCTGGGTTCATTTGACTAGCTAGCTAGTACATAATACCAGATACTCTATAGCTATGGTAATACCAGATACTATAGGGCTATGGTAATACCAACAGACAGTAATACCAGATACTCTATAAGGCTATGGTAACACCAGATACTCTATAGGGCTATGGTAACACCGGATACTCTATAAGGCTATGGTAACACCGGATACTCTATAAGGCTATGGTAACACCGGATACTCTATAAGGCTATGGTAACACCGGATACTCTATAAGGCTATGGTAACACCGGATACTGTATAAGGCTATGGTAACACCGGATACTCTATAAGGCTATGGTAACACCAGATACTGTATAAGGCTATGGTAACACCGGATACTCTATAAGGCTATGGTAACACCAGATACTCTATAGGGCTATGGTAACACCAGATACTGTATAAGGCTATGGTAACACCAGATACTCTATAGGGCTATGGTAACACCAGATACTCTATAAGGCTATGGTAACACCAGATACTCTATAAGGCTATGGTAACACCAGATACTCTATAAGGCTATGGTAACACCAGATACTCTATAGGGCTATGGTAACACCAGATACTCCATAGGGCTATGGTAACACCAGATACTCTATAAGGCTATGGTAACACCAGATACTCTATAAGGCTATGGTAACACCAGATACTCCATAGGGCTATGGTAACACCAGATACTCTATAAGGCTATGGTAACACCAGATACTCTATAAGGCTATGGTAACACCAGATACTCTATAGGGCTATGGTAACACCAGATACTGTATAAGGCTATGGTAACACCAGATACTCCATAGGGCTATGGTAACACCAGATACTCTATAAGGCTATGGTAACACCAGATACTGCATAAGGCTATGGTAACACCAGATACTATATAAGGCTATGGTAACACCAGATACTGTATAGGGCTATGGTAACACCAGATACTCTATAGGGCTATGGTAACACCAGATACTGTATAAGGCTATGGTAACACCAGATACTGTATAAGGCTATGGTAACACCAGATACTCTATAGGGCTATGGTAACACCAGATACTCTATAAGGCTATGGTAACACCAGATATTGTATAAGGCTATGGTAACACCAGATACTCTATAGGGCTATGGTAACCAGATAGGCTACTCTATAGGGCTATGGTAATACCAACAGACAGTAACCTGTTTCGAAATAATCCACAATACTTGCTGACAACGACTTTTAATCTTCTAAACCAGTTACTAGCCGTGGAGCTGGCCATCAGCAACACCACGGACCAAACAAGGTTGCACTAGTGACCAGTCACTGTCATATGAGCCAAGTCAACAAAAACAACATCATTTATGTTTCAATACGATAGCGTACTGCTGTGCTGTATGTCAGTGCCTTGTTTATAACTTATAATATATAAGCACAAGCAAAACGAAAGACAACAACTCGTGACGTTAGAATTATAAGGTTCTATCTCAATTTTTGTCAAAATTGAGTTTTTTTTTACATAATCTGATCCATTAGGTGTTTATGAATGCCTGTGTGGTGTTATTTTTTAAAATGTTGAAATGTTTCAGTTAGTAATTCATAAAATACAAAGGTTCCATCTCACAAAACATAATGGAATGTAAAAACGTTGACGCTCAATATCTCTGCACTACCCTAAACGGAGATAGAACCTTATCATTCTAAGCTCACGATTCACGAACTGCCTGCTGTTGAACAAGTAGTTAGTATCATTCACATGGTTATGTTTAATTGTGAGCTGTGTGGAAAGGGGGCAAGGGGGAAAGAGAAAGCCCAGAGTCCTTCCTTACATGTTTTCAGAATCCTCCTGGTCCCTGACCCTGACCTATCCGTGACCGCACATCAACCCGCGTCTTTGCCCGCGCAGTTCGACACGCTGGAGCCAGGGTTGCCAGATGGGTTTGACAATTTCCAGCCTAACCACAGTTTAAAAACGGCTAAATCCACAAAAAACCCAGCCCAAAACCTATATTATCAGACAAACGCTGATTACTATTGGGCAGGTGCCCATCTCCTGCCCCTAAACTGTATGTCTGTTGCCAATTATGTTTGTAAAATAAAATTTAAAAATCTGCACATTGTATGTAGCTACTAGGGTGTGTGTTTTAACTTCATGCATTTTGTAACTTTCAGGCAGTGACATTTTGATACCGCCTAAATGCTATTTATCCAACCCAACAGACTATAATGTTTTTTTTCCAGCGTGATCAAAAGTAGCCCATTCGGCGGTAACCCGCCCCATCTGGCAACCCTAGCTGCAGCGGGAATAATGCTCGAGCGCGCGCGGAGACCTCCACCTCACTCCTCATTGCAGTCAGTCAGTGCTTATTCTGTCATTTATTAGCAATGCTGGATCCTTGGATCATGATACTTTATATCAACATCACTTTTGATCCAATAGTAGTACAGTATAACATATTGTTTGCTTCTGATCACTCTGCAAATTCCCGCTCTGCCCTTCAGCAGGGTAGCACATTATTCACTGAAAGAGGCTGACCTGATAGCCTACATTATTTTGGAGGCGAAATGACACACAGTAGCCTATATGCTATAACAGCAGCAACAACATTTTGTAAATTGAATTATGTATACAAGTTATGTCTAATACACTGATGTAGGCTACTGCATGCAACATTTTGTAAATACAGTATCTGCAGCTTAACCTATTATCAGATGCTTCACTGTGATTGTCATGTGTGGTTCCTACTACACCAGGAAAAGATTTTGTAAATGACAATAATATTTTTTTCACACCAGGGATTTGTTTGATCTGCAAGAGCTAGAGGCATTCAGTCTGGTGCACTCTGCAAAACGGAACAGGGAATGAGGCCAAGCTACAAAAAACTGAAGCTGAAAATGAGGACATCATGACACTGTTTTTTGCAGTGGCTGTTGCATTCTGGGATGTCTATAAATCCAGGTGATATAGGTAAGGAACTGTGTACTCATTCAACGTTTTTAGCGCTGCTCTCGCCCATCAGCTCCCACTTCTCAAGCATCTCTGTAGCTAACTGCCCACTGCCTGCCTGCTCTCTCCTAACCAAACCAGACTCAGCTACTCTCAGACACACTGAATCTGATCAGACTTCTCTATCATATGCACATATAGAATAACAGCATGTACATGTACTCAAAGGTAAGAGCTTTGACTTATGATTTGTCTTTTGATTTTCAGTGCATGTTTAATGACTATAGTTTGTATTTAACATAATACCATAAAGTAATCTTCTCATCTGTCTTTGTATATCTATATATTTCAGTGTGACAACTCTCTATCAGTAACTATCATGGTTTTATCTCTCTTTAGGTTTCTATTATGAAATACTCCATCAAATCATAGCCCATTTTGATTTGTCGAATAGCATTTAACCTAGAAACAATTGAGACGGTGTTGTTATACTGTTCACATTCACTATCACATTGCCAGATCTTGTTTGTCCACTGTATCCTCGAAGGGTTTTGCTCACTGAATTAGCCATGGCTGAGGTACTACAGCCAGGTCCTGTCTTGACCTTCAGAGTCCTGGCCTGTCCTCGGCTATCTGTTTGCTCCTATAAATAAAGGATTAGTCGAATGTTGAGTTGTGTGGGACTAATTGAACCTGTTAATATTCATTTGGATATCCTGTGATGCCTTGTCCTCTGCCCTCTCAGTAGGCAAGGTTGTAATTGGTTAGGTCACGTACCCCTTATGTCCTAAAAGGTTAAGCGGTCAAGAGGTCAAGGGTTCACTGTTTTCTTCCACCAATAGTGATGTAGCTGGATTGATATTGTGGTGTTTGTTGTGTTGTGGTAGTGGCCGTGGTGGTGGTGCTGATGGGCTTGGGCTTAGAGCTGTGCCGGTCAGTGATGCTGTATTGACGCTTGCGTGACCTCAGATTGAAATTGGTGCACCTGATGTTTCATTACTAGCAGATATAGGCATCTAAAGGCAAACAGAGAGGGCAAAACTTGTGTGACTTATATATGAGCATCATGTGTAGTAGAGCACCGTTTGTGAACTTGATATTACTCTGAAATGAATCTAGGCAATATGGATTGGACATACAGTAAGTACTGTTTTAATACTGTGTAATGAGTTTACAGGTTTATGTATTGCTCCCATCCAGGGAGAGAAAGAGAGAGAGAGAAAGAGAGAGAGATCGTTTTTACAGTAAGGTGAAAGAGAGGTGCAAGGCAGCAATGACAGAATCTGGCTGAGGTGTGGGGTTATCATACTCAGTATGAAACCTTTAATGGGAAAATCAACCCCCCTGACTGTGGTGTAATTGGATTTTCCAGAGACTCGTGCTAAATCAAAGCTGTTGGGTACAGCAGCGCAAAGCTTGTTAAGGCTGGACAAGTCTCACCTCCACAGACTACTTTTGTGTGTGTGTGTGGGGGGGGGGGGGTGAGAGTGTGCTTGTGTGTGTATGTGTGTGCGTATGTGTGTGTGTGTGTGTTTGTGTGTGTGTGTGTGTGTGTGTGTGTGTGTGAGTGTGTGTGTCTGTGTCTGTGTGTGTGTGTGTGTGTGTGTGTGTGTGTGTGTGTGTGTGTGTGAGTGTGTGTCTGTGTGTGTGTGTGTGTGTGTGTGTGTGTGTGTGTGTGTGTGTGTGAGTGCGTGTGTGTGTGTGTGTGTGTAAACAAATGTGACAGGGTCTGGTGAAAAAGTCCTCAAGTAGGGCAAGGCAATTTTTCTGTTTTTTCCAGATTATGAAAGTGCAGACAAGTAAGCTTTCAAATGATGTTTCATACATTAAAATCTGAAAATAGTTGAAGAAGATATGCTTTTTTGAATGTTGGTACCCCTCAAACCAAATACAGGAGTATCTCGCTCTGAATCAAAACACGCAAAACAGCTGCTAGTAGCTATCAGCTAAGAAGGTACATTGCAACTACACATAATTAGATGATCACACGTCCTAAAACGTAACTTTGTTTACAAGCCATGTATCACTTACCCAGTAGCCTATGGTAGACGATACAGTGAATCCAATTCACATTCAACTCCACTTCAACTTTTGTAAGATGCCAAAAAAACATTTTGGTAACTTTGCGAAATGTTTCGAAACGATTCGATGTTGGCCAGTAAATGGAGCATGCCTGAGTTTCTTTGTGACATTGTGAGGAAAGAGAACTAGAGTAGGGCATGCAGATATGTTGGTAGTCATCTAAAATTAATATGATTTAGGATAGCTAATAACAATGTTGCATATATTGCCTAGCAGAAGCTTCGTTGTCTGTCCGGTATGCTCTCGTCCGTGACTTCCTTTATCTTAATCAGTGTAACGGTAATGCAAGATGCCTTAGTTAGTGTTTACACGATGCTCAACTTTAAATTTTAAACAGATTGAATGAGATTACAACCGAACCATCAGTTAGGTCCTCAGCAACAATAAATGATGATGAAAACATAAGATTACTTTTTTCAATGCAAGAAAGGATGCCACTGATAATTACACAAATGTGACCAAACTATTTATTTATTAATAGTTAGAAATCAATGGGCAACCATGTTTCAGTGTTAGATAATGACTGTCAAATAATGACATGAAGAAAACATCCCTTTACAGTCCACATACAACCTTGTCACAATTTTGTGTGACCGTCAATTATTTTATTTTTTTAACTGTCAAAAGGTCTGATGCTGACCGTCAACTGCCAATTTTAAGAACACATTTTCAACCCCTAATACACAGTGTAGCAATGTTGGATGATGACCATCAAATGGCAACCATAAACCAACATGGTATGATGAATGTGTTAACACATTCTACTGTGCAACGTTTGGTTTCAACATTGTTCCACAGTTATTTTTCATTTTTGTCTCTCTATGGTTGGCACAAGACAGTGAGCATCACATCACATACGTTTATACAATGTTTGGAATTAGACAATGCAGTACCATACCATTTTCTGTCATGACCAATATACGACACAACACGTCAGTTGTATTAGTTGTCAATGGGATAGGTTAATCCCATGCAGGCCTGATACTGTAGCCTGGCAATGGCAATGATGAGCGGTTTTTAATTAGTCCGAAATGTATCTGCCTAATCAAAGATCAGTAATACAATACCTGCACTGTAATTTTGTGCAAGGATGAGGAGGGGGTTCAGGCGGATGGAGTTTCTACCTTGTGTTACATACACACACACATGCACGCAAGCATGCACGTACGTATGCACACGCACAACCACACACACACACACACACACACACACACACACACACACACGCGCACACACACACACACACACACACACACACACACACACACACACACATACATACAGGTGTGGGTCCGTGGAGGGGCTTCATGAATGATTAACTGTGTCAAAGGAGGTCATTGCTGTCTCATTACGGTCAGCACGGGAGCGCTGGTCCAGCAGGAAGTATTATTCCGTACTGAGTCCCTGCCCTCCGCCCCTCCGCTCCTCCACACGCTCCACCCCACCACCTATCTGCCCTGGTCCCCAGAACCAGCCCAGTTCCTTAAGAGAGCATGTGTGTCAGAGACAGAGTGAGATCAGAGCGACACCGGGGATAGCAGTGTGACCAGAGGTGATAGGATCAGAGGGATACACCTGCGTCTAAGTCGGGGCGGCTAGTATGGGAGAGCTCCTCGACTGCTAGAACAGCCCGGGACGAGTGTCCGCCCCTACTGCACAGGCTACCCAGGGACCGTTGTTGAATAATACAACAAGTTTGGATTAAATCAACACATTTTGTCTGGTCCATCACAAGACTATCAACCATCATCAACCATGACTCACATGGCTTTGGAGATGACTGAGGTAATGACGCCTTGTGTGTATGCGCATGTCTTCCTCTTGTTTGACAGTACAGCACGTTTACAAAACCTGGCTTTATTTTCGGAGATTGCGGATTTCTTCCTCCCACTTTTATTGATAACAGTCAAACCTGAGTTTATCGTAGTGAATCCAGTCTACTGTAATGTATGTTGCTTCCATATCATGTTATGACAGTATTACTACACAGTACAGTACAGCAGTGTACGTGAGGAGTTGTGTGAGGTGATCATGTACTGTAGGCTTGTGACACTCAGGTTTCTCCAGACACCTATATCCCCCTATAAACCAAATGTGTGTTGCCCTGGGTGACTTGTCGTGTCAGTCAGGGGCCCACGAGGGGTGCTATCTCTTTCAGGAGCCTAACGGCCACTTTGCGAGTGAGTAACAGGATCCCGTGCCATCGTGGAGAGACCGGGACAATGGGGTGGCCTCTCGGGTGATGGCCGCTTGGTCAGATAGACTTTCCAGTTCCGCTTTAGCATGCCATTAATTGTAGGTGTCTAGTTGCTCATTTTCCATATTTGTTAGTGTCTTTCTATCCCTCACTCTCCACATCTCCATCTTCCTCTGTCTGTCTGTCTGTCTGTCTGTCTGTGTGTATCGTCTCCTCTCTACATTCCCACCCCGTCTTCTCTTTCAACTCCTATCGACCTCTGAATTTCCTCTCCTCTTGTATTCACCCACCATTAGGTGACACTGTTCCCTACAATAAGAGTGTGTAGTTAGGTTGTATAGTTACGTAGCTAATAGGAACTATTTCTAGGCCATGTCCTTTTGCCAGATTGCCCATCTCGTGATAAGTAAGTAGCTACGTTTCTAGGCCTTGTCCTTTTGCCAGATTGCCTGTCTATCTCATGACGGTCTGGTGTTATTTTCTCATCTGGGGAGTGATCTCCTCAGCTCATATTCCTTCTGAATGGCTGCCCCACAATCTCTGCCCTCCGCTCTGAGGCGTGCCACCAGTCTGCCCATATTATGCTAACACATGGGCAGATTGCCAGAGCCAGGCCTGGCATGCAGCCCTGTCACTCAAAGCAATGGTCTCTGCTGGGTCCACTAGGTCCTGTAGAGGATCATCAGTTTGTTCTGAGCACTCGCTGAAAGGAATCTAGGCAACGACGATTAGACGTGCAGTAAGAACTATTTTAATACTGCAAAATGAGTTTACAGGTTTATGTATTCCTCCCATCAGAGAAATTTTTAAGATATTATCAACTTTGTGGTGTCAGAGAACAGCCTGTGGCAGAAAAACAGCCTGTAATGTGATGGTCTGTTGTCTGCAATTGAAAATGGAAAATGTGTCAGACGTAAATAGAATCTCTCTCTCTCTCTCTCTCTCTCTCTCTCTCTCTCTCTCTCTCTCTCTCTCTCTCTCTCTCTCTCTCTCTCTCTCCCTCTTTCTCTCTCTCTCTCTTTCTCTCTATTTCCATACACAAACACAAACACACACAAAAATACTTGTGCACGCACAGACACACACACACACACACACACACACGCACACACACACACACACACACACACACACACACACACACACACACACACACACACACACACACACAGAGAAAGAGGTAAGCATAACATGGCTCAAGTTCCCATGTTTGTACTAAGGAGGGGAGAATAGGGGGTTTATCCTCATTGCCCCATTCTGTGTATTGTGAGATTGATTCTGACATCTCAAATGGGGCGCCTTCAATGATATTGTTCACCTGTCTCATTGGTTTAATGTGATGATGGGCTGGGAGATGGGTGGGAGGGATGGTGATGGGGAGTGTGAAATAAAGAATAGCTCAAAGGTGGAGGGAATCACCCCCCCTCTCCTAACCCAGTAACCCTCCCTTCCCAGAAAATCCCCGGGTGTGAGAAATGAAATATAAATTAGCTAGCTCATTAGATAGATCATGTCGATAACTGGGTTAGTGAATATGAAAGCTAAACATAAGCTTTACTCCATCTTGAGTCTGTTTCTTGAATGTGTGTGTGTGTGCATTGCATTTTGGGCTCTCAAATTACACAAATACCATCCCTTACCCCCTGTTGCTGCTCCTTTTGCTCCGTTCTTCCCCATTGCAATGCCCTCCTTCCACTAAATAGGTCAAATCTCTATTGTGTCATGACTGCCCAGTGTGAAATTGACTGTGACGTTAAATGTTTTCTAATGAATAATTACTGAATGGATACACTGGGTGTATGTGTGTAATGGATTGTAGACTGCTCTTTAAAAACGTTTCCCCCTTCGTCTTACTCACAGAACAAAAATGCTTTTCACATGCAATTGAGAAAGGAGGGGTATTGTATTAACTTGATACGTTTTTATGTTGTTCGCAAATTCAGAGAAAATTGAAAAAGCCTTTTTTTGGTTTCTGTCACAGTGAGAAAGTTATAGAATGATTATGTTTAATGATTAAAGTTATAGGATGATGATGTTTGGGAGCTGGCAGCTACAGTATAGAAGCTATGACATGTTGTTGTGCCAGGAGGTCTTTTTGTCTTTTGAGAGAGGAGTGGGTTGTAGAGTTTTTTGCCTGCACTCCTACATGCCAAGTATACATCCTGGAGGGCTAATGTTTTGACCATATTTCAATGGTTTTCACAGCCCTGTGTTTGCTGGAGACATGGTGGTCTGGGTGTGGGCCTGTTTTAATGCCCCCTATGTTTACAAATGCTGTATATATTTCTATCTGGACAGTATGTACAGTACCAAGTATGTTGTTCTCAAAAACGTCCTTGTAATTGATTACACAGTGTCATTTGCTGCTATACGCGATTGTATTTTTGCTTACCAGTTTAGGAACTTTTGTTTGAAAGTGTGTGTGTGTGTGTGTGTGTGTGTGTGTGTGTGTGTGTGTGTATGTGTGTGTTTTTGTCATTAATCTTTTCCCTAGGGAAATGGCATCAGGAAAGTAAGATTAAAACAATAAAAGAAGTGATGAATTGCGTTGTGTGTTGGTGTCCTTGGCCCATCTTCTACCCGGTAACTGGAGCTGGTAGAGCTTTCCTGTGAGTTGGGTTGAAAATAGCCCTGTTTCCCCTAAAATAGGACTCCAGAGGGGGATAGCTATCTACACTGTTTTGCTGAGCAGGACTAGAAGAGGGTCATTTGGTCTTGAAGGGATTTTCAGAGAGTGAGCATAGAAAAGTCATTGTCTGAATGTCACTAATAAGAATGCTGACAATTATATTCAATTCTAGGTCTACACACACACACACACACACACACACACACACACACACACACACACACACACACACACACACACACACACGCACACACACACTTACTGTACTATCACTTCTGCTTCCTTTGTCGCCCACTTTCCACATTATTGATGGTTTCCTATCGGTGGAAATGGTGGGGGCAATATGTCAATGCTTCCTGCCATACTGTCCTTTCCCTTAAATAAACCCAGATGTAAGTACAAAAGGGGATTTGAGCACTCAGTCTGAGACAGAAGATATTCTCTTTCAAGGTAGGGCATTGGACATTTACTCATGCAAGCTTCTTTGTATTTTTCCGTAATACAGAACATTAGGCTACACAGTACAGTATTTTACATGATTTCATACCGTGCATTAGTGTATTAACAGTTTACAATTGCTGTCAACATGGAAATTGTGAGTATCTATTACGATAACATGGAACGTTGGCTGTGGGTGAACATTGGCAGTGTTGAGAGCCAAACCAGTGAAGCATTCTGAACAGGGTGGTGCTGTCATAGAACTGTAATTAAGGTTAATTGAGCTGACTGATATAATGTTACTAGAAACACCAGAGCACATTTGTGACGGCAGCTGGTGAAAACGGGAACAAGTCGAGAACCAAATAAAAATGTTCAGACTTTTATTCTGAGAAATTTAAATAAATATCAACGTTGTTGAATATCAATGACACACTCCCTAGTCAAGCCAAAACATTGCAATTCAATGGATTCGGTGAGTAATCCCCACTACTCTACACTAACTAGGTAGTAGTGGGGATTACTCACACATTTTTCTGAATAAAACTCAGAAAACCCCCCCTGAACATTTGGTCAGTTGCCGACTTGTTCCCACTTTCATCAGCTGCTGTCACAGCAGCCATACTTCAGCTGTAATCGTACTTATTGTCAGTAGAAATATCTTCTAGTGTGATACTGTAACAACACAGCAGTATTGTTTTCAATAGTAATATTACAATACTGAAACACATTCCCTTTGCTTTTCTTTTGATATGAGTCTGCTCATTTCAAATAATTAAAATCAGTATATCAACCTTGGGTTTACAGTAGCAGTGAGTTACTATTTTGATTGGAGGTGACAGGTTCATTTCATTATGGCCTGCATTTTGACCATGCAGTTGAGGCCAGTGTGTTGGTGTCTAGCAACTGCTGGAGTCTGCACTGTCGTATTGTATGTGTGTTTGTGTCACACAGGGGGCAGGGGAATGTATCCTCTATGACGGTGACAAGAGACTGATTGCTCAGTGAGGAGCATAGGAGCAGATTAGATAGGGATGCCTGTACTCACATCATTCATGTGCTGAGAGGATGTGGCCAAGGCCACCAGCCACACTGACTGCAAGTGAATAGAGAGGCCGACAGATTGAGAGGAAACAAACTGGTTTTGGGGAGATGGCCTCTGTGTGTATGGAATGGGGCTGTTTATTTTATGTGTGCGTGTGT
>NC_137689.1:55757977-55967977 GCF_963989245.1 Nansenia antarctica
TGCCAAAACCCTGAAGAATGACAACTCAAGCCGCTTCGGAAAGTACATGGACATCCAGTTTGACCACCAGGTGAATATAAAGAAGTTGATTCGGGCATCATTAAAACATAACTGATCTGGAGAGCACCAAACACCAAAAGATATCTGTAAAGCACATATTACGTTTCTAGTCTTTTTGATTCTACAGTGTACAGTGTGATTCTACAATGCATGACCTGGAAAATGTTGGCAATGGCAACGCTGGATATTGTGGCCTCTGCAACCCGCCTAAGAAATAATCTGATCATTATTCTCCCTAGGGGGGAGCTGTTGGTGGCCACATCCTCAGTTACCTTCTGGAGAAGTCCAGAGTGGTCCATCAGAACCATGGGGAGAGAAACTTCCACATCTTTTACCAGCTGGTGGAGGGAGGAGAAGAGGACTTGCTGCGCTGGCTGGGCCTGGAGAGGAACCCTCAGAACTACAGTTACCTGGTACAGGTGAGAGAAATAACCCTTCAGAACTACAGTTACCAGGTACAGGTGAGAGAAATAACGCTTCAGAACTACAGTTACCTGGTACAGGTGAGAGAAATAACCCTTCAGACAGTTACCAGCCAGGTACAGGTGAGAGGTGACCCTTCAGAACTAGTTACCAGGTACAGGTGGACAGGCTTGAGTTGTGATTTGTCTTCATGGAGCTTAATAGATTATGAGTGATGTGATAATACTATGTTATATTTGTATTAAAAGAACACAAAACAGGGATAAATACATTGTATGTTCAGGGTAGGTTTAGTATGGTAGAAAGGTACTGAGAAGGTCATACGAAATGTTGTTATTGTACATTCTGTTTCATAGCGGAAGTGTCTATCTGTAGACAAAGCAGAAGCTGCACACCATGGTCAGCTGACAGTTAGATAACGAGGCTGAGAGAGGTGTGGTACATCCGAGTCTTTGACGAATGGACATCTGTCATTGTCTTTGAAGGAGACATGAGCCGGGTGTAACCCCTGTGTACATTCCTCTGATACAACGGGCGTGTACGTTCCTCTGATACAACGGGTGTGTACATTCCTGTGATACAACGGGTGTGTACATTCCTGTGATACAAATTACTGATACAAGGGGCAGCCCCCCCAAAAAAAGATTTAGAGAAGGTTAGCTTCAGTGTTAGTAAGAACATCTGTGCATGTAAATTGTACTGCACTGTACACTGTACTGTATTGCACTGTTTTATTTATTTATTTATTGAATGTTTTCTGTCTGCCCTACTAAGCTGTTTGACAACAAAATTTCCCCATTGGGGACAATAAAGGATTTCATTCATTCATTCATACCGTCATACTGAAAAACAGATCAAGATCAAGACCCTGATATACGTGGTCAAGACACTTCTTAAAATATAGCAAAATCTAACAAGCTAAACAGCCTGTCATTGATGATCCCCTCTGTGTTATCTTCTGTCTGTCTGACCCAGGGGGAGTGTGCCAAAGTGAGCTCTATCAACGACAAGACTGACTGGAAGACAGTACGGAAGGCCCTCTCTGTCATAGAGTTCAGTGAAAACGACATAGAGGTGAGACCCCATCGTTTAAGCATTTTTATTTTGTGCCAGTATTACATTACTGACACGTTGACAGATGTAGCTATGAGCTTGAGAGTGTGGGCAGAGGGATTTACAGGGAAGTCCCGACATGACCCCCTCCTCTCTGGTCCATGGCACAGCACCTGTTTGCAATCATCGCTAGCGTGCTTCACTTGGGAAATGTGAAGTTTAAGGGGGATTCCCGGGGATATGCTGTTCTTACCAACTGTCCAGAGATGCATTGGCTGTCAAAGGTAAGAGACACAACTATCCAGTTGAATTGTGACTACGCTATTCTATTACTACTGCTACTCCCCTGCATAACAACCTTTTCAGTGAGAGGATTTGGTGATTTAATTGTTTCTCTGCTGTGCAGTTGCTGGGCATTCCTGCACAGGTGCTACAGCAGGGCCTGACCCACAGGAAGATAGAGGCCAAAGCAGAGCAGGTGAGGGAGCTGCTGCTAGAATGGGGGGTTGTTGTTAAAAGTTGATTTGCAGTCCGTTTTTTTAATAACCAGTCTCACTGGTTTGGCTGTTCTGTTGTTCAGATGCTCAGTCCCTTCACCGTGGACCATGCAGTGTATGCCAGGGACGCCCTTGCCAAAGCCATCTACGGCCGCACCTTCACGTGGCTGGTTAACAAGATTAACGAGTCTTTAGCAAACAAGGTGAGGGACGGCGATGACCCAAGTCCACTTGGCCCAATTCATGTTTGATCAGGTCTCTCCTGAAAAAGAGATGTTATGCCAATGAGCATAGCCTGGATAAATATAGGTTAAATCAAAAATAAAATACAGATACTGCTATCAAATACAGCATATGGTTATATATTTTAACAGAGGGAAAGCAAACCCTGTCAAAAGCATTACTCCATGTGTGACATTGTGTGTCTCTGTAGGACTCCTCTAGGAAGACGGTGATAGGTCTGCTGGATATCTATGGGTTTGAGGTATTCCATGTGAACAGGTGAGGGCAGACTCAGTGACCGAATATCTAAAGTCTTTCCTTGATTCCTCGCATCCTCTCTCCTCGCCTCCTTCCCAAAATGCATTGCAGGAGAAGGCTGAAGAGGACGAACCTCAGACTCTCTGCTCCAATTTGTTTCCAGAAGGAGGATAGAGGACGCAAGTAATCAAGGAAAGACTATTGAGATTTGGCCAGTCACTCTTGGACAGTGAATTGTAGAGGGTTAGAGATAAGCATAAGCCTGCTAATGCCGTTGTTTCCATACATATTTCAGTTTTGAGCAGTTTTGTATTAACTACTGTAATGAGAAACTACAGCAGCTCTTCATCCAGCTGACTGTGAAGTCGGAGCAGGAGGAGTATGAGATGGAAGGGATTGAGGTAAATGTTCTTCCTCTTCTCTGTCAGTCTGTTGCGTATTTGGAGGTGTTAAGGAGAGATGTACGTTTTGATGTAAAGAGTACTATAGAGACATCGCAAACATTCTGTATGAGCTTAGAAAAGGCTTAACGACAGAATAGAAAATGTTTGTTATTACTGTTTTTCAGTGGGAGACAGTGCCATACTTCAACAACAAAATCATCTGTGACCTGGTGGAGGAGAAGCACAGAGGCATCATCTCTGTTCTAGTGAGTAAATAGGCAGAAAGGCTGACTGACTGACTGAATGACTGACTGATAGTCAGACAGACAGGCAGACACAGGAAGATCTGATTGATTGGGATCAGTTCATGACATCACATGTTCAGTCTCCTCCCAACTAGGATGAGGAATGTCTGCGCCCCGGAGAAGCAACAGATCTCACCTTCCTGGAGAAACTGGAGGAGATGATGGGTGGCCACCCCCATTTTGTCACGTGAGTCATCCATCACGATCTCACCTACCCTGGGACAACATTAGGGAGCTGTACCACAGTAACACTTTTCCGACAAGACACACAAGCCTGAGTTCACCCAACTGCACTCAGTGGGCTTATAATTAATTCATTGATCGCATTTATATCGTGCCTTTCTAGACACCCAAAGCGCTTACATTGTAAGGGGGAGAACTCACCTCATCACTAGGATTGTGATCCACTAGATAGAACACCCTTTCCTCTTCCTCCGTACCCTGCAGACACAAGCTGGCAGACCCCAAGACCCGGAAGACACTGGAGCGAGGAGACTTCCGCCTTTTACACTATGCAGGGGAAGTTACATACTGTGTCATCGGTGAGAGATGAGTTCCCCAACATCTTCTATTTTTTTTCTACATGTTTTACCTGTCCCTGCACACTGCCCTCCACACTCTCATAAAGCACAGGTTCTGATGTTTGTTTGTCTAATATTTCTGTCAGCAAATCAGGTCTCCCCCAGCTCTCATCTCTCTCTGTCTCGCTGTCAGGACAGCATCGACGTATTCTTTCCTCTCAACCCTACTTCTATTTACAGGTTTCCTGGACAAAAATAATGACCTCCTGTACAGGAACATTAAAGAGGTAAATCATGTGCCCAGGGAGACCTGGTGGAGGCAGAAATCGGAGGACGCGCTCATTACAATGAGCACATCCTCTATTTTCTGTCACCACCAGCCTCCCCTGGTAGCCACTGCCCACTCTGCCCACTGCCCAGAGCTCTCACTGGCAGCACACACAGGAATCTGCTTTCTGGCCAACTCTTTTATTATTTATTGTTAAGCACACCAGTGAATTATAGAGGAGCTGATTGTTAAGCATTGCTTTGGTATATAGACTGACGGGACTGTTAAGGGGGATGAACTATGGTAGTCTTTGTTCCACTCCCAGATTGTTTTGATAGGAAGCAGGTTCCTTATACAGTAGCTTATGTTGTATCTATTACAGTGTAAACTGTATCAGTGTAAGTCTTAGAGCAGTGAATGAATAGTCTTGATCAGCTGAGTGATGTCTTATAAGTATTAATTGTGGGACTTTACCCCTCAGGTCATGCGTCTATCTAAGAATGCCATTGTCAAACACTGCTTTCCTGCGACTGAGCCGGACACCAAGAAGAGACCTGAAACAGTAAATAGACTTTCTGATGACACACACGGATCTTTCATTATCATGTGTGTATGTTGATCTCATCTTTGGATTTTTCTGACCCGTCAGGTGGTCACTCAGTTTAAGAGCAGTCTGTTGGGCCTGACTGAGATCCTCATGTCTAAAGAGCCCTGGTATGTCCGCTGCCTGAAACCCAACGAAGGCAAGCAGCCAGGTGAGGCCTTGCAGTATCTCCTTAACCCAAGACTACAGGACATAACCCCCATAACACCAACATACAGTCTATCAGTGAAGGATGGTGGAGGCAGGAATCGGAGAACAGGCTCATTGTAATGCATGGAATGGAATTTGGTGTTCGATACCATTCCTTATTCCATTAGAATATGTCCTTAGACCTTGCAGTCTACAGGACATAACCACACCTTCTACAGACCTCAACCCCATATACTGTGTACATACTCACACACAGCAGCATACGTAACCCCATACGTTACCCTGTACACCATAAACCCCATACACCCATATGTGTTTTATAGACCTGAACACTACACAGCCAGTTATTCAGTCTAGTACAGGCCCTAACCCCAAACACTCAGACTGAACTGTACCTAGATAGATTTGACCCATTCCCCTACAATGTGTAAGGCTACCCGATGTACAGCATGTGGCTTCATTCATAGTGCATGATGCTGATGCTTGTAGCCCTGTGACCTGTCTCCTGTCCCCTCCCGCAGGCCGCTTTGACGACGTGTTGGTGAGACACCAGGTGAAGTACCTGGGGCTGATGGAGCACCTAAGGGTGAGACGGGCCGGCTTCGCTTACCGCCGGAGATATGAGATCTTTCTGCAGAGGTCAGCACATTGTGTACTTCACAGCTCTTACCTTGACAATTATTATTTGTTTTATTTAAGGGGATAGTTCATCCAAATTACAAATATCACATAGTTGGCTCCTTCCCATGAAATGAGTCTATGGATAATGACCTCCCTCAATCAACAATGTGGTTCTACTGGTCATTGTCACTAACTGCTAATTGATAGTAATTTGGATGAACTATCCCTTTATTTATCCAGGATGTCCCATTAACCAGTTGGTACTACAGTATGTGCAGACGGGACTCTACTCTACTACAGTGCTGTTCATGCTGCATTATAGTAGTATGTTGATTTGATAGTAGTAGTACAATATGCATCAAGTTCATATGTTCACCAGTGAGTATGTTTTTGAAGATCAAAACGTTCTATCTTACATGTACGGTACATGGTAACCAGGAATTATGACAAACTACACAGGTTTGTTTGCCAGTGTGTCCTGATCTGAGGATCATAGTGTGCAGTGCTGTGCACAGTATGTTGAGAGTGGAGAGTTTTCCTCAGATGTGTGGTTGGCCTTTCAGGTACAAGCCCCTGTGTCCAGACACCTGGCCTAACTGGAAGGGGACGCCAGCCGAGGGAGTGCAGTGTCTGGTCAAACACCTGGGCTACAAGCCTGATGAGTACAAGATGGGGAGGTGATCCAAGGATGATGATGACTTAAAGCTTAGCCCGGAAACACAGACTGGCTATTTCTCACAGTTTTTTGTCTTTTATTTCTTACCCAAAAGGACCAAAATCTTCATCCGCCACCCCAGGACATTGTTTGCCACCGAAGATACCTTTGAGGCCTGCAAGCATCAGCTGGGTAGGTGCTTATACACTGAAAAGGTTACAGTGTGGTGTTTTACCTCTAAGGTACAGTTTTGTGTGACTCTTTTTGCACTAGCAACCAGGATCCAGGCAAAGTACAAAGGCTACAGGGTGAAGGGAGACTTCCGGAGACGGAAGGAAGCAGGTGAGTGCTGGACCACACACAACTAGCCTCTCCTTGGCTAGATGGAGTTTCTTGGAAATACTATCTCATAATATGATATTATCTGATTGTGCTATTGTGTTGTCTGTTAGCCACTAAGATTGAGACCTGCTGGAGGGGTTTGCAGGCCAGGAGGGAGCGAGAGAAGAGGGCCTGGGCTGTCAAGGTCATCAAGAAGTAAGAGACATACGTATCTGAGAAGTAAAAACAATATCTACATTGTAGAATGTAGAATGTAATTGTAAAATTATATATATCTTCAATCAAATCTCTAGATTTTTTTGGTATTCTTTTTGTTCATACTTTCATAGGTTCATCAAGGGTTTCATGACCAGAAATCAGCCAGCCGGCATTGACAACGCAGAGTACCTGGCGTTTGTTAGGCACAACTATCTCATTCGGCTCACAGAGAACCTTCCCAAAACAGTTATAGACAAAAACACCTGGCTGACCCCTCCTCCAATCATGAAGGAGGTGAGTCTCCTTAGGGACTTGACTGTACAGTACCTCAATAACTGTTGTCCTCTATGTGTGTTTCTGGATGCTGAGTATCATAGATGTTCTGTTCTTGTTCTATTCTCATTGAGATTCTATTGAGCAAACTCCTTTACACTGTAGATTTACAGTAGCAACCAAGCTAGGGATCATTTCTGCATCTACTGTATGTTTTCGTAGGCTTCGCAGCTCTTGCGGAAACTTTACTGTCGCCACATGGTACGGAATTATGTGAGAAGGATCACGGCACAGCAGAAGGCTCAGGTACAAACCAAGGATCTTTCACTTCCTATAGTGTTACCGTTACATTTGTATGTGTGTGCCAGGTAGAAATTGGAGGACGGGTTCATTGTAATGCATGGAATGGAATGGGGAATGGTATCAAACACATGCAAACACATGCATTTCATGCGTTACAATGAGCCCATCCTGTGATTCATACCTCCACCAGCCTCCTCTGGTGTGTGAATATTTGACTTCCTCCCCTCACATTAAAATACATTTCTATGACCACATTCCTAGCTGCAGCTGAAGGGACTGGCCAGTTCCTTATTCAAAGGAAAAAAAGAAAATTACCCTCACAGCGTGTGCAGACCATTTGTGGACACCAGGATAAGTAAGAAATAGCCCTTGTTGCAAATACAGTGATTACTGATAACTAACTGCATGCTGTACACTGGAGGAGAATAGTGCCACAATGATGCCAATGATTGGCCATCATATTTCATATTAACTTAAGCTGTAATGATGACCAGCTGTATTGTTTTTTGTTTCAGGTGAGGAGGACATCAACATCAAAATCCTGCAGATGATTCGGTCTGAACACATCAAGGTAAACCAACACTAAATGTCCATGGGATGTACAGTGTGTGTGTGTGTGTGTGTCTTTCTTTCACTCTCCTTCTTCATCTCCCTCTGTACCTCCCTCACAGTACAGTGTTCCGGTGGTGAAATATGACAGGAATGGCTTCAGGCCTCGGTTCAGGCAGCTGATCTTATCTCAGAGCGCAGCCTACATGGTGGAGGAGGGCAAGATCAAACAGCGGGTGGAGTACAACTTGCTTAAAGGTTAGTAGCACAGTAACAAGATTGTATGACTCAAGATTTATGAACAAGATTGTGTGATTGAGTGTAACGGAGGAATAAAACGAACCTGCCTTAGCAGTGTGTGTGTGTGTGTGTGTTGGTTTTCTAAAAAGCAATTGTCTGTTCTACATGTGTATGTCTTCATTCAACCATGGTTGTTCTGTATCTGGTCTCTCTCTGTATCAGGTGTGTCTGTCAGCAACCTGAGTGACAACTTCCTGATTCTCCATGTCACCTGTGATGATATCAAGCAAAAGGTTGGCTACTCAACAATCTGGTTTCATTCATGTGCATTCATATCTTTTACCTTAATGAGGGGAATGACCCAGGTAGAACAATACGGTTCTATAATGTTTTTTTTTTAAATGGCACGAGTAACCTTCAGGTGTTGTTCATTCCAGTAATGTGTGTGGCATATTTAACCAGGGGGACCTGGTTCTGCAGTGTGACTACCTGTTTGAGACTTTGACCAAGTTGTGTGTGGTGGCCAACAAGAAAAAAATTATCGAAGTAGTCCAGGGCAGGTAAACTAATACTAAAAAAACATTATCTTTTAAGTATTTTTAAAATACAAGTTGTTGCCCAACAATTTCACCTAAGATGTGTTCATATAGAACTGTGATTCTGTTGGCTAAGATGTGGTCATTTGCAGTGTAAAGTTTGACATCCAGCCTGGCAGAGAGGGCTTTGTTGACTTCACGAGTGGCCAGGAATTTATGGTGTACCGAGCGAAGAATGGCCATTTGATGGTGGTGAGTAGGCCTACGGAACTCCAATCTCTTGTAAATTGTTGATAACCAGTACAAAAGCTTAACGATTCTGTCATATTTACTCAGGAATCAACTCGAGCAAAGTCAAGATGATGACCACCTCAGGATGTCAACAAGAATGTACAGTACAATTCTTGGATGACCACACAGATGATGTGACAACGACTTGGATGCTTTGAACTGGATCCCCTTGCTCCTCATTGTCGTACGACAGAGGTCATCATTCTAGCGCGACCCGCACCCCTGAACCACTGAACTACGAGGTGCAGACGGAATCTGTCATAAGACAATGCTTACACCTATAAATGAAGTAATGGATTTGCAGATTGTAGTAAATGTTTCAGTCTAGTGACTCACAATACAAACAACAACCTGTATATTACTCTCTGTGAGGGTAGGACATGGTAAACATCAATGGCATTGCCCTATTCCTTACATTTCACCGGGAACAAATAATTGGTTCATACTGGATAGAACCCCAGAAGAAGTACTACCTATGTTCTTCATTGATGAAAACCTGTCATTAAGCTGTAAATTACAGGCATGGGCTGAATTGTGAGTTATCAGGCTAAGGTGTCACTATGTTATAGTGGTCATTTGTGGTCAACTGCTTTCTCATTTTTGCTATATTTTCACTAGGTAAAATAACATAAATTCCAAGTTAGCAGTATACATGAAAAATAACTTTAATGTGATTTTGAAGCCATATGTGTCATAACCTTTATACTTTCTCACCGAGGCTGTATCATATTTGCAATAAAGTACAACCACAACATACTCATAAAAAAACTTTATCTTCAGAAAAATGTGTAAAATACAGTGCAAAATACACATGTGAAATGACTGCTTGAAATTGTGACGAATTCTTTGTGATGTCTGCAGATGCCTCCGTTTCAGGCACAATCCTGCAACTGAAAGGTTCTTTAAAATATCAAACAATTCAAACAACTTACAATGCAGGACGCTTGATATTGTATTAAATACCGGTACACAGGAGCGGTGGGGCGTCGCACCTCTTTGTGTCTTTGTGCCTAGCACCCTCTGCTGGACGAAATCAGCACTTACAAAAAATAGAAACAGTCAACTTTATTTTCGTGTGACCTGCCGATGATGGAAATTAAGTCTACATATAATGCAGTATAAATATAGCACTCTAATATACAAATTAATACAATCTTTCATAAAAAATGTTCCCCCCCCCCCAAAAAAGCTTTAAGTTGGAATAAAACCTTTTTACAGTATACCAGTAGGTCACTGAAATTACAACTAACCCAAACTAGCTACCCTGTGGCACACATGAACTTCAGCGCAATGTTGTAGATACATGATCTAGATTATTTGATTTAAAGCAGCACCACCCATACTCATGGGTGTACCCATATACATAAGGTACAAGATTTCCAGAGTACAAATAACATATCACAACACAAAAATCTGACAAACTATACATATTAGACATAAAGACAGGGGTAAAATAGATATTCTTGGACCACTGATAAACTAAAAGCTCTTAAGGTGTGTGGGGGGGGGGTCTTTGAAGACACCAACACTGATTCTGTAATTGGGACATAAACTGGAGCACACATTTTTTCCCTCACAAAGAGAGGGGAAACCTAGTCCCTGGGGGTCAGTGTCAAGGCTGTGAGATCCCCTGTAGGTAGGTTGTGATCCCACGGCCTCTGGCAGTGGGTGAGGACGATGGGCACTGAGACAGACGATGGCAGGAATGGTATCTGGTGGTGGTGGGCGCGGTCGTCAGGGCGTTTGATGTGGATGCGGCGCACCCTCTCGATGCGTTCACGTTCTTCGTCCTCGTCCAGGTGGTGGGAGCGACCTGCAGCGCCCCCTGTCGCCTCCAGCAGGGCGTTGTCTGGGCCCCGCCCATCCTGAGACTCATAAAGGAGGATGTTGAGCGTCTCCTCATATATACGAGCTTCTGGGAATTCCACCTGAGTGAAGAGGTCATAGATTAACAAACATGCTCTGGACTCAATGAGCCAAAGAGACTGGCTGATTAATGCTTTGGTCTGATGAAGAGAGAAATTAATCATCTTTGCACAAAATACACACTGAGGGATTGTGAGACCACAGACATCTGTTTATGTCTCTATGAACATCTGTTATATCAAATAATTACAAACACAAAGCATACTGAAAGCAATTCAATGAGATTTTCTTGGTTTGCAATGTTCCTATGTTCATGGGGAAACTGGAATACCTTGGTCTGCTTCTTCTCTGTGGCGTAGACAATGGAAGTGCAGCACACCTCTGCGATCTTCCGGCCCTGTCCATAGAAAGACCAGCAGCAGATTTCATCACCAATCACGTCCTTGATGAAGAGCACACGGCCATTGAACCGCAGAGAGAGCTTGTCAAACAGCTCAATGTTCTTCAGCATGTTGTCATCGGAGTTGCTGTGAAAGGACAATGATATCAGGTGTAATGTGTGTAATGTAATGTCTCATGTATGAATCTACAAATATCTTGCATGCATCTATTTAAGTCTGACCAATCTACCATACAATACATTTAACATACAATGACTTGTTGATTAAATGCCTTTTACCACAATTATATGGCATGTTTACCTTGTGTAAGAGTACTTGTTGTTGCTCCTGTTGTACAACAGCTTAACTGTGGGCTACAATGCACAGGAATAAAAGTAGTCAAAGATTAGGAACAAGATTGAATGTAGTACAATGTAACAGTACTCTATATTTATCTCATGATACATGTGAGCAATTCTCTTTACTTTGTTTGAGGTAGCGATGAGTCTCTGCTCTTCCTTTGAAGATGTCACCAAGGGCACTTTACAGAATGGCTCATAGCTGTCTTTGTTCTGATAGCATAGGGAAAACAAAACAAATAAATCACTGGGTATAGTACCAACATAGTGGCCAAACCAGCATTGACAGTAATCCAAGCAAGAGAATTATGTTCACAGTTGTGCATGTGTTTACACAGATTGTGCGTGTGAACTGTGAAGGGGTTGAACCATACATGTAACGCAGTGTGGCACTCATCTGCCAGCCCTTGTACAAGGTAGTACTTGGCCTCAGCCAGGAGTTCTTCCACCTCTCGCCGGATCTCAGGCAGCGGTACAGCACCATCACGCAGGTAGTTCAGGATGGTCCCAAAGTGCTTCCCACACCTGTCAATAAGGATCCAACCTGCAAGACAGATCAATGTTCACCCAATGGAGAAGTGAGAAACAGTGTCCAACATAGTGGAGATTTAACTTCACTTTGCATTCACACAGACATCTAGGCAGACATGGTTGACGAGGGCATAACTTTACAGACCGGTTTCACAGACAACCGTTTCGTCAACAGTTTCGTCCTGGACTAAATCACACTTTCAATCACACTTTCAATGTAAAATCTCCTTAGAAGATGCTTTTTAGTCTGGGATTAGGTTCAAGCCTTGTCTGTAAACACCGGCCCTGGAAGTGTGCCAGCCAGGTAGCTTGTTAGGCACCTGGGGGAGAGAGACATATGCAACTTCAAGAGGCTTACGATGAAAGGAGTCTCATCATCAATACCTTTGCTGTCTGTTAGAACCTCCATCCTGCCACTGAACATGGCCTTGAGCATGGTGTCCTGCTTGGTCAGTGTATGCATGGTCGTGTAGCAGAGCACCCCTCCCACATTCAGCTTCACATACTTAGAGCTGGGGCAGGAGCCTTTGAAGGAGGCGGTGCGGGTTGTCGCCGCCACCACCGCCGAGGTCACCGCACTCACCGCACTCATTGCTTCCTGTGTGAAAACAGACAGTCTTTTATGAAAATATTATCATCATCACCATGGCTTTTACAGTGGCTGATATACCAGCCCCCATATAAATGTCTGAATACATATATTACGCTAGTGACATTGTGATGCCATCAGTGATTACAAGAGCCTATCTACTGAGTATCATTCAGTTAGCTAGTTGGGAAAATTGGGACGGTAGATCCTGTATGGTCGACTGTATGGTCGACAGGGAAGATGGGTAACTGGGTCTGGGTTTTCAGAGTGGAGCCAAAATAGACTTTTAATGTGAATGTGAGAAATGACAATTGGCTAATCTTCAGAGTGGTTTACAGAACTAAAGTGGCCTAAATCTGTTATTAGTTTGTATCTGGCAAAACAATCTAGTAAATTATCAAGTTATACATTTTAATTGCCCACCCCTGAGTTATCCTATGACTTATAGCCTAGTACCCTCATTGCTTATGTTCACTGTTGGATGTATCTTCACAAACTACCAACTTATAAAGCTAGAACAACAGATCAGTGTCTAAAACAAGAGAGACGTATAGCTGATGATAAGGTTGTAGCTATGACATATCAAACTAGTGGCTTGTTTTCATTTTCTCTACTGAAACAATATCAAACAAGCGTAGCTCGATAGATATTATCTGTCAACGTTAGCGGGTTAGCTACCAGGACAGGGCAGGGGTCTGGGGCTCCAGGCTGGGCAGCCCGTTGTCTGGAGTTTCACAAACATACCTACATGTATATATCTAACACAGTACTGACACTTAAATGTATGGTCTCGAATTATTCATTTAGCTACCGTAGATACTAGGCTTGAAGTGAGCAAAACAAAAGCTCTTACCATAGAACCCACTTGGTCAATCTGCCTTGAACAAAGTTGACAAACTGAGCTAGCTGTGGCAGCGTTCGTAGATTCACTCTGCAAATCTAATAAGCACTCATGGAATGCCTCTTGTCCAATCAAATTATTTGGTCCATCTATGACGTTGAACCCAGTGTGCGCTCCGCCGCTTTCAGAGCGATTTTACGAACGCAACTTATACTTCCGTTAGTTTTAGCTGGTGACGCTATTACAAAAGAATGGTACCCAGAGAGTTCTATTAAGCCAGAGAGAATAAACAAACAAAAAAACCTTTAGATTGAATATCTTTGAATACTTTTTATACTGTATGACTGTCAATAATAGTTTTGACCTCAATGCTGTAAATGTATTTTTATTGCATGGCAAGCTTTTTATTCACAGCAAATCTTCCCAGGCAAATTTCCATGTAGATTTGAAAAATGTTGAACAATATATTGAAACGCTGAAACCCGAATCTTAACAATTCAATTGTAAAGCAATTAAAACACCTTTTCCCTAATTGATATGCATTGTTATTCCCGAACATCCTTGTAAGCTTCTGTCCTGTATTGTCATGTTACTATCCTACATTGCCATTCATAAATAATAATAATAATAATAATAATAATAATAACAAAACAGCATGAAAGAGTTCTGTTGTATGCTCCTTTTCCCACTTGGCCATAGTAGTACAGCGGCTAAACTCTCATATAGAAGGGATTTGCTCTCGTGGGTCCGTTACGGTGTTGTGTGTTCAGTTTTCTTGTATTAGTAGTCTGTGTCCACACCGTTGTTTTTCACTCTATATTATGTCTACAACATCTTTATATTTTGCGATAGGCTATGCCTTATTTTAGGGGAGTGCATCACATTGCATTCATGTCCAAATTGCGCTATACATAAAGTTTGATTGATTGATTTTGAGCATTTTAAGCATACAGCTCATCATATCTTCTCAGCCCTATCTCAGAGACAGGTGTGAAGGGGATTGTATTCGGTGGGTTTAATTGTGGCTGTCACTCACCTTGACTTTGGACCATTTGAGTGTCCCCTTTCAGTTGCTGTCATGGTTATGTTGTGTACTGCATGCACCGTATGTACTGTGTAGTAGTAGTTGAAATGTCCAGGCCTGGGGAACAAGTATCTGTACTTTAACTAGAGTACCGTGAAACATTGTAGGAAATAATAGACACATTTGCACTCTGCACTTTAGAACAGGGAGTAGGCTACTGATGTACAGGGGACTAGAAGAATAAAGTCAAGTAATTCAATCTTTGTTTAAATAGACATTCTTTATGGAAACATAAATGACAGGTTATGTGAATACTTATACTTATTTGAAGTCCATAATATATTCAGGTAAGAAACTTGGTTAAATTAATTTGAAAACTAAACACTGAAGAAGAATATATTTTTTACAAAGTAATAAATGATTGACTATGTGTAATAAATGTGCAATAAACAAAAATAAAATACATTACATTACACAACATAAAAAAATTACAAATTCATAAAATCTAATTCTGTACACAGCAAGGGCATAGAAATCTTACAAACATAAAAAAGACCCATTCATATATTACTATCAAATAACATTATCCAACATTTTAGTAATCTAAATTATTCAACAGTTTCTATACAGACCTACTACTTAGCTTGACATTTGTCATCATATTATCTACAATATGTCATTTCTATTTAGCTTTTTAATTCTCAAAAGCAGAACATTTCATCAAGTAAAGTGTATACATGAAAGCATCACAGTCTCATCTAATTTCCAAGACACCACCATGCTACTGCGCCTCCACCTCTTTGGGTTTGCAAGATGGGGCAAGGTCCCCAGAGGGTGGGACACTGGTGGGTGTGGTCCTTCTGGGAGAGGCAGGTCTGCCAGTGCCTGTGGCCATGGAAACCAGGGGGGGTGGGGCACTGAGAGTGGCAGTGGGAGGAGTCCTGTTAAGATGGCCACTGTGTGGAGCAGAGGGGCTGAGTCGAGGGTACATCACCCCACCCAGAGAGGTCATGTAGGGGGGTGTGTGGGCTAGGTGGCCTTCCATTGGAGAGCCCTGAAGCTGGTGTAGCCTAACCCTCTCCTCTGCCTGCCGGTGCCTGTCCTGTATGGCTTGCTGAGGGTGGGGCTCCCGCTGTCTATGGCCCCTGTCAGGGTCATAGGTCATGTGGGATTGCTGGCTCTGCATGTATAGCCCTCTGTACGAGTCTCGTAGTGGGTCCCAAGGGGCTGAGAGGTGAGGGGCCAGTGGACTGATCCCCATGAAGGGCTGGACACGGGCTCGCTCCAGGGCACTTAGGCTACTGACTGGGTGCATGGGGCTCATGGAGAGGGGCAGAGAGTGAGGTAGGTGACTGCCCTGGAGGAATCCCGCAGAAGGGAAGTTGCTGCGCCTCGAGGGGTGTGGCGCTTGACTGTGGGGGTGCGGCAGGCCTGGTGTGGTTGACCGGAGTAGGATGGTTATATCCGATGTCCCTGCCACCGCCTCTGGGTCGTCTCTGCGTTCCTGTTTTATATTCAGAGTGCCCTTCAGGGTGTGCGTGGTCTCTCTGGATGGCTCGTTCCTAGCGGTGGTATAGCGGTCAGGGGGTGCCTTATCCTGGACCTCCGGCCCTGGAGAGGAGCTCTGTTTGATCTGGACTCTGCCCAGCGGAATGCCCGAAATTTCAGCCTGCCGGCCGCGATCTGGGCTGCTCCTCCTCTTGCTCCCTGGGCTGCTACTGCCGATGACACTGCTGATCTCATAGCTGCCTGAAGATGACGGATGATGGTTTCTTTCCCGAGAGTTCCTATTGAAAAGACAGAAGTTGGCTGGTGAGCATCAGGAAACTTCAATGCTATTACCTTAAATAACCTTTTAGGTTGGTGAACGCCATCTCTGTACTTCGTCTGTCACCGACCTGTCTCTGTCGGACTCCTCCTTGGTAGCGGCGTAATCTCTTTTCTTAGTTTCCCTTTCCCTCTCGCTGTTGTGGACCGCCTGCTTACGCTCAACATCTACAGGCTTGGGTAATGGTGGAGGAGTGGGGAAGGAGGGTGGCGTTCGGTGCAGGCGGTTCCAGGCGCCGTGAGGGGGACCACCGAAACCTGGTAACCCATGGCCCTGCCTTCCACCAAAAGGGCTGCTCGGGCCTGAGAGATGGGGCAATCAAAGTCAAATGAGTACAGTTGTTTGTCATGGTAAAACGCCCTTAAAAGAGAGTAATCGCAACTGAATCTGAAACTTAATAGTACTTGTACTCTACAATGACAATAAAGTTGAATCTAAACTTACCAAGTGATGCAATACCCAGACCCCCAAATACATTTCCTGCCATGTTTCCTAGGACTCCATAGTTATTGACTTGGTTGAACGGATCTGTGAAACATCATAAACATCTTAATACTGTTGTTTTGTATTTTAGATGGAAATATTTCCTTTTTAGATTAGATAACTTTAGATATTATTTTATTGTCCATCCAGGGATGTGTCTTAGTAAGTATCATTGCCACTTACCAGGAAGATGTCTGTGACTTGGAGGCAGGTAGTGTGTGTGGTGAGAGAGGGCGTTGAAGGGTGATGCAGACAAATCACCTGCCAGGGTAGTGAGTGAGTGAGTTAGTCACTCTAAAATATACAGTGCAGATAGCGTAGAGCATACACACATTGACACATATATAATAATGTAATACTATTTAGTTTTATATTTCGAACTAGGACAACTTTCTCCTGGGACCCAAAAAACCCCATCAGAATGTCATTTCTGCACAAAGATCAATAATCAACAACAATCTACAATGATTTACACAACACAAGCACTCGGCGTGTGACTCTTCAGATGGCATGTTGCTGGGTTAGGTAGACTAACCTGGGGAGGAGAGCAGAGGTCGCGTCAGGTCGTGATGGGGGAAGGACAGTCCAGGAGGTAGACCGGGCCCAGCTGGTCTGCTGAACAGGTCCAGCCTACCACTCATCTTATGCGGATCAAAGCCCATGTGCTGTTAAAAAAAGACAGAGCGAGAGAGGAGAGGAGAAGGATGGTGAAAATGAGAGATTAGGAAGGGGAGGAGTAAAGTGAGGGAGATGAAGATACATTTATCCCGGCTGCACTAAGACTGTTCAATGGCAACTAAAGTAGCAGTCGGGGTCAAGGCTCCTGTATTTATTATTTATTTTAATCATCATCATCACTTTTTAGTATTTTAATATAATAACTATAGCCATCTTTTTAATCCACTTTTATATCATGATCTCACTGTTTTTTATATACTGTACATGGCTGGCCCAGTGTTGTTGTCTGTCCTTTATGTTGTGTTGTGTTGTTATGTGTGGTTTTTAGTGGAGTGGCGCGGCAAAACGAATTTCCCCACGGGGATAAATAAAGTATCTTTGAATTGAATTGAATTGAATTGAATTGAGAGAGCATCATTTCATTAACTATCCATATTATTTCAGAACGGTTCGATTTAGTAGACTGAAATAAACACCACTGGAGCTCTACTGCCTCTCACTGCTCTACCTTCATCCTCTGCTGGTGGTGATGAATCTGCCAGGCGATCTGAGCGTGGACGGTACACCATCTCCCAGCCTTCTGCTTAGTTCAAATAGGAGAAACATTAGTCCTTAACCGAAAGGCAAGAAAACTGACAACAATTGTATGTATTGATGGTAAACACATTATTCTTACCCTCGCTCGGAATGGATCCGTTATCTGTGGATCAAAGGAGAGGAGACAGGAGAACACACAGGGAGAGGGATTCATATTTGTCATAGTCCACACTATCGTACAGGAATGTATTGGTAGAAAAGAAAAGCGGTGCAAATGCTGGACATCGGATACGTTGCCGAATGTAAAGGCTGACATTAAAATCTGCTACTTTTCAGAAAACGAAAATGCTATAAATCATAAAAAGGTGTGTGAACCGTGTTTACATATGTATAGTACTCCCTGCTACTGTACCTAGTCTACGGAATGTCTTATAGTACGTAAACTAAGTGTGGAGGATAAAGGCCTACCCGGGGGTCCTTTGGCAGGAGAGTATGAGGAACATTTCTTGCCATATCCATAGGATTAGCCTGGAGAAACATGGGGTATAACTTGTTTAGACTGGTCGAGGTGACAGACAGACAGACAGACGGACAGACGGACAGACAGACAGACAGACAGAATAAGTGAATTGGACCTTGGGCTGGAAGGCTCCTTGCAGAGAGCTGAATGGTGCTGAGTGGGGGTGCAGGGCAGGCATGCCCGGCATCGCTGGGGGGTAGGAGGGGAAGAACTGAACAGGACGAGACAGAAAGACACTTGTTAAGAACGATACATAATCCATACAAGTACAGCTGTACACACCAGGCTCACCTCACCTCAGTCTTTACACTGAGTAAAGGATTGGCTATTATTAGGGTGTTAGGTCATGTGACAGAATGTGGACGCTAGGAATAATTCTACAAAAATAACATGCTACTACAATATCAAATGCACTTTTGTGGCATTTCTATGACAATATTGTTACATTTTAACATAAAAATATACCTCTATGTGTTTTTTAAAGTGTTGTATTATTTTGTCAATGTCCGTTTTAATAATCATAAGTTATGAGATCATGTTTACAGGGACAGACCCGTAGAACGCTCGGTTTCGTGAGATTTCACTTTTTAATGCTCGCCGCAAAACCTGGTGTGGCCAAATATCTTTCTTTCGCAAACTGCAGTAATAAAAACTGGACTAGAGTCAAGTGAGTTTTCCTTGGCAAGACTCATCCCGACCTCCACAAGTGTGTTGTGAAAGCAGACAACGAATATTGACTGAAATACACGGTAAGATTTTACTTCGATATTATGACAGGATTTCTTACAGATATGTATTCACAACATAGCTCGTTAGAAACGGCAAGTTCTAAGCTACATTTCTATATACAGGTTGTTGGTGGTTGATCCAGATCCGTGATGCGATCCGGGTTTTCTTTTATGAATGAATGAATGGACTTTATTGTCATTGCTACAGTACAGGTACCAAACAACGAAATTAAGGAGGGGTGGCTCCCCTGGTGTTAGGAAAGGGGAAAAAAAAAACTTTTAGAAAAAAAAAAATCACAAGAAGGGAAGGAGCTGGTTTACATAAATAAAGGCTATGTACACTATCCACTGTACTATACTGTAGAACAATGTATATCAATTGTACCAGCAAAAGCAATCTTTAAAATTGGTACCTAACACCCTACTATTATTATATA
The DNA here is from genome assembly GCF_963989245.1 of Nansenia antarctica. Taxonomy (NCBI): domain Eukaryota; kingdom Metazoa; phylum Chordata; class Actinopteri; order Argentiniformes; family Microstomatidae; genus Nansenia; species Nansenia antarctica. The sequence goes on from NC_137689.1 coordinate 55,777,531, forward strand.
TATATTTAGAACTTGTCACAGCAGAGAATAACACCTGTAGTGGTGTACAGTACAGCACTGTAGTTAATCCAGAGGAGCATAACATAACCCCATCTATTTGATTTGTAATACAAAATGTAGTCGAATGTTTGCAGAGAAGAAAGTAGTACACTGACTTACATTTGAATGTCTTAGGTAAGGGTTTTCCATTTTTTCTGGGAATTTTTCCAACTGAAAGACAATAAGTGAATGGAGAGTCAAGTTACACTACATGGTAAATAACTAACTAGTTCACTTTCCAAGAGGTCCAACATGCCAGACAATGGCTATGCACAGCACTGTGCATTCCTTTTGTTTCATTTACTGTTACGAAGATGATGCATGTTCACAAGTCTGATCAGACTTTCCATATCTCTGTCTTTTTAAGACCAACTGAAGCCCGGCCAATGCCTGCATAAGCGTACATGAGCAATTCCCCAGGACCAAAAGCACCCTTATGACCTCATTCCTCCTTCTGCATCACAGTCATTGACTCTGACACCCGGCTGGGAGTGTGTCAAAACAGCCATGAGATCCATTTCCACTGACTTTACTCAGCTGTCAGTGGAACAGCTATTTCAGTGCAGATTTATTTTCTCTGTCTCTCTATGAAATGTTTAAAAATGTTCCCTGGTGGGTGGAACGATAGCTTCAAAAGACTGAGTGCAAAGAATGTGTGTTTTGGGGGAACAAATCTGATAAAGACATTTTATTATGTTGACAAAACTATAATAAAATAGTGTGTAATGAAGTGTGAAACACACATACAGAAAGGTTTTCCCCACAGCTCAGGAGCCTGAGGTTAAGCCGAGAGCTACAGTAGTAGGGAGGCCTAAATGGGACACATGCTAAAATGCCTCTAGTTTTGAAAAACACATTTCACTAGAGGGGTTGTACAGTAGTACTACATTTCCATTTTTGGCATTTAGCAGACATCTTTACCCAATGCGACTTACAACAAATACAACAATTTGTCTAAGCAAGTGAATCATCTATCCATCAGTCGTCACAAGAAAAAGTAATCTCTGCTCTGGCCAGGGGCCATTGGCAGTCATAATGCTAGAAGAAGGAAGAATTAAGTTATGTACTTACATTGAGGGCAGCGGTGCGGCCCATGGTTGGAACAGATGGCGGTGTGAGGATGCCTGCGGGGGGCACACAGGTGGAGTAGGGTGTGAAGGTGACCTGGTGTGTGTGTTGGTGCTGATGTTGATGTTGGTGCTGGTGTGCGTGCTGGTGGAAGCCAGCCGTGCCTGAGGCCCCACCTCTCTCTGCACTCTGCACCAGGAATCGGTTGTTCAGCTCCTGGCGAAGGAGGTCGTGCTCCGCTGTGGTGGGGGGGGGGGGGGGGAGAGATTTAAACATCATACTCTCAAGGACCACTGCTCTCTCTCAACTCACCCACTCCTGTATTTGACTCCATCCCTTAGTACACATACTGTAGTAGCTCATGTCTCTTACCTATGTAACCAGCTCCAGTTGGGTGTCCTATGATGCCATTGGTTGGTAATGACAGAGGGCTCATGAACATGGCCGGGCGGCGATGCCCCTGGCCTGGCAGGAAGTAGTGGGGGGCGGGTAGCTCAGTAATGGATAGCGGGAGGGCAGGCGAGGGAGACGAATGGCGTCCAAGGCGGGGGGACTGGGGGTGTACTCGCTTGCGGGATCCCTCTATGCTGCTGCTGTGACAGAGCAGGGATGAGAAACAGAGTTAACAAACTCCCCAGAGGAGGCTGGGGGAGGTAGGAATCAGACCGTCTCCAGTGTGACAGCTGTGTGAAAGGCGTACCTGCTATGGAGGCCGGTGTACAGAGAATGGGCCTGCTGATGGGAGGATGGGACCTGGGGTTCTCTCTTGACCTGTGTGAGGCCCTGCAGAGTCGGGGTGGTCGACGGTACGTGAGGGGACGTCCGCTCCTTCTTCACACGCACAAGAGGTGGGGGAGTGGTTGGGACACTGGTGAGAGGGGCTGCAGGGGCAGGGCTGACTGCAGGCTGGGGTGCAGGGGCGGGGCTGGACACAGGAGGCAGAGTGAATGGCGCCTCGCTGCTCTGCTCCTGGCTTCGCTGCAGACCTGACACCTGAGCAGAGCTGCACACCGTAGCTTCGTCCTTCTCATCTACAGCTGGTTCTGTGAGGGACAGAGAATGTGATGTTAGTTGCTCCATTACTACCGTAAGTCTAATTCCCTAAAAAGTTTGCCATTTTTTTGTATCAGCCCACCATCAACACATTCAGTTCAAGTCTCTATCTCCCAGCGGACATATAGGCCTGACAGTAGTGGGGAGCTCTGGGGAGAGGGTGGTGTATTTAGCAATCCTTTGTAATCAGAATGTTCAATGGTCTGAACTCCAGAAAGCTTATTGGGAGCCTCAACCAAAGAAATAACAAATGACAAACAAACAACAAATGGCCTCAACAAAGCCCACCACAAGCAGCATAAGTAAGTGCAATACTCATGTTATTTCTATTATTTCTATTATTACACTGAAGAAAAATATAAATGCAACACTTTCGTTTTTGCTCCAATTTTTCATGACTTGAAATCAAAGACCTAAGACTTTTTCTATGTACACAAAAGGCCTATTTCTCTCAAATTGTGTTCACAAATTCGTTTAAATCTGTGTTAGTGAGCACTTCTCCTTTGCCGAGATAATCCATCCACTTGACAGGTGTGGCATATCCAGATGCTGATTAGACAGCATGATTATTGCACAGAACATTTTGAGCAAAAACAAAAGTGTTGCGTTTATATTTTTGTTCAGTGTATATTGCTCAATTGTCTTATTTGTCTTTTTTTACAACTACTGCCATTGTTTTCACTTGTTGCTGTAATGTCGAGTAACTGAAGCCTAAGAATTCTCTTCTACTACTTGTATAATGGGATGTAAACAATGAACTTGATTCTGATTCTGATGAGGGTACGGAGAGTTAAGTGGAGACCACCTAATTGCTTTCACAAGGCATATCAAACCCCTGGTTGAGCTTTAAAAGATTCTCACTGCCAGTGGGATTAGGGCAGGCTTTATGCAACCTTTGTGTGTACGTGTGTCTCAGCTTTGGTTTAACAGGCCAAATGAGGGGCATTGTGACCATACAGTACATAGTCCTGATGAGCTTTGAGTTTGGAGAAATGTTTTGTAAGAACGATAATCTACCAAGCTGCTTATAAACTGTAAGACAATACCTCTCCAGCTGGGTAACAATGATCCATAAGAACAAAGCGATGTTGCTATGGACCTCTTATGTATTCTCTTGTTAAATTTGGATAACAATACACAGATAACTTTAGCCTTGTATTGATGGATATGCTGTGGTTAATATTAGGGAACATTGCAGTAGAAATTCTGTTCTGTTTATTCAAGGGCTCGGCTTTTCCAAGAGTGGGGAAACATTTTAACATAGACTCATGGCATGACAACGTAATCGATTATGAGCATGTTGTATTAACTAACAATAAGTGAAGTGATTATTATTACCGTATTATTATTATTATTATTATTATTATATTTCACTTCATAGTGAATATGTTCATAAGGGGGTTTGGAAAAGCATGGGTAAAGTAGAGAAAAATGATTCTTACTACAAGTTGCCTTTAGGGTGAGGAGTTTCTCAGACTCAATCCCTGAGACCTGGGAAAAATAGAAAAAGAAAGTAATCATAAATACTGATTAACCTCGTCAATGGTTACATTGGGATTTAACACCAGTGGAACTGTCCTCAAAACCGGTACCGACTCCAGGTGTAAGTTGGTCATCGACCACATACAAACCAATAACAGCAAAATGGCGAAAAGGAAAATAAAGCATCTCCAGATTGTAATACAGTATGCAAAAGCCAATGAGCATAATCCCTATTATGCTCAAAGAGCACAGGCAGAACATGCACCATTAAATCAGTCCATGAGCTTTCAAGTGGGTGTATTCAAAATGATGAAATTGGAGGAGAAGATGTTGCCGCAACTACTTTTGATAATACTAGGCCCCAATAACATCAGAGCAAGAACGATTTCAGACAAGATTTCATGTTCATGTGTACAATTAATTTGTTTGGAGTAAATGATAATTAATGCAATCAAGTATCCCTAGGAAGTGCCCTTGACATCTACCAAATAACAAATGATTAAGTACTGTAAATGAGACAAATTAATTTTGTATTATCTCATTAGAATCCATAAATTACATTTACAACAGGCACTTTCATATTATTGTCCATAACTGCATAGTAACATTTTTCTCATACCATGCAGAAAAACATTTCCACTGGAAAGACCTCAGGCTACAACATGGTGATATTGTCTCTGGTGAGTCCCTGTTCCTCTCGTAAAACATGCATCTCTTTGTTAAATGCCAATCGAACGATGGTAAACCGTCAAATAAGACTAATTCTATTAAATAAAGAACTATTAAACTCACCATAGGCTGAGTAGGCTTATCAAATTAACTCCAGCACATTCCTTACATAAGATAAAAAATACAATCGAACAGGGCTAATATAACTAACATTTAGAGACTCAAAATAAGCACACATTAAATGTGTACAAATGTCTCCACGTACATTTGCAATAACACTCAAACTCACACACCAAACTGTGGTCCAGCAAACAAATCAAAGTTAATAGTGGCCATTTACTCTCTTTGACAAGGATAAACCAGAAATATGTACTGGTTAAGGGCCCCCACAGAATATTTACACTGCCCTGCTCTGTCAATTATTCAGCCAAAATACAAAAACCCCCACCACAACCATTCCTGCTATTTGTAGACACACTCCTTACCAATAAAATGTTGCTTGACCAGCTAACAGTCGAGGATGGGTCAGTGTGCATGGACTAATACAAAGTGCATAGACTAATGAAAGTATAATGTTTCTTACCTTGTCATCAATCTCACTCTCACTGTCACACTGCAAGAAAAAGAAAATAACACTCTACATTAATTCAGTCATAGGAAATATGACTTCGCATGACTTCACATCAATCACAAAAATGGAAACGTATTAGTACAGTAGACAACATTAGTACAATAGTACCTATTATGTATTCCTGAGATTTTTTCTTATGGTAAACTGAGAGCTCTCTCGTACCTTCAAAGTGAATTCTAAGAAGACTGATCTAATGTCATGAAAGGTCCAGTGGTTGACACCTGTGTGTGTCTTCGCACTCTATTGGCAGGCAGGGATCACCACAAGGACACCACAAGACCCAGTGGAAAAACTGAAGTCATAAGATGACTGCAGTCAATAGCTGGCAGTGTCCTCCATATTACACTTTCAAATTAGGTCAAAGCATAGATCAAACTGCCAACTGACACTTCTTTCCTCCTTTAAAAATGATTATTTAATTTCTGTTTACGTAGGGCCCTTGTTAGTCAACAGACCCTGGTAGCGACACGAACCATTTGACCTAATGTAGCAACTTGTGATACATTGCAAACTCAGCGAATACTGCCATGTGCATAGTGTAAAAACAACAGCGTATGCATGTGATTGATAGGGGCTTATAACACACACTTCATTCATGTAGTTTCCTTTGCAGTAGCCTGTCATATGAGAAGATGCCCTGTGTAACATCGAGCTATTGCAGTCAGGTCTGTAAAATGCAGTGACAGTCCCTAAGTAATTCCGGCTGAATGTGGAGAGAGGACATTATTAACCATTACGCTGGGCCGTTCATTTATAGACAGATGTTTCTTTAACTGCTGTGTGAAGATTAATCATGCCTGACCACACAACAGAGCTGTGAGCTTGTGAATCAGCCAGTCGATTCCTACCAGAAACCACCCGTATAAATCATGTGTCAGCCCCTCTCCTCCCCTCCCCTCCCCGCTTTAATAGTCCAAGCTCTCTTCACTGTCAAGATTACTCCATTGCAGATCTATGGTCCGCAACATGGCTGCTCACTTAAATGACTAAGTGTTCGGCCAGGTTAGCTCTGAGGGCATTTGACAGATATTTGACACACTCATTATGCATATAATAAATCACTGGCATGATTGTCCTCAGTCAGCTTTGTAAACACGACGTGACCGCAGATAGATCAGTGACTCATTATTACCACAAACACACAAACACACGAACGTACTCACACACACACACGCGCACGCGCACACGCACGCACACACGCGCACACACACACACACACACACACACACACACACACACACACACACACACACACACACACACACACACACACACACACTTACCGAATAGCCCCGTCCAGAATATGAGCTCTGTGGAAGGAAAGGAAGAAGGTGCAGTAATTAGACTGAGACATACAGAGAAATGCAAAACATCCATGTCACTAATCACCCATTAACATGAGCAGCGCCATCCCCACCAGAGGCTTAGGAAACATCCAAGACCAATCAATGAGACAGACACTTGTGAAGTCAGTCAACAGGATATTGTTGGCACTCGAAAAACCTCTTTATCCCCAAAGATACTGCTCCAAATAATCCCAGAAATGAGACGTTTTCAGTAATACATTGCGTCAATCTTTATTTTACGTCGTGTTTTGAGATTTCTGCAGAATACATATCCCTTTACTAGGGCTAAGTATAATAATTGGACTGTATTTTTTCAGAGGTTGTCTTTGTAAGAGAGGGCCTACCTCACTGCGGTGGCCTTTGGAGTTGCTTCTCCGAGGCTGGCTTACTGCTCTTGTGACCTCAGCTCTGCCTCGCCTCCCCAGAGGACCCTTAACCTGGGGGACAGGACAGACCATTAGAGGGCTTTAACCTGGGGGACAGGACAGACCATTAGAGGGCTTTATCTTTCACCTGCATCACACACTTGAAGGCTCTCTGCCACTTGTTTCACTCATTCACTGACAGTTGATCCAACACTTATCTTCTGTTCTTGAAGTCCAAGGTAAAGTCATTATTACCATGTTTCTGTGTGAAAACGATGTGTAAACGATCCATCAGCTGAGGGCATAATATCTGTTTGACCATTTTTGTCCTCTCTCTCCCAGTCACAAACCATCTTGCCCACCAGAGGGGAGTGTTGCACTACATATTATGAGGTAAGGACAGATTAACTGATTAGAAACCAGGCCCTGTCCAGACTGATACACTGGCCTGGCCCTGGCCCATCTAACAATCTAGGAATAGCTATATCTATTCTGTCTGTTTGTACACGAATGTCAATGGCCCCTGGCCTGAGCATAGATTACTTTTTCCTGCTATGACTAGTGGATAGATGATTCACTTAGTCAAATGGATTTGTTGGAAGTCGCTTTGGATAAAGGCTTCTGCTAAATGCCAAAAATGTAAAATGTAAATGTACGCACACACACATTAATGTGTAACACAGTAACAGTATAATAATGTGATACTGATCTGGGGTTTGATGTTATAAAACTCCCATCCCAGGTCGTTCAGAGGACTGCAACACTTCACTGCTCTGACAGGCGGAAAGGTAAGCAGTCATTACTGCTAGTCCCAGGCCAGAGCACTGTCTATTTCTGTGTGTGTGTGTGTGTGTGTGTGTGTGTGTGTGTGTGTGTGTGTGTGTGTGTGTGTGTGTGTGTGTGTGTGTGTGTGGGTTCATATAAATAGGATGTATTTATGCTGGTTGTGTGAACATGTTAATATAGTATCAATAGTATGCATGAGCTTCACCAAAATAAAAATAAATAACATAATGAAAAGGTATTTTCTCTATTTGACACTGAAACAGCAAATAGAGGTGCACACATAATATCAGGTTTCTCTATTTGCATAGCACTTCCTAGAAAGCCCTCGTGGGTCTGTGACACATTCAGTCAGCCCACATGCTGTCAGCTTCCTCATACAGTCATAATCTCCATATTACACTGACAATAAACCTGAGTATTCATCATCAGAGCTGTCTACACAATCATCCATTGTAATCACCAAACGACTCTCAATTCGATCAAGTCTGTGAGTAGGTTTCGTAAAGTTTGTTCCATCCTGTATTTGGTCACACACTTAATTTGATAAACAACAAAAACCCTTTGAACCTACCCTGATAACAGCTCTCAGCACAGACAAGTTACCATGCAACAGAGAGGGCTGTTTTAAAGCAATATGATGAAAGCATACCTACACAGACACATCCTGCGTCGAGGAGGAAGCTCTTCACAAAGCATGTTATCTCATCACAACTCTTTATTGGCCCTCATTTCCTGTGTGGCTCCCTTCTAACTTCCTGCCCTTTTGCCTTCTGACAGGCTTATGCAAGGCAATTACAAACCCAGGATGGGAGACTTAGAAAAAAACAAAATGATAAGACAGTTCATTGACTGGCTGGTGCTAACAATTTGCACCTCATTGTACACAGCTTGTTTTAACTTGCAACAGAAATACTGTCACTGTTGAAAAAACAGAAACTACCTAACAGAAGTGGAGAAGATTGAGAGAATTCACCAAAGAATCCAGTTAACTCCAACAACCAAATAAAATAAAAAACACAAAAAAGTAAAGTCATTTGACTTTCCTTGAATAAAATAAAAGCCACGTACTGTGAAGGTGTGTAGAGCCTTCTAGAGCACTATCACTGAGAGTAGAGTGAGGTTTAACGCCACAAATACGTGTCTTACCTGCTTGTTCTTCTTTGAGCAGGTTTTCACCTTCCCTTGTTTCTTCTCTACATCCTTCTCTGGTTCATTGTCATTGAGTCCATTCTTAGGGATCAGTGCACTCTCAGTCTTCTGCCTCTTCAGCACCTGTCTCTCCCACTTCTCCTTCCCCTCCTGCAAGTGCTGCAACCTCAGGCTCTTTGTCCGTTTTCTCAAAGCCAGCTACAAAAGAGCAAAGACACACAAAAAAAGCTGAATAACTAGCGCAAAGGAGAGAGAGAGAGATGTTAGAATGGATTGCGATGCTTGGACTGTGTTCAAATGGTGGGAACTGTTGAACCTGTAAAAAGGCCTAATCAATAAAACAAACCGATAGGACAAAGACAATGGAACATAACAACAAAGCCCCATGATGCTCATGTGTGTGTGTATTGAGGTCACATCCTTTGAGGCAGCCCATGAGAATATGGGCGGACAGCTGCTGCCCATTGTCAGGTTGTGGGGTCTGGCGGTCTGGGCTAAATGCCCTGTGTTCAGCCAGCCTGGCTCCCTGGACTAAAGCCAGTGGCCTGCGGGGGGCTTTGTCAGTTGTGTTGTTATACACATGCCATCATGCACAGTGGAGCCCAGCCAGCAATGAATATTAGCCAGAAACAGTCACAGGTAATCTTGACAGACGACTCTGAAAGGTCCAGAAAACGAGCAATACAATACATGATGGCTTTTGGGTAGTGTTCAACGCGAGCATAACTAATCTCACTTAGCAAACGTGTGTGAACGTTCCCTGCTGAGCTTCATGATTCCCCTACAGCTCCTGCTCTCCATGAAAACAACAGATCTGATGGAACCAGTGTAAGCACTACCTTGAGCTAATCTCCAGAACCATTGCCATAGTGATATTAATATTCATGGAGCTGCTGAAAGACTAGCGGCGTGTGGGAAATTATGTCTCACTCTGTTTCTCCACCTCCCCGGCCGGTTACCAAGCCAGTCTGATCAAAACAATCACTGCTGGCTTTTACTCTGAATTAGCATCAAGCTTCCACACCTGTGGAGAGGAAGGGAAGAGAGGGAGAGGAGAGGGAGAGAAGAAAGAGGGCGAGATGGATACATATCCAAACTCAAAGACCAAACAAGGCCCCGTAATTACAGTTCAGCAAAGTATTAAATATAATAAGAATTGTAGATCTGCTTTGCTACTTTTTGTAGTAGCAAAGTATAGTATTTAATTTCACTGTGCACCCTAACACAAATATCAGCAGTCAGAGCGGAGGCCCAGCTAAATCCAGGTGAGGTTAGTGGAGAGCCAGGCTTTGTGAAGGAAACAGAGGAAGTAAATCCCATGTAAACCCTCCGGTTGTTGGCCTGACAGGGGCTTACAACAAGACTTCAGTGGAAGCCAACTTCAAATCTAGACTGTGCATTCAGTTTCATCCCCCATGAATAAGGGATGTCATCTGCATGGTAACACTAAAAGTCTCTCCATAATGCTCAGTCAAGATGAGTGTGTTCGTGTTAGTCAGCTCCGAGCTAAACAGTAAATGTGCTGCAGCCTGTGCAGTGTGCCGTCACATATCAGCCTCCACCAGGCAGCTTAATATGCTCCTCAAACATTTCACAAAGGACAGAAGATACAAGAGGCCAGAAAAACAGGGGTGTTATGCTATTCAAATCCAATTTGTGTCTGCGGGCAGTGCAAAGGCCACACAATCAGCTAATGGCATAGTAAGTGCTGCTTTAGGCTGCGTTAACTGTTGTAAATCATTAACTAGGCCTACGTGACACCACTTTCTCAAACGTGCAACGCAAGCAGTGGAGTCAGGCGATAATATCACAAAGCATCCACTAACACTGAAAACGCGAGAAATAAGCACTTCTTTTGCATTTCTCAAGACAGCGGAAGATGCAAGACAGCACTTTTCCTAATGACGGTCTACGAGACCTGGATGAATTAGTGTCAACAATGAAAACCTATTCTTTAATTAATTCATCAAAGCACGGGACCTGATGGAATGTGAAATAGCTTGAATAGATACATGTCATGGTGAATGTCTAATCTGTGTGTAAAGCTTCAGGTCTACAGATAACACAGCTGCTTGCTTAGCTGTTCAAGAGCTTAAGCTCCTTATAGACCTGAGATGAAGCAGTTCCAGGGCTCTACATGTATATACAAGTTACACAAATACAGTATCTGGCTTTATATGGATGATGTTTCAGTTATTATCCTCCAGATCACCGACAGAGAAAATGTAGTGGAACCTGTGGATCAATGAATGAATGGTCTTAATGGTCTTTATGATCAAGCACTTAGAATGGTTACTGAGGCATGGCCTCTTCTGTCATTCTGAACTGTCAGGTGACAAACCATCATAGGCCACACCACCATCATACTGATACACACAGCAGCAAGTGAGATTCACGTTTAAGACCCCTGACATTTTAAAGATGCCATAGTGGCTATCCAGAGAGGGTCACTTTTCCTGGGCATAGTTATGGCTTATTCCTAGGCATAACTATAAAAATGTTGTGGCCTGGGGTGGTCCAGGGGTCTAGCACCATGGCCTACAGTGCATACAAATATGTCCATATTGGCATGAGTTTGAACAATAAAAAATAAAAATAAAAATGTAATCGGTGGCTAGGAAACTGTGTCTGTATGTTTGAGGGTCCATGTGGTCATTTGAAAACGTAAAGTCTGGGCTGAGTTGGCATGCCATTTCCCAGTGTGTGCCCCACAGAAATGAGAGCTAATGTAAGAACTCATATACTACTGTACTGTAATACTCTTTCCCTGTCTGACAGGCTGGTCCTCTGTGACAGGCTGGTCTGGTCCTCTGTGAATCAGTTGAGCATTGCCCTGAGAACAACACTTAGGTTGTGGATTTGATTCCCACTGGAACCATATATACTGAAACATTTATGTCAGGTCAAGTAAGTAGCAAATACGATCAGAGGATTTGTTTTGAAGATATAACTGGTGGGTGAGGTGGAGGATTGATTTGATCACATAACGCTGTGTTAACTTTTTTAACCCTAATCCACCAACATAAAGAGAGAGAGAGAGAACAAGAAAGAGAGAGAGGGAACAAGAGAGAGAGAGAGAGAGAAAGAGAAAGAGAGAGAGAGAGTGAGTTGTTTGCACTGTCCCCTAAATTGGAACTCTAAAATTGGAACAGTGCCATATATGGCAGAATAGGCCTACTTATGCAGGGCTAAATAGTATCCACAAAATGGGGCCAACAGTCATTATTAAGCCACTGGATTGAGGTCACGCACAACACTCTACTACATATTCACTACATCTAAATACAACTCCCTGTCAGCGGTCACAGACATGATGTTCCATGTCAGTTTGAGGCGGTTCTGGGTGACTGATGGTTTATTTACAGCACAAGCAGACAAGCTGCAGAACAAAGGGTAGGAAATCACAGAGGGTTTTATGGTAGGGAGAGTCTGAGCCGGCCTGTTTCCTGTCTCACAGGCTGGGCTGCAGGCCCGGGGGGTGATGGTCTGATGGACACACACTTTCACAACGGCTCTGCAAGTTTTCCATTATGTGGAGCTTGGAAGTGGGCAGGGATGAAACATTAAACTTTTGGGCTTTACCTGTGGGGAGGGGGTGGGGGGGGGTTGAGACGAGAGACGTCACTGTGTGCCACCAGAATTAATCATAATCCGAGCCGAACCAAAATCCTTGGATGTAGAGAGAATAGCTTTTGTTGCAAGCGGCCAACAGACAAGCGAGAATACAAAGCAGAGGGAGTAGGAGGGCATGGGATGACCAGATGACACGGAGGTAAATCAATGACAGCCTGGGGGGTACAACACAGTAAAAGGTCCCAGACATGTGACTGCAGAGAGGCTAGGATTTTACAACTTTCAACGGAAAATATTAAGCACTTGTCCACACAAGGTTTTTAGACAGACAGAGAGAGAGACGCACGCACGCACGCACGCACGCACACACACACACGCACACACACGCACACACACATAAACGGTATACAGTATGTAGCTTATGCCAAACATCTGGGAGGCACATACTGTCTGTGTCTGCCAGTGATGATGGCAAACAGGACTACATGAAAAACACATCCACTTAGTTATGCAAGCTAGGGTTGAGATGTCTGCAGCTGCTTGGAGGATGTACAGCAGTAGGATATTAAACACTTGTAACAGCCTGACAGCTCGCTCTACAAATGACTAATCCTAGATTTAGTATTCATGAAATGTTATCCAGTCAAATCCTGGGAGCTCAATCATCATAAAAGAGAGTGTGCGGCAGGCTCTCTGCTGGAGTGCTTGCCTTATTAAAGGAAACAGACTGTGTAACTAAGAAGCATTTCAGAGTTTAATGGGTTCATCAACACTCCTTTTAGAATGACAAAGTTTAAGCTGGCTAACACAAGTGGATAGACAGTTAGATTACATGCTCGGTGCAGGAATATGAAGAGCATTTCAAGTGAGCATGCATATTCAAGAAACAGGTGGGTGCTAGTAGTAGATGAGGTGTGTTCCCCTTTACACACTTGAGTGCAACATGAATCCAATCAATTATCATTGTAATTACAGGTGACATACACTGTTATTATACTCATTGTACCAATTTCAGTGCAAATCTGGAGGCTTGGTGTTAAGACATCCACCACATTAGGAAAATCATGTTGATTTGACACTATGAGACAATTGAATGCAGCAGCAAGTATTTCCAAACTGATTCATATGTCATCATCTCGCTGAATTATTTGGTGTTGCCTAACCTAACCTCTACCTCTGATAAGCAATGGCTGATAGGAAGAGACAAGAAAACACCACCAAAAACAACAATGACTGTGCGCTTTGTTGTTTTTCAGCTTCTGACTTCTGCTTCGATGTAATCATGAAAGCAGTTTCTCTTTCAAGCATTAACATGTCTGTCATAACAAGGTCTCGGACACTATCAAAATGACAACATATAAGTCAGGTTATGTGGGGGGTGGGTCCTGTCTGTCTATGAGTCAGCTTGCGCTTATTACGGCATATTATCTGTCACTCAGAGTCACTTACCACTAACATGTTTACGATTAGTCACCATCTGGCGGGAAGCATTGAGAGAAAGGTCTTTAGCATTTTCAAGTGATTTGTGGTTTGTTTGAATCTCAAAAGCCTTTATGGATGTTTTTTTCCACCTCTTTTCAAAACACATGATCTTCTGTCTGGGAGACGTTCCAAGGCAGAGTTGGGGGCACACTACAGGCTGTGTAGGTCAAATGTCATTTCGCAAGGAATCATTTTTAGAGTGTCTTTGAAAATGGGCCAGTGTACAATTGACATAATCTCCAATATCATTGAGGGGATCGTGATGACTCTGACCACCCAACTAGAGCAGTTATTTCAGAAACATACTGAAATTAAAGTAAGCCTGATTAGATGGACCATGGACACACTTGCACTAGAACTGACACCTCAAAGCGAATATACAATTATTGGACTCTGAACTATGTTTCAGACTGAGGCATAATTGTAATGGACTGTTTAAAATAAACAAAATGTTTCAAATGAATTCATGCCTGAGGCTGATAAAGTTGTAAAGGAAGAATTGCACCAACATGTACACCTCAAAAGCATGAACGTATACTGGATGTTGTTGCTAAGACAAACAAATAAGAAGAAGATGGGACAGGTGCAGGGTGATAGTAGAGGATCAGTTACTGTAACCTATTGCTGGATATGTCAAATATAAACAACACACTAGCAGAGCCACCACTGGACATCATGACACTGAAGTAGTCATCAAATACACAGGTAGGCTAACAGATCTCCTTAATCTAGCCATGATAGATTGCTGGAACTTGTGATTCACTTGGTCACCATATCACCATTCAGTCTGCATGGCACCAGACCAGACTGACAAGTAAAAACGAAACAAGTCATTAGTCTGGTCCCAGTCATTAGTCTGGTCCCAGGCAAACTTACCTCGTCTGCTGATCTAGGCTATCTATGTTGACATGTTTGCTCTGTAAACAGCTGATATGGTAGAAGGCATAGCCTGATAAGTTACCAGATTCAAATAAAGAGATCTGTCAAAATGACATGTCCTTCTTACCTCTAAATGGTCCAGACTCAGAAAGCTGGCTATGGCAAATCCATCAATAATAATGTCCTCCTCTTGAGCCACCGACCCCCGTCTCTTCCTGCGAGAGGGCCGAGGGGGCCGGACATACTGCACATGTGTACATGTCCCATAATCACGCAGGGCCTTATTCACGGCCGGGCTCGGCCCCCGGTCAGATCCGGACGAGGGACTCCGATGTTGGACATTGTCAATCGCATCTCTCCTCCGCACGCGGTCCCGTTGGGATCTTGACCTCCGGCTGCGCTTTAATTTCTCGTCCATTTTAGAACAAGGCGCACGAGACGACAATGAAACGTAGTAGGCTATTATTCTGTTTTTGTACAAGAGGAGAAGCAATTTCCCAGCTTGACAAATCAAATACACACTTTTCTAAGACGTGAGAAAACCACTGACCCATTAATAGGCATGCCTTGGCTGCAAATATTCACAGAATGATTTAATACACTAAAAGATGCTGACCGTGGTTGACAGTCCTTGTAATGACAACACCACGCCAACAGCTGTTACTTTGTTGCGCGAAATTGTAACTCATTGGAAAAGACCTACACGCTTTTGCAACTAAAGTTGCAATGTCTGGCCGCAGCGACACGGCGAGCTGTCACACAAAGCTACAACAC
Source organism: Nansenia antarctica (assembly GCF_963989245.1). Classification (NCBI taxonomy): domain Eukaryota; kingdom Metazoa; phylum Chordata; class Actinopteri; order Argentiniformes; family Microstomatidae; genus Nansenia; species Nansenia antarctica. The sequence goes on from NC_137689.1 coordinate 55,792,827, forward strand.
GACGCCGTATCTATCATGTCATGTCGGGCACTGTTCTTTCTCACCGCCCAATCCATGGTCAGTCGGTCCAGTGTAATAATAGCCAAATAAACCCCGATTATGCTAAATGAGATAGCTGCAGTGTATTTAAAACACTCTCACACTTCGAATAGGCCTATGGGTTGGCCGAGAAGACTAATAATATTGACTTATTATAGCCTCAGCAATATCGAGAGAGAGAGCCATTAGAACCGTCTACGACGCAATCTACATTTCGTGATTTGTAGGCTAAACCGTCAATTAAAACGTCTCTGTTTTGTTCAAAGCTTGTCAATCTCTCGCCAAAGTGAGCAAAGCAAACCCCCCATCCAGAAAAGGAATCGTCTTTATCCCGAGTCGTTCGAAGAAATCCTCCAGTATCAATCTTCTTCTCTCCGTGTATCTATCGGCTCACGGCTGGGCATTGTGTGTTCCGTGCGCTTTGATCTGGAGTAAAACGTGAGGGTAAATGGAGTTAAAGAGACGCGTTAAATTTAAAGCCCACTTACTTCGCCCTACATAACATTTTCGTTGGTACAGTAATTCCCAGTAGCAAACTGACGTATTTCCGCCACCACTGCACGGGAAGTGCCTGGAATGATTATTGATGGATCTATTCTAGACTTATAATGAAGTGGACACTCTGCACTGTGTTTGAGGTTCTTGAATACTCTTCGTAAAGAGTTTTACATGCTTTATAGTAGTTTACTTTCTGTCATTAATAATGTATGTATCATAATAAACATTCGAACTCATTGTTTGAAATAGTTACTTTATCAATACTTTATACATTATTAGTAAATGGTTAATATGTACAGATACTTTCAACCCTTTTTAAAGGCAATCCTAATGCAAAGTGGAAACACACCGTTCTTCTATGAACAGAAAATGTAAACGCTTCTATAACGGATGAACATAGGCTACATATTTTGGTTATGTGTGACGCAACATCTGCAACATCTGCAAATTAGTTTATCTCTTGACAGGCTTTGTTTGAATCTGACACCGATTTGTTGGGTCTCAAGTTCAAGGCATTGGGCTATGGCAATACATGCACTCAAAAGGAAAACAACAAAAAACGTTGTAGATTTAATCTGACATTGGTTGATCAAGGTGCAATGGCCTTGAGTCTCAAAATAAATTTTTTATTTTATTTTTTTGACAAAGGGCATTTGTCTACCTTGTAATTTAATCTGATTGATAAGAAGAAGAAACGTGTTTAGAAATAAGAGTGACAGAAATTGTTAAAAAAAATAGTAGTCAACTTTTGGAAGGCGCAACCACAGATATTTCATTGGCGTAACACTGCTCTCTGCTGGTGAATTATGTTAACTTAAAAGCTGCAGCGAAGTGATTATGATCAATGGCATATTTACTGCATTTCTTGTGATTTAGAAGTCAACGGTAATGCCTGTAACAAATTACAGTGTCTTAATGCACTTGATGCCGGTATTGTTACATCCATTACTATTGTCAACATATTAGCTACAACACATGCCATCCCATTAGAAGATTGATTTTTAGAGGATGTAGATTCTCAAAAAATATAGTGAGATTTTCACACTTGCATGACTCTCATGTAATACAAACATGCCATTGATGGAACCTTTCATCACCATTGCCAGTGGAGGGCAGCACAGACCTCCCCTTTGTCACTGACAGAAACTACTGAGGGGCGTCGTCTGTTCTTTAAACTTCCTTAGCTCCTTATGTAGCCTTCTGCTGAATCTCCTGACAATATTCTGATGCTCAGTTCTTGAGATCAAAGAACACCTTAGCAGCCATACAAGTGTGACCCACCTCTATGTTAGATTGAATACAATCCCTCTCTGTTAAGCAAAGTGAAAAGAGAGTCATTTCATTTCTATTCAGAATTCAAAGAGACTGCTATTTAAATATCCAAAGACCTTCAGAACTCTCATTATCCCAATGATCAATGCCTATTGAGTCTTCTTTATTGCTATTTTGGCAATTTCTCCAGCCTGTGATGGACTGTACATTAATGATGCACTGAGATGCACCGAGAGCTCTGTTCATCCACAGTGTGCATCCAGACGTCATCCCCATTCTTACCTCTGCTGTGTCTCTATGTGAGATACGTGATGTGAATATCTTCATGTGGGCTTCTGTGAGGCCATGAGGTTTAGCAATGGTTCACAGGAACACCTCCTTTGTTGATTACGTGGATGGAAGGACCAGGATCTGTATCTAATGAGACTGAGAGTTAGGGGGAAAATAACATCTTGCTTTCCTTAAAAAATGCATGGCCCCACAGATGCCCCTGAAACAGACTGCTGACGTGTCCCTCTGGAGCATTTTGGGCTTCTGGTGTGGCTCCGGTCATTAGGCTATAGCAACGGTCATTAGAGCAATGCAAATTCAGCACCTGCCTGCTTTATGTGGGCTATCCAGGGAAATTACTGTAGTCTATACAACAAAAACAACATCAGCAAAACTACACAGAATGATGGCCTGAAGAGAGGTCCTTGTACATTGCTAGTCTTGGTGTTTCCTATAAAGTCTTCCAACACCCTTGACTGACCTTGGTAGCTTGGTTTCTTGAGGATAATAAAACCATGTAAAATTGTTACACACGCACACACACACACACACACACACACGCACACACACACACACGCACGCACGCACGCACGCACGCACACACACACACACACACACACACACACACACACACACGCGCACACACACACACACACACACACACGCACGCACGCACGCACACACACACACACACACACACACACACACACACACACACACACACACACACACACACACACACACACACACACACACACGCACAGAGAGAGAGAGAGAGAGAGAGAGCGAGAGAGAGCGAGAGAGAGAGAGAGAGCGAGCTTGAGATGCTTTCTGCACGATATCGGGCGTTGGGGTTGCTGCGTTAGTAGCCAACCTGCCCCTGCAGCTTCTGATTTCGCATACAGTCTACGGATAGAGAATTATGTGGCGAGGTAAAGCAATCTGTTGGGGCTAAGAGTTCGTCTGACAATCTCTTGAACCACTTTGGTGAGAATGCCCTGTGCAATGGAGTGGAAATGTGATCATCCTACATTGACTCAGTATTGCATACTGCTGTGGTCATCTCTACAAAACAACCGCTTTGCCTCCTATAATATCGCCGCGGCTACGATTATGGTGCTGAAAGAACAGATCATTTTCTATTTGAATGCACAGAGGTGGCTTTGAGGATACCTGCCTGTGGACAGAGACTTGTCACCAAACTTGGTGTGTGCGTCTTTTATCTATCCTGAGATAGATGCTGATGGTTTGAAAGGTTCTATTCGGTTTCATGGCTGTGGCACGGCGGATAAAAACTTTGTTGACTGTCAACATTTTTGTTTTTGTGGGGCTTATACTGTTCTCGCTTTACTGCAGAATTCAGGATCGCTCAGAAGAACTGATGAAAGGCGGTAGGAGCACTGAGCAAATATATAACCGCAGAAATGGCAAAGTTAGTAACTTGGTTGACAAACAAGCTATTCTTCAGAGACTGGAGTATCTTGAAGGCGTGATATACCATCAATTAAACGGTAAATTCATTCATCATTTAATCCGTATCAGGTCAGGATTAGTTGTATTTACATTTATAACTGGGATCATAAGCATAAGAGGTCAACCAAAATGTTAGGGAATATAATGGGATTGAAAGGATAGTATTAAAGCTGACAAATAAATACTGCTGTAAATACTGAAATAGTCTCATAATATTGTATTTAAGGTCATGAACAAACAAACAAACAAAAACCTATTATCATATAAATGTATTTCCAATTTCAGTAACTTATGAACACATTTAAAGTACATTCATGCACCGTTTCAGAGAATTTGCCACATCTCAGCTTTCCTTAAACTCCTGGCATTTACCTAACCTGGCCCACTTCCATCTCATCCATATTCATAGACCTGGCAACATCACATTCGGCACATGTGTCTATTCTACTATCTACTCAATCATTCACAAATAACTCAGACAAAGGGCTTTATTTTTCTGCTAAAATCTTATTATGGGGTGGTGGTAGCCTAGACGTTAGAGAGGCTGACTATTAGTCATTTTAAGGTCGCTGGCTCGATCCCTGCCTCAGGAGGGAGCTGCATGTGCCCATGAGCAAGGACCCCTAATTGCTCCAGGGGTGCCGACTATGGCTGACCCTGTGCCTAGAGCAAAAAATAACATTTTCCAACAGTTAATTGCAAGGCACATAAAACATTCTTTCTTCTTTTCTTATTAGAGCCTCAAGCTTGCTGCAAGATAGTTAAACCAGTTTATTCAAATAATAATGGTTTGAACACTTTCCAAAAGTTTTGTCCATGTCAATCGGACATACTCACTGTATGGAATGCATAATCAGTGCAGATATTTGTTTAGTTAGAAACCAGGTGCTGTTATGTGACTTTCAGACAGCATAATATCTCATTATTCTCACATTATAGTTATACTATCTTGTTCCCTTCTTGTGCATTCCTCTCCATCAACACTGAGAATAACTAAAGAATAATAATAAGCCTCAGCATATTTCTATCTGTCAGATTTTAGGCAGATTCTGAGGATTTTCTGTATAATTATTTAATCCAATACCATCACATTGTTTACAGACAGGTGCAGTCGACCCTCCAATGCATGTCAATGTTCTTTACATCTTTGTAATTATTTTGGAGGACAATGTTGGACAGGTTAAGTATGTGCAAAAGCTTACATTTTTATTCATAGTGGCACATTAGACAGTGAAACTAATTCTAATTAGTGAGGAACTACTGGTGTGTCTTTAATTCTTCTATGGATATGCCTTGGTTTGGCCTTCCCCAGGTCTGGCAAAGCCTCTTGGGCCTGTAGAAGGACCATTGGGCCAACGACATGGTAGGGCCCCTGCAACCCTGAAAGACCATGTTCACGATCCAGACTGGGACAAGTACGAAGAGTATGGCTACAACGCACAGCTGAGTGACCAAATATCTCTGGATAGATCCATTCCTGACTACAGGCCAAAGAAGTAGGTGTCAGAGCCTGTTCGCAGCAGTTATTAACACACATCACATTTAAATCAAATGATATACAGTTTATTTTAGGCCTGGCTTGGAAAAATCATGCAAATGCTTAATTTCTGATGGAGCAGGATGTTTCAAATAACTCCACACTTTACTTTACTGTGTGCTTATTACTGTGCAATAACGTAACTAGCAAATATATTGCTATGATTACAATTTCTTTTTAACCACATTTTTCCACAGGTGCAACTTTATGAGCTACCCAGCTGAACTCCCACAGATCACAGTGGTGTTCATCTTTGTGAACGAGGCCTTGTCTGTGATCCTACGGTCAGTCCACAGCCTGGTCAACCACACACCTGCGTACCTCCTCAAAGAGATCATCCTGGTTGACGACAACAGCGACAGTAGTAAGACAAAGGCGTTGATGTTATTGTGTTATACTGTAAAATGCATAATGCAGTTAGTATGACTGGGTTTACTTGTCATTGTGGCAAAGCACTTTCTTTCTAATCTCACCCATCATGACGACCTTATTTCAGCAGAGCCAGAGCTATTTTTACACTAACTTTGTAAATAGTGGCAGGTTGTTTACTCCTGCTGGGAGCTTAGTAATTGATTTTCTTATCAGGGGAAGAGATCTTGAGCACTCACATTAATCAAACAGGCACTATTTACAGGAGAACATGTATGTGTGTGTGTGTGTGTGTGTTCCTGGGGCTGGTGGGGTTTTTTGGGGGGGGGGCTGTTAGAGAAAGGAGAGAGAGAGAGAGAGAGAGAGAGAGAGAGAGAGAGAGAGAGAGAGAGAGAGAGAGAGAGAGAGAGAGAGAGAGAGAGAGAGAGAGAGAGAGAGAGAGAGAGCAGAGCAGAGTAAAACCTAAACTTTGCTGATTTTAAAATGTGTATGGCAGTAGATCTAAAGGTGAACCTGGACCAGTATATGAACAAGCAGTATCCAGGCCTGGTGAAGATCGTGAGGAACAACAGACGAGAGGGGCTTATACGGGCCAGGATCCTGGGTTGGAAAGCTGCCACTGCACCAGTTGTTGGCTTCTTCGACGCACATGTTGAGTTCAACACAGCGTGGTGAGGCAGAAATTCCATTTCTCCAGATTGACACTTCATTTAAAAAGGCTCACATATTGGGCACCATTTAAACATGAAAGTGCACTGCTGTCGTCACACCATAACACTCTCAATATTCATGGTGGATTTATTTATGACCCCCCCATCATTTCTCTCTCCATCTGATCCCTCGATTAAATAATATCTCAACAACTCTCCCTCCATTTCTAAGTCTAGAAGGGATTAGAAATCACGTGAACTGTTTGTTTCACCAATTACCACATTTTTCTATTTGGATTCAAGAAACCAGATATATTCTTTCTTTGCCTTGTTTCATCCATCATATTCAATCAAATATGCACATTCCACAAAATTCTTTTTTAGGTTAATATGTTTCGGGGCGGCGGTAGCCTAGAGGTTAGAGAGGCTGGCTAGCAATCGGAAGGTAACTGGTTCGATCCCCGCCTCAGGAGGGAGTTGCAAGGCACCTCTAATTGCTCCAGGGACGCCGACTATGGTCATGTTCTCACATGAAAGTCTGAATCGAGACCCGGAGCAAGTGGATGAGTTTGACATTGACATTGACATTGTTGCATAAATTATTTCTCTGATTTGCGTTCTTACAGCCCTTCATGTAAACAAAGTAACATACGCAATCGAAGCAACAGACGTGGTAGTTGAATTTTTTTTAATTGCCCATTCGTCCCTCTCTTATCCAGATCAACACGCCTGCACTGTTGTTTTCCTATGGACTGCCTCGAGCAGCGTTCTCACCAAAAGCAAAGTGAAGCAAAGTGATGGAAAACAAAGTGTTTCTAACCAGAGCGAAACCACCCTTTTCAAGCGGAGCATCCGACGGGTATTTGCTCCGGGAGTTACTTCGAATGTGCGTTCTCACCGCTCCAAACGACGCAGAGCAAAGCGAACTTTATCCTAAACTCTGTTTCAAGTGAAGCAAATGTTCTAGTGAGAACACCCCCTAAGGCTGACCCTGTGCCTAGAGCAAAAAATACCAAATTCCAACAATTGACTGACAAGTTGATTGCATGGCAAATAAAAACATTCAATTAATTCCCTCATCATACCTCCTCAAGTATACCAAGCTGTTTGTGAGACTGAATTCATTAATGCAAGAGCCACAGATAGTGTTTGTGCATTTATCAGTCAAGGCCTTCATATTTGCATATCAGAGGAATTTCTTTTCCACAGCAATCGAAAGATAAGTGGCTATAGTCGTTGCACTATCCATCTTCTCCCAGCACCACTTTGGACACAGCAATTTATTCAGTCAAGGTGACACTCTCTCTCAGAGGTTATCCCTGTTTGTTTGAAATTAGATTGCAGGTGTGTAGACTCCTACACTGCACTCCAATTACAAATGTTAGGACCACAACAGGACAGGATAACTTTGATTCAATGCCATCAGAAAAAAAGTACCACATTGAAAATGGAGAAACCCCCCGAGAAAGCACTCATGACCCCCTTAGTGTATGGCTTTTGCTATATCTTAAATGTATTTTTTAATTTGTTTTTTAACTATATATAGCAGTGTGAAATGGGGTTATCAATTAATCATGAAAGAAGAATAGATGTCCAGTGTAAGGATAGATGGAACCTCCCTCGACATGCAATAAGTAATAAGGATGATTTTATGATGATAACTTGAAAACTGTGTTTGGATGTATTTTCATGTCCACAGATGTATGTTCATACTACCACAGATCTATTTTTGCCATGAAACATCATCAGGATATGATTTAATATTTATAAAACGTGAATTTATGAAATTGGGACCATGTTTCCTCCATCGACAGGGTAGAGCCAATCTTGACCAGAATTGCGGAAGACCGAACACGTATAATTCTCCCGGCGATCGACAACATCAAGTATAACACCTTTGAGGTTCAGCAGTATGCCAACTCTGCCCATGGCTACAGCTGGGGCCTCTGGTGCATGTACATCACCCCCCCTCAGGCTTGGCTGGACAAAGGAGATGAGAGCGCCCCCATCAGGTAACGGAAAGGGACGATAAAAAACACTGATGTTCCAATGTGCTTTTGTATAAAAGATACATACAATTAATAATAATAATAATAATAATAATAGTAATAATAATATTACTAGTGCTATTACTAGTAACAAATAATTAAATACAAATGATTGTATTTATACAGCACCTTTCTAGATACCCAAAGTGCTCACATTGTAAGGGGGAGAACTCACCAAGCAACCAACTTAGAAAACAAGATCACTTATGTTGTCTTTGTGTGCCACCATTGGTTGTATTCAGGACTCCTGCAATGATTGGTTGCTCCTTTGTGGTGAACAGAGAATACTTTGGGGAGATTGGACTCCTAGACCCCGGCATGGAGGTTTACGGAGGAGAGAACATTGAATTGGGCATGCGGGTAAGTTTATAATGTGTAGCCTACTAGAGGTCATGCTTATTCTAAGGGTATGAGGTGTTTGCCCCTATTTGGCATTCCAGAGACCTTGGTAGGAAGGTACTTGGGACAATTCTTAGGATGAAGTTGATTTCAACAAGGTAAAATCCCTTCTTTTGGCAAACCTTTGGCATATCATTACAGTAATATTACTAGGCAACTCGGAACCCAGACACACAATTCAAAATGACCCAGTAATGCTGGGTAAAGTCCTCTATTAGCCTCAGCTATGCAAATGGTTTATTGAACAAGCAAATCATTATGTAATTTGTACTAAGAGTTTTTAAGTGCTTGGAAGTGATGCATGATGTTCAATTAACCTGCTTCACAGTAAAAAGAATGTGGGTGTGATTTAATGGAATATCAATGCAAAAGCAGCTATTGATTTTTGCCCCTCGTTCATTTGAGAGATTGAAATGAATAAGACCGAAAAGCTGCTATTATTTATTGTTGAATATGGGAATATATTGAAAATAACATAATTTGTCCACTGTTTTTACTTTTATGTTCTCTCACTGCATGTTGTAAATATTGTATCAACTGAGATCAATATACAGTAGTATCATTAGGCTCTGTACATACAGTGAAACAAACTATTTGGCATGGAAAGTTGTCCAGTTGCACCACCTGGTATCCTACTGACTCACAAGAAGGTTTCCTTGGAGTGTCCAGAATGCTTGGTGTCTATCATTAACATCATTATCATCAACAATCATTTTAAAACTAATAAGGTATCACTTTAGGACCTTTTTCTTTTTCTCTTCTTACTTTGATGTGTGCCTGCAACCATTTGTTTTGGACTACAGTATATCACAGAATTTGCACCATTTGGTTGAATTGGTTTATGGGTACGGTTTTGTAGAGAGTAAAAGATTGTCTGTTGTGACTTTGGTGAGGAAGTTACGGCCCAGTGTGAGAACTGAAACTGATCCAGGACTCAGCAGTCAGCTACCAGCATCCCACTGGCAAACAGGCTGTTGACTTTCCATGTTTCTCACTTCATTGCCTTAGACATGATCGCAGTGACGTGACTGCAGAGTACAAGAAACTAGAGGGCACATAAGAGATGGATGGATGGTAAAAAGTGAGAGAAGGTGAGGCAGAGGGACACAAGGGAACAGAGAGAAATAGATGCAGACAGTTGGCCAGATTTGCAAAGCATTCACACCAGTACAAAATGTGAACCCTATTACTCAGAGAAAAATCAAGATAAAAACATGAAACTTCTGCTAAATACACTTTAGGATTGAATTCCCTTGATATTACTTTCTGTTCTCCATTGTATATTTCATTCCCTCTTGAACAGGGTGTTGAAATGGGCAGGGAAAGAAAGAGGATACACAGAGAGAGGGCCAGCACAACAACTCAAATCCAGTGAGAGACAGTTGATTGTAGAGCTGCTGAGTTATTGTCAACCATACACAACTATTGTAAGCCCCTACTCCACAAAATTGGAATACGAACAAATGGTAACTATCTGTGCTTGCAACACTTGGAGTATTGAGTGGCACATCGCTCTAAGAGATCACTGGCAACACCACCAACACACTATAATCATGCACGCAATGATTTGTCTGTTTAGTCTGAAAAGTGGCCAACCAATTCAACAACATGGCAATTGTAGATTGTCGGCAATTGCTTCAACAGCATTTGCCCCCAAAAAATGGAACGTCAAATAGTGGTTCATTTTCAACACACATTGAAACAATGTTCTTCTTTCTTTGAAATATTGCTCATCTATTGGCTGTGTTTGTCTTTTTGCTGAACATGACCCCCCCCCTTCCTTTTCTCTAGCATTGTGACTGCTTGTGGCACTTATCCTTATAGAACGTTTTTCCTGCGATGATTGTGATGATAGTCTCCACTCTGGATAAGCGTCCTTGGGTTTTATGAAAGGCGCTATACAAATCCAAGTTATTATTATTATTAAAGGGGTAATCTGGGATTGGTAAAAAAAAATTAGTCGTTGATTATTGAAAAATATAACTTATACATGCTTCACAAACATAGTTCACTTATCCTACCTCATCAGAACCCCCCAAATAAGCCTGTTCTGCGTAAACAATCTAATTGTAAAACTATATTCTTTAACTCATGGAGTCCTGAATTGAATGTGAGTTCTTACATTTCTTCAGCCCCATTCCTCAGTTGATTACCAAAAAAGTGGTCGGGAGAACTCTTTGTTATTGTTTGAATCCAAGATTGCCACAATAAATGAAATAATCCATAATTGTGAAAGTATTTTTCACTCTACAGTGAATTGTCCCCTACTATTATTCAGGTATGGCAGTGCGGGGGGAGTATGGAGGTGCTGCCATGTGCACGTGTGGCACACATCGAACGCACAAAGAAACCCTACAACAACGACATTGATTACTATACCAAGCGCAATGCATTGAGGGCAGCAGAGGTGTGGATGGATGACTACAAATCCCATGTTTACATGGCCTGGAATATCCCCATCAATGTGAGTGCAGTGTAGTTCCCATAGGAGAACAATCAACTGGCCTATTGTGTTGTAATACCTTATATGATATGATTTGGCCATCATAATGTTACAGTACATAAAGTTACAGTACATTTTCCAGTGCAGCGTTATGGAAGTTTGCTTGTAGACATACTGTAGACATGGATCCTGTCTTAATGTTAATTTGTGGGTTTACAACATGAGCTGCCTATTGTAGATTACAGACCAGTATTATTGTATGAGGACATGTTCTGGATTATTTTCTGCCTCCAGAACCCTGGAGTTGATTTTGGGGATGTTTCAGAGAGAATAGCTTTAAGGAAGAGATTGCAATGTCACAGTTTCGAGTGGTACCTGGAGCATGTGTATCCAGAAATGCGTGGCTACAACAACACCATCACTTATGGAGAGGTAAACATGACTTTTTTAGGCATTAGATGAGACATAATTTGCATAGATTTGCATATATACAGCAAATTCAATTGGTCCTACAGTAATATATTATATTAATATACAGTATTGTTTGTGACAATGTCTTTCAGGTGCGAAACAGTAAAGCCAGTGGTTATTGCTTGGACCAAGGATCTGAGGATGACGACAGAGCAATTCTCTACCCGTGCCACGGCATGACTTCTCAGGTCAAGAGATGACTTTAACTGACTCTGTTTTTGCTTTGTTTTGAGCTTCAGGATTTACAGTAGAAGCAGACAGGAATAGCCTTTTATCTTCATCTTTTAGTTTTTCTTTGCTCATTTTTAATCCTCACATACACCTCACTCTTCATTCCATATTGACCTGTGCAGTATCATTACAAACCCTACATGTTAGAATACTCTGCTGAACTATGAATACAGGTCACTTTACTGGGGAACTGCTATACAGCTACTGCTGTAAACATCTGGATTTCAGTGAAGCACATGTTTTCCTTTCTCCACTTGAAATAAATCACAGGTACAAATACTGTGACATATGTGGAGAAAATGCTGTGGATGTGGAAAGGAAAAACAGCCATTCATACTGCTACATGGCATCCTATTTTGTCATACCTTTTAATCATCTGAATGACATCCTCTGGTTCTATCTTACACACGCTATGAAAACATCTACACACACACACACACACACACACACACACACACACACACGCGCACACACACACCACTGATGATTTCAGCCTGTTTTCATCCATATCATCCAATATGTCAATATCCATATCAGCCAATATGTCATCCATTGCTATGCTTTTGAATTTTGCCTGCTACAGTAACCATGGTTCACTTTACTTGATTTTGTCTATCTCTTATCTAGAGTAATCCTGTTACGTAATTAGTTTGATAGTTCTTGTCACACTTAACTTGATCACTCACCATCACTGGGAGTGGTGAAAACAAGTGATTCAAATGATTTGCCTGTCCTAACAGTCTAAATCTTACACCATGATAGTGCCTGGTACAGAGGTCAAACACAATGCCAGCAGCAGGATTTGGAGTAGGTGGGATTCTGTATTGCTTTCTTTGAGTCAGATACACCAAAGCATGGCGCTTCTCCATTGACCAGACCGGGACGGTACAGGACGGCACGCATTTGTATCTTATCCGTACCGCATGGGCGAGCAGTCATAATAAGCTATAAATGCGGCGCATGCCCAAGCCCTTTAATATAAAAAAAATAATTTCAATGTTTGTCTCTCAGTGTGTTTGATCATTTTGGTTAACACCTCGCTCCACTGGAGCGCACACTGGGTTCAATGTCATAGCGGGACCAAGTAATTTGATTGGACAAGAGGCATTCCATCCATCAGATTTCCAGAGCAAATTTACAAACTCAGCCAGTGACAGCTATTATGATGCAATAGGCCTATTATGATGTCATCAATAATTAAAAAGAACATCATAGCTGTTGCATTCTAAAAAACAGGTCATTTCAGAGCATCGCCTCTTGAGAACTATCGCCTCTTGCTTTTACAGTATAGAAAGTTGACTTTATGAGAAGACTCACATAACGTGATCAGATGAATCAAACCCAAAGTGACCCAAATGCCCCCCAAGAGCATGAAGGTCTGAAGGAAGACAATGAGAACAAGGGAAAGAAGAAAACAAATGCATTTTTTGCATTTTTTAAGCTGGCTGCCCTCCTCACTTGCTGTGGAGGATGTTTTGGAAAGAGAAAGGAAAGACGACACTCCGACTCAACTGATATGCCTAACGCAAATGATAACCACAGCAGACCTACCTCTGGACCAAACCACAGCAGACCTACCTCTGGACGAAACCACAGCAGACCTACCTCTGGACGAAACCACAGCAGACCTACCTCTGGACGAAAGACAAAAGGTCACTCACCAGACCCAAGAGACCCTGACAACAAGCAAATGACAACTGGTAAAGAAAAAGAAAGCAAGGGCAGTGGTCAAGTCATACCTGAAAGGTCTAAAGGCAGCCGACCTTCTTCAGCTCAACAGACTCTGGAAAAAGGCTGTGAGCTGACCACAACACAAGACCCTACCCTGCATTCACCTACGACTCAAAGCTCTTGTAGCTCACGTTCGCGGACCTCCCTGAGAAGCATTAAAGGCCGTCAGGAGCTACAGTGGACTGGCAGCTGCCAGGTGTCCCTACCTCATCTCTGTCAGAGGAGGAGAAAGGCAGCCGACCTTCTTCAGCTCAACAGACTCAACAGAAAAAAGGCTGTGAGCTGCTGACCACAACACAAGACCCTACCCTGCATCCACCTACTACGACTCAAAGCTCTTGTAGCTCACGTTCGCGGACCTCCCTGAGAAGCATTAAAGACCATCAGGATGCTACAGTGGACTGGCAGCTGCCAGGTGTCCCTACCTTATCTCTGTCAGAGGAGGAGAAAGGGAGGAGACCAGTGAGCGGAAGATCAGCAAGCAGCTCTGACCGTGAACAGGAGACTAAAGAGGAAAAGAGCACACCAGACAACAATGGTTCTGGCAAGGATGATGACTGCAGACATGACAGCCCTACCAGCATATGTCTGAACGCAACCACTGGTGACCACATATACGGACTGAACGCAACCACTGGTGACCACATATACGGACTGAACGCAACCACTGGTGACCACATACGGACTGAACGCAACCACTGGTGACCACATATACGGACTGAACGCAACCACTGGTGACCACATATCCGGACTGAACGCAACCACTGGTGACCACATATCCGGACTGAACGCAACCACTGGTGACCACAGCTGTTCCAGAGGAGTGACACCAGAGTGTCAGCAGTTTGTTACCGAGATCCTGGAGGAAATGTTGAAGGAAGACGAAGACGAAGATAACCTTCTTTATGATTGAGAATGTGTTGATCTCTCATACCTCAAATGTCATCATAACCATTAAATATATTCATGCATTCATCTTCAAAGTATTTTTGTGTTCATTTGAATGTCGGGGGGGGGGAAATGCGACATTACTGTAACTAGGTCAAAACGCGCGACTATCATGCACAAATCAGCCTAATGTTAGATAGATAACTTAACATTAAATATGTCTACCATCTTTTTAATATTGCCTTTAAATGACTAAATAACTCAATTATGATTATATAATGATTGAAGCACTTTGAGCTGGAATGTTTGCAGGAAAAGCGCTATACAAATAAAAAGTTATTATTATTATTATTATTATTATTATTATTATTATTATTATAACTCAGTAATTTGACAAATTACATATTGTGTAATACAGTAGTTTTTAATTGCCTAAACGGATAATGATTATGTGTATATTTGGCTAGTAGGTAACATGTACAGTTATGTGAAAAACACAGGACACCCCATGAAAACCATTGTCTTTGTCAACATATTTAAACATGGACATTTGATCTTCATTTCAACAATATTGAGAGATGGAGGTAATATAACTAAACAAATAAAACTCAAAATATATCTTTTAAAAATGTAATTACAAATAGAAATACAATTTTCTTTTTTAGGACACCCCCACATTTATTACTACTTAAAATGAAAATTAAAAATTAGAATAAAGTGATCAGGTGCAAATGATTAGAACATTGTTAGAGATCATTTTGGAGGAGCCTTTCTTATTTAAATTTAGACATTTAGTTTAGTTTGCTCTTGATGGTTGAAGTGAGTGGTTTCACCATGCAAGATCATTGAATAGCTATATTTTGGCAGTGTATGAACAACACCTGACATTGAACTATGATTTGCAGCTCGCCCGTTACACTTCCAAGGGGCTGCTGCAGCTTGGTCCTCTGGGATCCACCACATTCCTTCCTGACACCAAATGTCTGGTTGACGAGGGACGAGGACGCACACCATGTCTCAAGAAGTGTGAGGATATCTTGCGGTTGTCACAAAGGCTTTGGGACTTCACTCAGGTATAAATCTTTCACTGTACATCAAGGTTTGGGAGTAAAAAAAGTAATCTTATCAAAGCTGCTAATAAGCAACAACAATAACAGCCGTTTCTTCTTCCCTGTCTAGAATGGCCCAATAATCAACAGAGATACCGGTCGTTGTTTGGAGGTGGAGATGTCTAAAGAGGCCAACTTTGGCTTGCGGCTGGTGGTCCAGAGATGTTCTGCCCAGAGGTGGACGATCAGGAACTGGATTAACCCTCCACGCCACTGAGGGCAGGCTGATGAGGCCGTCAGACCAAGGAGACCAACTGATGTCTACAGGAGGACATGCAACACTTGTACTTGGAATGGGGTTCCTTTGGATTACAGGAGAGTGTCTGCTCCTCGAGGAATTCGAGGAACAACAAGGAATTTCAATAACATTTCAGCTCAAGAAGCATCTTGACTACATGAAAATTAGACAGACTTTGTATGTACCATATCCAATTTGTTGTATTTATTATTTTATTATTATTTATTTTTTACTGTATATCTATGTATATAAAG
Source organism: Nansenia antarctica (assembly GCF_963989245.1). Lineage (NCBI taxonomy): Eukaryota > Metazoa > Chordata > Actinopteri > Argentiniformes > Microstomatidae > Nansenia > Nansenia antarctica. Next base: position 55,808,747 of record NC_137689.1, read on the forward strand.
GTTACCTAAAATGAGGAGGGTAGCCACCTGAGATACAATACAGAGGCCGCACACAAAGGGCAAATATTAGAACGTTGCTCCTTGCTTTTTCTGTCATACCAGCAAAACAAATCCATGAAAAAATCTGTTCATTTTTCAGTGTGTTTTTTTCTTCTTCAAATCCCTGAATTGAATGATGTGCCTTCAACTATATCTTAACCATTAATGCATTATTCACAACTATAGAAAATACTACTGTAAATCCAGCACGTTTGGTGTTCCCATTATGAGACAATTTGTATTCATATCAATAAGATTGTCAAGAAGAAATTGAAGGCATTTGTTGTGTATACACATTCATCAAGATTGTGACAGTACACACGGTATGGTGTAAACATTGTATTGCTGCTTAAAGGTCCTAATAATGTGAGGGGTATGATGTATTTTTGTCTACAGTATGTCTTGATGTGTGTGGGTGTAAAAGTGGTGGCTGAAATGGAAAGGGTGATTTTGAGTGACAGGCGATTGACAGAGAGCTCAATCTAACAGAGTGCTGTTGTAATTGCTTTTAGCACTTGAGTTTGATGGAGAGGTGCTGAGATTGGAGATGGCCCTTAATGGTGGCAGAGTAGGGCATGTCCTTGCACTTGCCACAGTCACCTTAAGCTATTTTGACTTTAAAAACAGTCCATATTAATTCTGAGAAATGAAAATTACTCACACACATGCACATGCAATCATACAAAATGCATGCATGTGAACATAATGTCATTTGTGACATTGAATGTGGATGTCATGATGCTCATAGTGAACCTACTAAACAATTCGTAATTATTTCAACTGTCTTGAATTCATTGTCATCACACCATTTTTACATAATCATATATTACATTATCAAATAATGACAATGTGGCAGGGTCAAGAAAACACTGAATCAGCTATGTGTCTCTGCAACACTTGGAATCTGAGAATACAATATTTGAATGAAAAATGCGCGAGGATCATGAGATACAGAGTGTGATAGCTGTGCTTGCTTTAATCTTGCAAAGACAAATGGAGGCTGCCTCTGACCGAAGACTTATTGCTGGTTCCGTACTGGGACATAGGCTGTTAGGCTGTAATAAGCGATCCCTCACCATGCTACTGTATATGCTGGATGATCCCTCTGCAATAAAGCAGAGGGTTTGGCTGTGAGGGAGAGGATAAGTAGGCAGCATGCCGAATGGACCTCCATATCCCTCTCAGCAGGGGAAAGGCAAAAATAAAACTGACAGAGCTACTGTACTGTGATATTTACACTAGGATGAAACCAATCCTAGTTCAACTTTACACTTAATACGCTTACACAATACCTGTCACACAGGGAGCTGAGCTGATGCTCCAGTATGTCTTTGTAGAATGAGAACACAGTAGAATGAGAACACAGTAGAGAGATCTAGGATTCTAATGTAAGGAGTCTGAATGTCTCAGTTTGCCTAATCTCAGTGCTAATGCTCTACAGTATGATGATACAACTTCAGTGTACAAAAGATAGTTATCAGAAATTCAGAATCCCATTCTTCAAATATCATAGAATATTATTTTATTATTAAAATAGCGCACTTTGAGCTGCAACATTTGCAGGAAAAGTCCTATACAAATAAAGGTTATTATTATTATTATTATTATTATTATTATTATTATTATTATTTAAAGAATGTTCAACATACAGGAAATAAGGTCCGATACAATCTTAGGGAATGGGCATCAATTGGTTGATTTAAAGGATTTTGTTGGATCAGTTCAAAATGGCAAGAGCGCTGTGAGGTAAATTTAAAGTAATCTCAGTCATTGATGTTCAAACTCTGAAATCATAGTCAGTAATCCTTGTCTTATTGGAGAGAGAGGGAGGGAGAGAGAGAGAGACAGAGAGAGTGAGAGAGATAGAGAGAGCGAGAGAGAGAGAGAGAGAGAGAGCAGGCTGGAGAAGGCTTATCAGAACCCAGCAAGCAGTAGTGTTTGTTTGTATGGTAGGTATGGAGGAGAGGATTTCTAACCTGATACCCAGAGCCATGGCTCACTGCCACCACCAACTGTCTGCCAACACAGCCTGGGGCCACATCGGAATAACCCTCCAGCTATTTGTGCCAATCTGCTTGTGTATGTGAATGTGTGTGTGTGTGTGTGTGTGTGTGTGTGTGTGTGTGTGTGTGTGTGTGTGTGCGTGTGTGTGTGTGTGTGTGTGTGTGTGTGTGTGTTTGTGTGAAATAGTTTGCAAAGAAATGTTGTATATTTAGAACTCTGCTTACACCTTTTGATTAATTCAAATACAGTTAGACAACAATCATATAAAAATATAATAAATGATCAATCTGAATCATCAATTGCAATAATTAATAATTATACTGTTCAATACTGTTCACCGAAAAAACAACCGATTATATTGTGTAGTACAGTATGTACATGTACAGTAATTGTACTGGAGTCCTTGCCTAGCTGCACTCTCATCATCTAAGATCTATGATTAGTTTTTTCTTCATCAGATGAAAAAACAGCAACCTACAGCCCAGACTGTACAATGCTGTACCTAAAAAAAATCAAAGGTCGTTACCTAATTGTGATGCTTTGGAAAAAGATAACACACAAATTAAATCACAATAGCCCTCATCTAAGGATACAGTTCTGTCATTATACCAATTTCTTTTGATGCTTTGTTTGTTTCTTTTTTCTTATGGTACAGTGGCTGATAATTGTTTTGGTTTGGGGCAAGAACAGATAGAGGGCTGGCATCAAAGTATTAACTGTATCCATCTGTGTCATTTGCAAATTCCTCTGCCATCTGCACTGCAGCCATCAATAAAACATGGATAGTGTCAGTGGATATTACTTTTTCATAATTGCAAAAGCAATGAATTTGTCAGGTACTGTGACGCCATATACTGTACCATCACATATGCAATTTGCATGCAGAATTCTAATAACACAGTTTCCTCTGGGTTTTACATTTCAATATTAAATGTTGATGTATATTCAGGTACAGTATATAATAAACTGAAATACAGTAGTTTAAACACACCATCCATGTGTACTGTGTGTAGAGTTGACATAGTTTAAGAAATCAGTTAGGTGCTGAGATCATTGAAACAAAACATGCAGCTTTATCTTGTAAATACCCAAGAGGAACGATATATACAATACAGTACATTGTCACTCTAGGTGACATCCGTCATTACCTCCAGAGAGACACTCAGCAGCTCTGCATCAACCGAAGACATAGCCATTTACTGGTTTTGATTGAGGAGATGACAGCTTCAACTCCCTCTATACATTGATGGTTTAGAGCAGAACTATCCCACAAGCTGAAGGGGTCATATCCTCTCCTGAGAATTGAAGGTAGCCTATTTACTGAAAAATGTATGCCAAAATGTATGCCATTTTGTATGCCAAAATGTATGATGTTTTACATTTTGGCATATGAAATTATTCCAAATAGTGACAATACCAGCGCTCATCCGTGATCAGACTTTGCTGAGGTGCTGGAACTGAAGAGTATCAATAGAGTGCAAAATAATAGCATCCGCACACTCAAACACTGTGCAAAAAAACATAGTTTATTGCGAGCTTTCGGTCATAGACCTTCTTCATAGCCTGAAGAAGGTCTATGACGAAAGCTCACAATGAACTACGTTTTTTTGCACAGCGTTTGAGTGTGCGGATGCTGTTATTAGGCATATGAAATTATTAAATGCTTTTCCCCCCTCTTTTATGAAGAGCAGCTGTCAAAGGCTGTTTCATTGATACATCTCGGTATTAATTTCTGTATTGTACATGTACAGTTTGAAATTGAGTGGCCTCTGTTTTCTATCATTGTTGCAGGATACAATTGGTGTGGACCACACTTGTTTAATGTAACAATTCCATTACTATATCCACATACTGTAGATTGTCATGATAACGGTTAATGAGATGTCTTTGCTGAAGACAACAACTTCCCAAAAGGTTGAATTCATCTCCAAATGCAGGAAATGGGCTGACACTGCTGCTATCTGCACACACCATTGCCAATCAAGTGCCAATCAATGAGGGCTTGGAATACATTGATTTGATTGCATTAGTTGTGCTCCCTGATCTTACTCCATTGTCCCTTGATAAGCCATTGAGTGAATGGCACATTCACATGCAAATCATCAAAATCTTCCAGTTGTTCCACTGTATTATCATATTTTCAGTTACATCTTGAATCCTAACAATTGCACACTATTTGCCAGCTTGGTGTAATTTGCATTTTTATCTAACAATTGTATGTACAGCTATGCAGCACAACAGCATGACATATATCTCTAGACCTTAGATTAGATTACATTAAACGTTATTGTCATTACAGAGTACAAGTATAAGACAATGAAATGCAGTTTAACATTTTACCAGAAGTGCAAATAGTGATATAAAACATGATATAAAACATGACAGTGATAGTGATAGGTACAGTATGGCAAGTACGGTAGTTAGAGGTATACAGTTATGAGCTATGTACAGTTAAGGTAGCTATTTACAGTATGGTATGTACAGATGTATAATTAGAGGCTATATCAAAAACAGGTATGTGCAATGTGTAAACATAATTAATAGTAGGGTAGTATTTGGTAGTATTTGTAAACAACAGTAGTACAAAGGGTAATCGAGTGTTCACATTGACCAGGGGTGTGAGCAACCAGCAGTAGTGCAAAGGCTAAATTGGATTGCTCATAGTTGCTGGGGGGGGGATACCAAGAGTTATTGTACCCCATGTTGGGGGGGGGGATTGTTCAACAGAGTGACAGCTCTGTGAAACAAGCTGTTCTGGAGCCTGCTGATACGGGACCTGAGGAGCCTGTACTTCCATCTCTTAGATGGTAGAGGATCAAACAGACCGTGGCTGGGGTGCGAGGTATCCTTGATGATCACACACCACACCGCCAATTGCTGGACCACCTGCATGTAGGCCGACTCGTCGTTGTTACTTATCAGGCCTACCACCGTGGTGTCTTCTGCAAACTTGATGATGGTGTTAGAGCCAGGCATCGGCACACAGTCGTAGGTGAAGAGGGGAGGGAGTAGAGGAAGGGGGCTCAGCACACAGCCTCGGTGTCCAGGGTCAGGGTGGAGGAGGAATGGCTGTCCAACTTGACGAGCTGATGACCCGCTGGTGACCCGCTTGGAGGGGATGATGGTGTTGAATGCTGAGCTGAAATCAATTAACTGACTTCCTCTTATGCACGTCACTACATATTCAACCCTCTGTTGTCTACACGAAGATGTCATGGGAGGATGACCATGTTTCCCCCGTGTCATAGCCAGACACGGGGGAAGACAGTCAAACACAACATGCATTGCGCTCACTGCTCAATCACAGTGGAATGCTACTTGGAATGCTGTAGAACTAGCTCTGTTTAACACATCTGAGAAGGATGGGTTTGAGAACTAAAACCTCCCACAAGGTCGGTCTCAAGTGGCTTTCCACTTCCAGAGGTTACCACGGCAACTAAGTGACTCCCACGTCGCACCGTTAGGATCAATAATGGATATTGTACATAAATCTTCCTTCTGAGAGGTGAGCCTGATAAGGAAGCCTGATAAGTTCGTCATCACACCTACAGTAGATTACACGTTTCTGAAAATCATTTCTGAAACAAATAACACTGAATATTTGAATTCTCTTTATTGTGTTTTCAGCACTGTTGCAGTAAAACAAGACATTCCAGTAACCATCTGTTGATTTAAATGATTTCAGTATAGAATTTAGGTCCCTCCTGGTGATGGACAAATGAGAAACATAGCTGATGCTGTTTTGACCTGGCAGCAGTTTTTTAGTCTGGGCAGATTTAAAGGATAATTGAATGCCTTGAGCTCAATTGGTATTACAAAAAGCTTTCTTTGCATCAAAGTTACCAAATGTCCAATTGCTTGTTGTACACCTCTGGTCTACACCTCTGGTATAGATGGGATACAGTATAGTATGTGCTGTACTGAAATACCCTAAAGGGACAGTGGCACCGGTCCTGAACAACCATCATCAGTCACACCAGGAGACAGAAGACACCCACAGTTATACATACAGGTATTTCATCATAATTAACTGTACTCAATGATAAGGTACTGCAATGCAATTTTATGCAGCTTGTTCCCTCAAAACCATGTCTGAATCTAATCGTTCAAACTTGATCAAGACCCAGAAAAGAAGAACTCTACCCCAATACCACAGCACCATAGTAATAGTAGAGAGACAGTCCTGAAGTTCTTATTTGGATACAAATGGTCAAATTGCTACTATTGATTGAAACTAAACACCTTCTGGTGCTCAAAAACATCTCTCCACTCAGTGATACTTCAAGGTATGTTTCTAAAGGCTGATTGTATGGCAGCTATCGCCACCTGCAGGTAAAGCTTCCACACTGCAGTCTTAAATCTCATTGGTCAGCAGTAGGTAGTGTAAGGGACATGTTCACACACAGGCAGTGCAGGGTGCATCAGGCAACATGACATGCTTGTGTTATCACAATGACCTTTGCTACCATTACCGAATAGAGGTGTTTATAAATGCTGGTGACCCAGAGGTGAAGGATCATCTGACAGACTGTTAGGCATGCTGCTCTATAACTCTGTAGGCTATTCAAGAAATTGCACGTATTTGGATGTACTTCTTATTACATGATATAAAACAGAATAAAGGACAGACTGTTACTACATCAGGATGGGACGAGCCTCTCACCTTGCTCTGATTTTCATCTTTTTGATGTCAAATGTATACTGGATATCAGGTGAGTAGACTAGCATTATAATAGCAATTCATTGTGAGTTGGTCCACATAAAATACATTGAATGGCTACAGTAATACAGTAAATACTAAGTTGTTGTGTCACAGTAAGTGTCTGTGTATACTGTAAATACTGTGCTGTACTGTGCTGCTGGATCTATTTTTTGCACAGTGTCAATTCTCAGGTCTAGTGACCCTCAATGCATTAACCCTTATCTCTTACAGGACAGACATGTGAGGGACAATGTGGAGAAAAACTGGGAAATTGCTCTTGCCATCCTACATGCATCTCTCTAGACGACTGCTGTGAAGACTACAGACAATTTTGTGTGGAGGTCTCTCCATATTCTGGAACACTGTTCGGTGGAACAGATTTTGTTGTCCTCAATGTAATTTTTAACCAGAGCTGCCAAATCATCTGTAGGTAGGATCAATACTTATTGTCACCTCACAATTTACACATTAAAAACATGATGTGCTCTTGATCTGAAATCTAACCAACACAACAAGTTTAAATCTAACCTAGCATACGAGTTAATGCTAGTTCAACCCTGTGGCTTTTATGTTTGAGATCGAGACATAAAACATTTCCCAGATAAGATGTTTTTGTTGTACTCTTATAACGGCAGGTTCAATGATGACATCCAAACAGTGGGGTACGTGGACACAGATAGCAAAAGCCACTGCATCTCACCTCTGCTGTATGAGACAGGACCTGTTCCTCTTCAGATCTCGATAGACAATGGCACCACATTCAGCAGACATGGAACATGGGTATCAGGTACAGTGGGCTTGTACTTAAGTACAAGTACAGTATAAGTGATATCATGCACAGTAGCTATTCAGCACAACAGCAGTCAAAACAGACACACATTTAAATACACCTTCCTAATCCATTCCAATACTCCAGTTTGCTCTGAAATACAGTAATATTCATGTGGTTTTATACAGTTCATTCAGGCAAGTTAGATGCACGTTTCAAAGTGGCTTTGGGAAACTCAACACAATGGCAATACTATGGCACCCCGAATGTTGGAGGCCCCTTAAGCATGACGTGGAACGTCTCCTTGGTCAGAGCGGAGAGGGTTAACGTGGAGTTGTGGGGATACATGGAGCAAGGTGAGTCACGGTACACAGTCTACCCAGTCTTAGAGCAAAAATGTTGTCGCCTTTTGCTTTCAGTCTATGTAGACCTTGTTTCCAATAAGCTCCCGTTTGATTTGGTTATTTTTAAACAAGCAGAGCTCTTTATCTTGTCTTCTCTACAAGTCTGCCTAGTCTTATTTGCACTCTGACGAGTGTTGTCAGTGCATTCAAATCAAAGGTCAGTAGGTCAGTAGCAGGTGAGCCGCAGCAGGTAGTGCTGTTGGCCAACTCAGAGTATCAGTTAAAAAGTCTTATTCCATAGATTGATTTCTGTCATATACTCTCTTCTAGGGAAACCCTACTCAGAATCCTGGCAGGCTGAGTGGAAGTACCTTTACTCCCTGGCGAAGGACCAGCCCAATAATGGCTCATTTAGCTTTGTTCCCCAGCCAGCACAGAAGCCTTTCTCAGACTGGGAGCTTGGCTGTGTGCGAGTCAGCCCCAGCATTCACCGAGATGGGATCTGGTAATGCATTGGAGCCAAGAAACTAGGAGTCACATGTAAACAGATAGAAAACACATGAGTAGTTTACAATATAAACACCATACTATACTTTGAGAACATAGACATGCCATAGGTATAGTAACTCCCTATTCTACTAAACAAACTGATGAACTATGTCTGTGATGCTGATGTCCTAGGAACGTCCATGCAGTGTGGAGTGAGGACCATGCTCTGGCTTGGCATCTGGAGGACAAGTTCAGGCAGGGCTCGGCAGCTTGGGCACTGGATAAGTGCTTGGCTTGGGACCAGCTGGAGAAGCAGCTGCCCAACTTCCTTAGAGAGACCATTGACTGCCCCTGCACTCTGGCCCAAGCTAGGGCAGACACTGGGAGGTTCCACGTACGTGTGGACAGTAACTGTCAACGCCTGAGCTAATACAAGTTAATTATGTGTGTGAGCGACCACAAAATATAAGGAAGCACAACATGGACGTTTTATTTTACATAATCAATGGAGGATCGCTTAGCTAAATATTCTTGCTCAAAGTTTTGCACACAGGAATTTGTGTTTTTATTTCTTCCCTCAGACAGATTATGGCTGTGATATGGAGAAGGGCAGTGTGTGCACCTACCACCCTGGCAGTGTTCACTGTGTGAGGGGCATACAAGCTAGGTGAGTCCCTGACAACTCACTCTCATCACCTTTATGTCAATGGGTCCTTTTTAAGTACTGTATTTAACCACTGCCATATTCATTGTTGACAGCCCTCAGTACGCAGCGGGGCAGCAGTGTTGCTACGACAGTACAGGGGCCCAGGTCTTGACAGCAGATTCCATTGGAGGGAGTACCCCAGACAGAGGCCATGACTGGGGCTCACCCCCCTACAAAAAGCCCCCCAGAATCCCTGGAGCCTCCCACTGGGTATATGATGTCCTCAGCTTCTACTACTGCTGCCTGTGGTCTGACAACTGTCACTACTACTTCACACACCGCCCCTCCAGCGACTGCAGGACCTACCAAGCACCAAAAGCAGGTTAATAGTATGGCTGTTTAAATAAAGTCATCATGTAGGCCACTGCTGATAACCTCACTAAAGGCTCTAGGGGAGGTTTGGTAATGTAAGTGGGTCTACAGTGGTAATACAACTAGAGTTATACCTTAATGTCTGCAAGGTCTGGTTTTCTATTTTTAATAACATTTCAGACCAAGTGTAACATTTTCTAAGTGATGATTTAAATCCCTAGGCGTGGTGTTTGGAGATCCCCACTTCATAACCTTTGATGGTGTCAGCTACTCCTTCAATGGAAAGGGGGAGTACTCCCTTGTGATCTCAGATGCCAAAGAACTGACAGTCCAGGGAAGAACAGCACCAGTACAAGTAACAGATGGTGAGTTCTCAATAACACTGAATAAAAGAGACATGTAATTAAATGACTTCCGTTGGCTTCGGCTATGCATGTTGTCTTTTATGACAATTACTCCATCAATATGATGCATTTATTATTTACATTTGCTTTCAGGTTGATTATTGCTCCTATTACTGCATACAACGGATTGATGAAAACAAACATTGTGATTGGTTGAGAGAGGTGCAAAGCATTTATTTTAATAACAGTAATGTCCCGGATAAATCACCTATTGTAATATTCCTACGCTGCAGTAGATGTGTGTATCACGTTCCCTTGACAACGTTTTATGTTTTGGGAACTACATTTCTCAGCGCAGGACAGAAACCACCACAACATATCACAAAATACATACTTAAAGCATTGTTTTCTTGTCACAATTTTCTGATTTGTTGTGTAACCATATAAACACACTAATGCCCTCGTAGCCGTGATTGGGAATATTAACACTTGCTAGGGATTTGCCTGTCATGCCTAATAACTCCCCCTACTTGTGACAATATTGATGATGAATCATGGCCTTGATTGCATTCTTGTTTAATTGACTGTTACCTAAGAAACCTATTAATATAATAATCATTAAATCTGACAGGCACAACAGTAAGATCAACAAAGCTGTCAGCGGTTGCCATGGCAGAGGGGGTCTCTGATGTAATTGAAGTGCGACTTAATGACAGACAGGACCACCTGGAGGTGCTTCAGAACCAGAAGTCCCTCTCCTTCTCTGAGCAGAGCTGGATGGATCTGAGAGGTGAGCACACAGGGAGCAGACAAGCACACAGGGAGCCTCGGATTCTATCTGAGCCTCACTGACGGTCATGGACACTAGTTATCTCATCCCTGCACCCAGATATATGCAAAAAGTATGTACCAAAACACTACCTTTAGAATTGTTTATGGAACTAACCTTAACATTCATGCTTAATTTTAATTGCCACTCAGGAGTGGTTTAATCCACCTTTGGACTCCTGGTGGAGCTATTGGTTTCATAGATAAAGTAAAACAGTGTAGAGATAAGACAAGAGAGATACTGCTGATGTGGTCTACTGATTTAAAGATGTGTCTGGGTGCCTAGTGTAGCCCTACTGCGTGCACAAATGCAATGGTGGCCTTGAGAAATACCTAACAGATTTTATGGGTTGCTTTGAAAACTTTACTTCTCAAAGGTAGGTTCAAGTTCCAATTAATATAAAATGTAGACATTTTATATAATGTGGTATAGACACTTTGCTGACTTGCTGCTGAAGTGGCTTAGTGAAGTAGATTGGTCATGGATATCTTGGAATTGTGCCATTCTAAGTTGCCAAACTTTCTCTCCCAGGTGTGTTTGTATTTTCGCCTATTCGTACAAATGTGACAGTAATGTTTCCATCTGGAGCTGGGGTGGAATTGCGACTACGAGAGGGAACCATGACAACTACAGTGCTCCTCCCAGAGGAGTTCAACAATTCCACACGTGGCCTGCTGGGAAAGATGAATGGTGACCCCAAGGATGACCTTACTACCAGTGATGGTCTCATTCTAACTGATCAAAGCAATGCAACGGAGCTGTTCGAGTTGTTTGGGGGAAGCTGTAAGTACATACAAAGTTTGTCAATAGCTGATATAATCTATGTTCAGTGTTTTAGCTCAGGTTGCGCATTGTACAGTAGTACCAAGCATTAACTGTTTATTGTATACAGTAGGCCTACTTGTTGAACCTTCCTGTTGCTGTAGCAGACAATGTTCTTTATACTTCAGTCTCCAGTCCTCAGTGGGCCAATACTTTATCATTTTATTGAGTGAAACATATTTATTATTTAACAATATGTTTTTGTATATATTCCAGGGGCCATCTTGAACAAGTCCTCTCTCTTCACATATGATTCAGAGCATTTGTTGAACACATATCTCCATGCTCCCAAACATGACGTCACTTTTGTTCCGGTGTTTTTGGTCCCTGAGGACCCAGACGACCCTCTCGTCAGTGAGGCCACTAAGCTGTGCTCTGGAGAGGGCTCTCTGTACTGTAGGTACGATAAGCACTGATAAGAGATAAAGGATTACAATGTCTGCTGTTCATTGTTAACATGTATGCTTCATATACAACACTATCTCTTACTAAACAGGCACATTCCGTTACATTATGCAACAATTTTAGATTAGATTAGATTAGATCAGATTAGATTAGATTCAATTTAAGATTCAATTGAATTGTCTAATTGTCTAGTCGGTCTAGTCCGCTCTAGTCTGGGGGGGAAGCTGGGTTTTTACACGGACCAGGAGCGCCTCGAAGATCTTCATGGGGCCGGACGTGAGTGCAACAGGACGTGAGCGCAACAGGGCGGAAGTCCTTCAGGTTCACTGCAGCAACGTTCTTTGGCACAGGCACGAGGGTTGTTGCCTTGAAGCACTCGGGGATCACTCCCTGGGCCAGTGACAGATTGTAGATGTCAGTGTAGACCGGGGTCAGTGGTCTAGCGCCTGTCCTGAGCACCTAGCCAGGAATGAACAATAACTTGTGTTTGGAATTCATCAACATTTCAATCCATACTGTAGGTATGATACCTTGATGGCTCGCAGTCTGCAGATGGGCAATGCTACCAGAGTATCTTTTCAAAGCCACACATCTATGGTAGAAGATCTGAAACCAGGTATCACAACATATACAAAACTAGGACATACACAACCACAATATCATTAGAATTTCAGTATTGTGACAATAATAATATCTAACATTTACTGAGAACAGTTCAGGTTTGATTACCAAATTTCTGTTTTCTAAGAATCCTTATTGCTGAACATGAAAAGGCCTCTTAATCTTTTCCTCTTAAGTGGTGTCCTGCGGCTGGCTTTCTCCACCTAAAAATGGAAAAAAGGACGGCACCAGATATCTCCAAGGGGCCATAGTGAAGCTGTCCTGTAATGCCGGCTATGTACTGGAGGGGCCAGAGGAGCGCACATGCCAGGCCAGTGGCCAGTGGTCTGGTGAAACCACGTACTGCGTGGATGGTATGAATCAACGTTGGAATCACACTGTTTTTTTTTATTTATTTTTTTATCCCTTTTTCACCCAATTTAGTATCCAATTATACCCAACCTAGTGTCCAATTATCCCCTGTCGCCTATTGCGTAGGATCGGCCGCACGCGCACCCCGTGGCCGGCAGCCCAGATGAGAGAGCCGATAGACTAGCTACCGGCCCCTCGAGCCCAACACTGTTATTCCGGCACCAGACGGGGGCGGTGTTGCGCGACGGATCCTTATCCGGAAATAGCCTATACCACCCTCGGGAGCGGCCGTCCTATATGCTGCTCCCCGTGGGCCCCGGCCATATCCGGGTCTGGCGAGACCGGGTTTCGATCCCAGTCCCCAGTGGGCAGCTTGCACCAGAGACTGATGCTTAGACCGCTGCGCCACCCGGTATTTTTCTTTTTAATCAGATCCCAAATCATACACTCTTTACTGAAAATCAACAGTGTGATGATTTTTGCAACTATGGCCACAACAACAACTATAGGCAAGACTTGTCACTATTGACTACTTTTAATTTGTTATTGACACGATTGGGTGATGGGAGACTCGTCAACATGTTTAAGATTATATTAACATTTACATTTTGGCATTTAGCAGGCGCCTTATTCCAAAGCGACTTACAACCGATGCATTTGACTAAGCAAGTGAATCATCAATTCACCAGCCGTAACAGGAAGAGTAATCTAGCTCAGGCCAGGGGCCATTGGAAGTCGTCGTGATAGAAGAAGAAAGAAATCATTCTTTTTAAATTTGTTTTATAGACACTGGAGAAACAGTACAATGGGGAAGTAGACATCTTAGGCACTTAGACACAGCATAGGGGGAAGCAGGTGTCTCAGGAGACACAGTGCTGGGGGGTAGTAGATGTCTCAGGAGGAGCAGTTAAGGTGTAACCTGAAGAGATGGGTCTTCAGTCTCCGACGGAAGTTATGAGAATGAGAAGAGAGGAGAGGGAAGTGGAGGGCCTCCGTGACAGCAAGGAGAGCAGTCTCATTGGAGTGCCCAGCCTTGAAGCCGGATTGGTGGGGGTCCAGGTGTTCAATCTTACGGAGATAGCCAGTCAGTTGTTTAGATGCAAGATCATTCTACATGTACGAATCAATAGTACAAATCAATCGTTTCTCATTCTCATCTGCTGATATGTTGATGATGTCTCCTTTACTGAAATTTTAAAGCGATCAGAGTGTAATAAAGTAATTAACAAAGTAATTGATCTCCTCTTCCCAACAGTCACTTTTGTTACAGTTGTTACATGCCCTTTGTTTGTATTGCAGATAATCTCACAGGCATTGTGGTTGGTACAGTTATTGGAACGCTAGCATTAATCACATTGATAGCAGCGCTCATACTTCAGAGCAGAAAAAAGAAAAGGTATGACAACATTTGTCTTACACAATCCTCGTGTGACTAACATGCCCAAAAAACCGACAACATGTACTTTTTGCAAAAATGTACACAGGATGACTCATCTTCTGTTTTCTGTCTTTCTTTATCTGTCTTATCCAGAGAAGCAGCAGAATCTGTTGAAAGTGTGGCTTTCTGATTAGAATTCTGCAGGATTGGGTCAAACCTGGCCGCACGCTCTACAATACATACATATGTATAAGAAATAACTGCTGAACATAGTATGGAGCTACACATAAAGTAGTGAGCTACACATACTTACAGCTTTGTATTTTCTGTAACAGTAAAGATATCACTAATTGCACAAAAATGTTTCTATCTGGCAGCCATTGTCATTGTTGTGTTTAACAATCACATGTTGTTCTGTGCTTCATGTATACTTTATATCCATATTTCTAAATGAATTGTAATGCATAAATTAGGATTTTTTTGGTATGTTAATGTAATGGTAATATCAGTAATTAAAGATGTTAGATTTTTTTCCTGCTAATAAATACAATGTATGTTCAGTGTCTACTCAGAGTGTCTTGCATGCGTGAGAGCTTCAGTTTTAGAATTATGACGGATATGTTTTGGACTTTGCCTGAGCTGTAAAACATTATATGGTTATTATGTGGTATATTAAAACAATGCCACAGTGTATAATTACCAACCTTTCACAAATACTGAAGCACAGGAGTCCACCATGTAGTTATATTTGGAAACTGCATGCAATACCTTACTCAAGAGTACCCATATGGGGTAAAGTAAGTAGCCTTGAGAACCGATGGTCCTTAGGGCAGGAGCATCTCCTGTTTAGCATGGGGTGGCTTAATATACAAGTACACCCTGTGGACATGACGCTGGTATGTCACAGGGTCTTACCCCAAATCCAACCCTTAATGCTGAGTGCCAAGCAGGGAGGCATCGGGTACCATTTTTATAGTCTTTGGTATGACTCGGCCTGGGATTGAACTCACGACCTCCCAATCTCAGGGCGGACACTCTAACTGCAAGGCCACTGAGCTTATTATATATACAGTATACTGTATATACATATACTATATACAGGGTATTCTAACCTTATTGAGACCAGACTTGCTGAGGAAATCCTTCGCAGAAAGTAGCTACAAAGGGATGGAAACCCATTTGAAATGAGGGACGCCTTGCAACATGTCAAACCAATGAAATGTGATACATTCTAATGCTTTGGTTCCCATGTCGGGTTCCGATGTAATGATCTGACTTTTCTTTTGAAAAATGTGAATACATTTCCGTGTAGTCGAAAATCAATGACACATCGCTGGTCAACTAACACAGCTTGTTTTGTGAGCCTGCTGACAATGTAAATTAGTGTTACAGTGTAACAGTGGGGATTACTCACCGAATCCATTACGTTGCAGTATTTTGGCTCGACTAGCGAGTTTGTGTTGTGATTCTCAACAACGTTGAAACGTAGTTCCGAGTTTCAAAAGAAAAGTCTGAACATTTTGATTGGTTGCCGACATGCGGACCAAAATGATCAGACTGTGTCACAAATACCTTGCTTGGGCAGAGCTCCAAAAACATTATTTCGTTTTCTTCAATGTTGCAAGCTAGCATTATGCAGGCAACCACTCTCTGCAAAATAGTCTTACCTGTTCAGAAAAGACAACATACATAACAACAAGCAACCATTCTACGGCATGTGGGTGATGGTTCTTGGGGGGTAGTGGTGGTCTAGTGGATAGTGAGTTGGACTTGTGATCGGAAGGTTGTGAGTTCAAATCCCGCCTGAAGCCACACCACTACTAGTGTGCCCTTGGGTAAGGCACTTAGCCCTCAGTTACTCCAGGGGGAATGTCCCTGTAATTCGTAATTGTAAGTCGCTTTGGATAAAAGTGTCTGCTAAATGGCAAAATTAAATGTAACATCCAATGACATTACAAACACAATCTTCCATAGCTCTGTCCAGTTCAATACAAGCCAGATCGGCTCCAGACCTCCAAAGGAGGTCATGTTAGAACAACATGATTTGGAGGTATGGATACACAAGACTAAGGATACCCAAACCTTTTCAGAACAAGGACAGAGCTCTGTCTTATGTACTGTATAGTGCAAGTGTGCACATCCACAGCACTCCAGTGTACTGTAAGCGAGGTACCCTGCCTGTTATACTGAGACTTCTAGCCAACAAATAAGAATAACTGCTCACTTGAGTGGCAGAGAGACACAACACCCAGCAGGCCTGAAGCCTGGGAGGACTACAGTTACATACCCCTGGCATAAGCCATTACGAGTGATGAATGGAGATCCTGAAGTGTTGAGATTACATGAGGTAGTTCAACATCTCGTAGTTCCATGACCCTCTCAGAGCACTGCTCACATGGTCCTATTACATTCCTTAACCTTTGACACTAAGAGGCTAACCGATTTATTCTTACAGCAGACAGCCAGACACACCCTTGGGTACAGCAGAATAACCATAAGGCACAATTCCTTCATATTAAAATTCCTCACCACCCCTCTATTGCGTCTCACCTCAGATATGGGGGCAGGGGTCAAGATGTCAAGGTCTTATTACATGGCGATAGACTAAAAGAGCCCCTCTTTACAATGCTAAGCTGCTATTTACACACAACGACCACTAGAAAAACTGCAGCTATAGCTTTATATTAGCTTATCCTGATGTGATTTAGAAAATGTAAGGATACTGGGTGGTAGAATGCACATATCTAGTCATGAAAGGAGGGTCCTGAAATTTGATCGAGTGCAAAGCTATATATTTTTACTCACAAATGACCCCTCACGGCAAGTGTAAACTATTGTAAAAAAAAAAAAATACTATATAAAACTTGCAGATACTAAACATAATTGTGACAGTAGCTGGTGAAAGCGGGAACAAGTCGGCAACCAACCAAATGTTCAGACTTTTATTCCGCAAAAAAGGAAATACATTTCATCGGTTGCTGACTTGTTCACTTGTCACTATGTAGTATAGTAGTATAATATCTGATCAGCAGCAACAACAGTGGGTCACGTACAGGTCATGTTTTGGTGTTTAGGGAGAGAACAAAAAGCGTCCCCGTTGTCTAAAGCTGAGGAGTTGCTGAGCCGTCTCTGTTGGGAACGAACATGCTGTTCCCTCACATAGCAGAGGATTGCGATCACTATGGAGGAAAACAAAGAGCACCAGTGTGTGACAAGACTGCAGAGGCCATCAGTGAATAAACCCTGTCGTTGCTGTGGATGGAATCATCCACCAACTACTTGCCATCTACACCCCAGAGCTATAAATATAGATAATGAGCGTTATCCTCTCCAGGTCCTAGGCCAACAGAGGAGCAACAACACTGGCCCATGCCCATCAGCTCATTCTCATCACCATGGATAATGCTTACTGCTTGATAGGTGCTAAAGTGGATCAGCTGGGTATATAAAGGGTGTGAGTGATGCTCCGCAGCTGAACAAAGCTTGTTTGTTCGTGGAAATCCCTCCTCACTATGAGGCAGACTTTCTAAACTGGTTAGGCAAAATAGAGCAGTCCCTTTGTGTGGCGAGTAAGTAATTAAACCTCACTGCATTGGCATAAGATCTGTTTTCAAAAGGGATTCAGAAAATCTAAAGGGTTGTCTGTCAAATCGTTTAGAACTTTTTTCTCCACTACCATTCTCAGGCGACTCCTACGCCATGGCTGACCACAGTAAGATACTACCGCGTCCTCTTTTCCGCCGAGATGTAAGTTGGGATGCGTTCCGTGACTGGACAGAGCCTAACCGCTTGTTCGAACAGGACTATGGCCTGCCTCCTTTCCTGGAGCCCGGGGATGTGAACTGGATAGACTGGGCAAGGAAAAGGCTAGCATCCTCCCCGTGGCCGGGGTACATGCGCTCTCCTCTCTTCACCACTTCCAGTGTTCAACCTCCTGCAGTGTCAAGCCCCAGGCTCCAAAGACAACTGTCTGGAGGAGTGTCAGAGATCAGGACAGGACAGGACTGCTGGAAGATCAGCTTAGATGTCAATCACTTCACTCCAGAGGAGATCACAATCACAACCAAGAACGGCTTCTTGGAAATAGCAGGTGGAGAAAATATTTCCTTGGTTTAACAAACCAGAAAATGTTGGAGCAGTTGACTGGCAGTTGACTGATTTTTCTTGTTCATTTCCAGGTAAACACAACGAAAGACAGGATGAACATGGAATAGTCTCAAGGTGCTTCACAAGGAAATATAGGTAAGATATCATGGTACAATAACAAATGTGGTCACTAACAATGTTTCGATAAAGAGTCAAATAGCCATGAAAATTAAGAACTCGACAATCGGATCTAAAAGAGTAAAGAATGTGTAGAATTGAAAGTCATTACTTCATGTTGTTATAAGGATATCCCATGGATTTATATACTGTATATATAACTTCTTCACTGAACCATTGAGGATTTAGGCTAATGACTTACAGTAACAATGTCTTCCAGTCCAATTCATATTTTAAATAAATAGATCAAGATAAAAGCCATGGGAATTAAGTCAAATGTGTTTATCTTTATGCAACTATTTGTTTGAACAAGAAGTTACACAAGTTGACGGCTGTGTTTTGAGTAAATCCTCACTTGTGTCTCTAAGGCTGCCATCGGGTGTGGACTTGACACACATCAGCTCGTCTCTGTCTGGGGAAGGTGTTCTGTCAATAGAAGCACCCCTCCCCGGGTCAGTCACCAACCTCCCTGGAGAGATTATGATCCCTATTCAGATGAAGCAAGAAGAGGAGCTGGGAAAGTGAAACCAGTTGCCAGATGTTCCATCACATTTAGACCTATAAAGCATTGCTCTGTTTGGGATACCTGATACAGCAGAGTGTCAACAACTTTTTCTTTGACACAAACATTCTTATTCTTGTGTGCATGGACAGTGTATCACTTCTTGGCTTCACGATTTCATTTGCATTAAAGAAAACATTGAGTGGTCTCTAGTGAATGACATCAAAACCCCTGAACTTGATTCATTGTCATAGTAACCACAAGCTTGGCATGCTTTTATTACTGTATGTACGTACGTACATGTACAGTAGGCATATACGATGATTAGCAAAATCAAGCTGAACATGATAATCAGTCAGACTGTTGATTCTGAGATGAGATGTCGCTACTGTCTCTTGACTGTCAAATAATAAATAATCTGAATGTAACAATAACAACACTACAATGACCATACCGCAGTTCTACTAAGCTTACATTTCAAGATTCTTATCTCTATGCATTCCATATCTTTAATGTTGAATAAAAGCAATACATAATCATATGTTTTGTAATAATGTCATATCACAAAATATGTAATATAGTTTGTGGGTAGTCAGTCAGAGCCTGTCTCATAAAGATGCTGTTTGAGGGACGTTATAGGCTAATGAGTGAGGAAGACCAATGGAACGCACCGACTGGAGACTGCATTCCCACTGGAGTCTATGGGTACTGAATGAGTGTGTCCCACTTGTGGCCCAGGGGTGGACAGAAGTTATGAGTTGATTGGTTAAGAGCCCTAGGCACTTGTAAAGTAAGACCACAGTCAGCAGAGGAGATGCCAATAGTCGAATAGGCCTTCGAGCAACTAGGAGGACACACATATTGAGATGAGAAGAGAGAAAGGATATCAGAGATGGCAAGGCAAGTTTATTTGTATAGCACATTTCATACAGGGGCTTATAGCATTAAACAAAGTGCTTATAGCATTAAAAAATACAGAAAAAGGAGATGGTAAGAAAATTAAAAATGACAAGAATAGACACATAGCCTATATATAGAAAATAAATAGATAAACATTTAACAATATAATAAGACAATGAATAAAAAGATGGCGTGTGAGATTGCAGGTACTACGTCTGTGTTTAGCCGCTATCTTGCGCAATAAGCCGTGTTAGATCGCAGTGTAAAATGACACGTTTGATACTGCATCTGTATTCAACCGCTATCCTGACCGATACCGTGTGTGAGATCGCAGTGTAAAATGACACATTTGCAAACACATTTAGCCTATATTTACAGTGAATTCATAGCACTTTGATTATGGATCATAAAACGGATAAATGCTGCAAGTATAAGTTAATGGATAAACGCATAGATAGAGTGTTAGTGTTAGTGTTTAATAATAACTGCTGCAGAACATTAAGGTTTTTAGCTTGGTTTTGGATACTTGTAGGGTTTGGGCTTGTTTGATTTCTTCAGGGAGTTTGTTCGGTGACTGAATGCTGCTTTTGTTTTCACTCTTGGAATGATTAGCTGATTAGTCTCAGCTGACCTAAGGAGCCTTGCTGGAATATTGGGTGGGAGGAGATCTGATATGTATTTTGGTCCAAGACCATTTTGTGATTTGTAATTAGGAGTATTTTGAATTCAATTCTCTGAGAGATTGGTAGCCAGTGCAGGGATCTCTATTCCACGAAGCTCGATAAAGTTCTAAGCCTCGATAAAGTTTTAAGCCTCGAAAATGTTAGCTTGCGTTCGGTGCCATCAATGTGGCTCAAATAATTCGCTGCTTGGTTGAGCTCCTTCTGAGTCAGATATAACTAGCCTGGTCGCGACCAGGCTAAAACACAGGCTATAGTGAGATGCGCGTCGAAAAAGGCTCACAGGCGGAAACTACATCCCGAACGACAGTTCCTCCCTAGGAAATATTAGTTCCCACTTCACACGAGATAGATAGATTAGATAGTTTGACTGTGTGATAGATAGATAATTTGATATTTTGAAAGTGTGATCGATCGATAGATAGTTTGATTGTGTGATAGATAACTTGATATTTTGAAAGTGTGATAGATAGATCGATATATCAATAAAGAAAAGAGTGTAAAAAAAAAAAAATTGTCTCAACTTGCATTGCCGTCATCACAGCGGTCTGGCTGGTGTAGTGGTTAAGGCTGCGGACTCGAGTTCCAAAGGTTGCGAGTTCGAGACTTGACTAAGTCATTCATTTTTTTTTTTTTACATTTAACCGAAGATTTCATGCAAAGGTTTCAAACACCATTGTAATCGTGTCAGTTCTTGTAAATTAGCCTGCACCATAATTTTATAGCCTACATACTTTTTTAGATGAGATTTTAGATTAGATTCAGACAACGAAATGCAGTAAAAAGTGCGCCTGAAGAGGGATTTGAACCACCGATATAAAATGACGAATAAATCCTATGGCAGCGGTCGATACCACTAGGCCATTGTGGCGATATGATGGTTTGTAGCCTGCTGCTGATATCACCACAGTAGTAAATATTCATTTATTAAAATATGAACATATAACAATAACTGGGGCTAGTATGACCTACGCATTTAATCGGTCAGCAATTTCTTGCCAAACCATTTCCCTCGCCTTGTTAATTGCGGCAGTATTGCACTATTTTACATCTTATTTTTCCGTCTTCATAAAAAATCAATAATTCGGAATGCTGCGCAAATGTAGTACCCCTGCAGAGTGGAGTATCTTCATTTCGACAGATCGACTCTTCTGGGCTGCGTATGTCTGCGTGCACGCGCCCATATCGAAGATTTGTAAGCCTGTCTTCTGTGAACACTGATGACACAAGGCTGATCCTCATTCGAGGAATCACCTGAGGCTTGAAATCCAATCTCGAGTTCCCTGAGCGCCGCATTTATTTATAGCGCCGCAATGTGTTCAAACTTCTTTGTTTTTGTTAGGACCCTAGCAGCAGCGTTTTGGATGAGCTGCGATTTACAAACAGCTCTTTTAGATAGGCCTGTTAGTAGACCATTACAATAATCAAGTTGACTCAAATGCATGGATGAGTTTTTCAAGGTCTTGCTTGGACATAAAACCTCTCATTCTTGTTTTGTTTTTCAGGTGATAGGAGGCTGATTTAGTTATCGAGTTGATGTCTAGTTTAGATCTAGAATTACACCAAGATTTCTAACCTCTTTTTTAGTTTGAAGAGAGAGAGAATCAAGTTTTGCACTGATGTCTGGTTATGAGACTACTGGCGGGCTAACGTTACCAACAAGGTGAATGTACATAGGCTACTGGATATTAAACCTGTTTAAATAAAGCCCATTGAACCTGTAAATAGGCAAACAAATAAAATAATAATAATAATAATGAATAATAATAATAATAATAATAATAATAATAATAATCTTTTTAGGGATGCTGAGATGACTCAAGCACCCCTAAAAAGGGTCTAATCGCCCATGAGTATGACACTTAATGAATTGGCTGATTTTCCTCATGGTGGCACTGTTGTCCTGCATTTCCTTTGATCCTTGAAACTTGGCTTCTCTAAGCAAATCGCTTTATTTTTGAATATGATTGAATATGGCCTAATTACACACCATAACAACACTTCCCTCTGTTATATCCTGAGGACTATGAACCTCACCTGTATAACATGTACTACCCAGACAACGGCTGTAACTTGAGTATTTATTGTCATCTACTGTGGAGCCCCACGTTAGATCAACCTAACAGTACAACATGGCATCTTGAATACCCAGTATGCATAGCGTTAACAAAACCATGGCAACAGTGAATACATCACATCTCCTCCCCCCTTACAATAAATGTCCCATTTAACATCAGCTAGAAAATCTTCAAATAACACCATAACTCTATAGATGTCTGTAACAAAAACAATAACAATGTTGCTGTTTAATTCACCAATAAACCTTTGCAAAACAATCCTGGGGTGAGGGTAGACCACCTCAAACCCCTGACTATACCCATGGTATAGTCCAAACGATCAGGAGGCCGCCGCTGTCTTTCAGGATTTCGCCGTGCAGCTGGAACCTCAGAGTCTCTGTGTCTCTGTAGTGGGCTCGGACCAGAGGCAGAATCAGGCGGAGGTGTTACAGTCTCTTTGATTGGAGAGTCAGGTGCTGCGGCAGCAACCTCAGGCTCAGGCATAGAAGGGCCAGAAACTTCTGCAGGTAGATCAAGAGGCGGTGTATCGAGAGGGTCCTTGGCAAGCAGCGGGGTGTGTGTTGGAGCTTGCAATAGCTGGTCGATGTGCCTTCTCCAGACGATGTCAGTGGCAGTTTGAACCGTATATGATACCGGTCCAGTCTGTGCAATGATGGTGGCAGGAATCCACTTAGGTCCACTGCAGTAATTCCTTGCCAACACAGATTCACCTGGAGTGAAAACTCTGAACTTGGTTTGTCCTCTTTGTTGGATTTGTTTCTTTTGCTGCTGTGAAACTGTCTCTTTCACTGACGTTGGCTTCAGGAGGTCAAAGTTGGATCTAAGCTCTTTTTGTAGCAACAAGCTGGCAGGTGATACTTTTGTAGTTGCATGTGGCGTGTTGCGATACGTCAGTAGGAATCTGTGCAGCCGCTGATGGAGGGTTCCCTGCCCTTGTGATGCCTTTAATGCATTTTTCATCGTTTGCACAAACCTTTCAGCGAGGCCATTCGATGACGGGTGATAAGGTGCTGATCTTATGTGCTGTATGCCATTTGCTTGCACGAAAGCAGCCATTTCCTGGGACACGAACTGTGGTCCATTGTCAGAGACGAGTTGAACGGGACATCCAAAATGGCTGAACATTTCTCCCAGCTTCTCAATTGTCTTTTCTGTTGTGGTGGATCTCATGATAGCCACTTCAGGCCATTTACTGTGTGCATCCACAGCGACAAGTAGCATTCTGTCCTCAAAAGGTCCTGCGAAATCAATATGCACACGATGCCATGGCCTTTCTGGAAAGCTCCAGGGGTGCAGAGGAGCTAGTTGAGGATTGTTCCTGATTTTCTGACATGAGGAACAAACAGGCTTTTGCTATCTCCTCTATCTGTCCATCCATATTTGGCCACCAAAAGTAGCTTCTTGCTATTTCCTTCAACCTTACTATTCCACTGTGTCCTGAGTGGAGTTGCTGCAACACTGGTTTGCGTAGAGTTGGTGGTATAACCACTCTCCTTCCCAGGGGCGGACTGGGATCAAAAAACAGCCCTGGCATTTGCGACACAACAGCCCTATTTCCAAACGCAACACACAACACGGATTGTTAACATAAAAAGTCAGAGGACAGATGCCAAACTACCGACATGTTTGCTGTAATTATATGTATTATCAGTAGGCAGTCATCAGTCAATATCTCTTTCAATAGCCTTTTCACACCGAATGTACTTTTTTGTGCTATTTTCGGCCCAATACATGCGAATTTCGGTGCATTCCTACTTCCAACTACACTTGCTCCCTGCATCCAGTTGTTGCACATTAACTGCATCGCTCTCATCAAATTCCCCCATTCTGAAAATGAAAGCAGTGTAACGTTAACTGCTGTTATAAACGGAATGATGACATGAGGTGCGTGTCCACTGGCAATATAGAACTGACTACGATAGTTATGGACATACTCCCTACATAGTGGAGCTCCGCCCCATAGGGGAGCTCTGCTCCTATTGGTTTACCCCGCTACCTAAAGCTCTGCTCCTATTGGTTTACCCTGCTAGCTCCGCCCCATAGGGGAGCTCTGCTCCTATTGGTTTAGGGCCCTGGGCATCCGCGATGCAGAACTGCGTGGATGGCCCGGCCGATATAAAATGTTTTGGGCCGCGGTCTGCTGAAATAAGTTATTTTCAATGAAAATCACCAGAGACAAAATTACAAATATATATATATATATATTTTATATAATACATTCTGAGCGGCCCAGAGTCTCGCGGCCCTCCTGGCATTTGCCAGGCTTGCCCGGTGGCCAGTCCGCCACTGCTCCTTCCCCACAGCAAACATCCAGACTGCACCGTCAGTTCCGCCCTCCTCGCGAGGTAAGATTTCAAAGCACCGTCGTTGCTGCCAGAGTGGCCCTTTACAACAATGTCCAAGACAGCTGACAAGACCGGGTCATTGCGTGTGTCCTTCTTCACTTGTTCAGCTGAAACTGGCGCATCATCCACCTGACTGAAATAGGCAACGTGCTCAGTGTGCAGCTCTGGTTTGGTGACAGGGAGTGGCAACCTTGATAAGCCATCGGCGTTGCAATGTGAGTCTGCTTTACGATACTTTATGACATATGAATGCCCAGACAACAGCAGCGCCCATCGTTGCAGACGGCTCGCGGCGATTGGTATGTGGTCCAAGGATGGTCGTAAGAGGTCGGTGATCGGTAAGGAGTGTAAATTTCCGTCCATATAAGTACTGATGGAATTTACGAACGCCAAAAATGATGCTTAACGCTTCCCTCTCCAGCTGAGCATAATTGGCTTCGGCTTTGTTTAAAGTCCTTGAAGCAAAGGCAATGGGCCTTTCATCCCCATTTGGCATTATGTGTGAGATAACTGCACCCACCCCGTATGGAGATGCATCGCAGGCCAGCTGGATTGGGAGTGACGGGTCATAATGAGTTAGGACCTCTGACCCCACTAACACATCCTTTGATTTCTGGAAAGCCTCCTGGCATGCTTTATTCCATTCCCACGCCTTGTCCTGGCAGAGTAAGTCATGTAGTGGCTTTAGTAGCGATGATAGATTTGGGATGAAACGACCGTAGTAGTTGAGCAGCCCTAGGAACGAACGCAACTGACTGACGTTCTGGGGTGGCGGTGCATCCATGATGGCTGCGACCTTGGATGGGGCCGTGTGTAGGCCCTCGGCATTAATGACATGTCCCAAGTACTCCACGGAAGAGCGGAAAAAGTCACATTTTTCCCTGCGAACCCTGAGTCCATATTCCTTTAGTCTTTGAAGAGTGGCGTCCAGATTATGAAGGTGCTCGGAATCGCTGGCCCCTGTGCAAAGGATATCGTCTAAATAGCACTGAACACCAGGCAGGCCACTGAGGATTTGATCCATAGCACGTTGAAACAGTGCTGGTGCTGATGTGATTCCGAAAGGTAATCGGCGGTACCTGAAGAGGCCCTTGTGCGTTGTGATAGTTAGCAGCTCCTGTGAGTCTTCATGCACATGCATTTGCAAATAAGCTTGATTAAGGTCTATTTTACTGAACTTTTGACCCCCACTAAGTCCAGCAAACAGGTCCTCAATATGAGGGAGTGGATACTGCTCTACAGATAGCACAGGGTTAACTGTTACCTTAAAATCCCCACAGGTCCGGATTCCTCCATCCTTCTTAGGCACTGGCACTATCGGTGTCGCCCAATCACTGGTAGTGACTGGCTCCAGTACTCCACTCTTCATAAGAGCATCCAAATCAGCTTCCACCTTGTCTCTTATAGCATATGGTACCGGTCTAGCTTTCAAAAACACCGGTTTGCTTTCAGGCTTTACATGTAGCTTTACTGTAATGTCCTTCATGCTTCCTAATTCGTTCCGGAAAACCTCCTTGTGTTTTTCCAAGACAGCCTGTAGGCCTGTGGAGCCGTTTGCTATCATGCGTACTGCTTGCCAGTCCAGCCTCATTTTGTCTAGCCACAGACGTCCCATCAAGGCTTGATAATCTCCATTAGTTATGTAAACAGGGAGCTTTTCAATTTGTCCATTACACTGGACAGTCACATCTGTCATACCCCTCATCGGAACGGGCTCTCCTGTATATGTTCGAAACTTGGTGTCTGATGCTCGTAATGGGAGGTGCTTCATGAATTTCTTGTAGACTCTATTTGGGATGATTGAAGCCCTTGACCCAGTGTCGATCTGCATTTTCACTGGAAGTCCTTCCAGCTCAGGGGTAGCCCAGTAGCAATCGGAGCCCTCATCCATGTTGAGTACTCTGAGAAAACGTATTCTCTCCTCCTCCTCTGAAGAGTCACTAGCTGTCTTTCCCTGCTCGACGGTACGAACATGTCTTTTCTTTTTGTCATAACCAGTGTTTTTCTTGTATCCAGACTTTGTTGGCCTTTCAGCGCTCTTTTTGTTTCTACAAGCCCGCTCTACATGCCCTTTCTTTCCACAATTATGGCAGTCCAGGTCCTTACACCAGCACGTAGATGCAAGATGTCCTGTTCTCCCACAACGAAAACATGGACCCTGGCCACTTTGCTCCACACTACTGACCTTATGCACTCGGCTCGTTGTATGTAACTGCTGGGCTTCCTTTGCCGCCATTTCCATAGTCACGCTGATATTCTCCAGCGTCAGATCACTGACTGTCAGTAGCTTCTTCTGTGCTGATTCACTACTCAAACCGCACACAAGACGATCTCTCAATGTGTCATTTAATGTTTGTTTAAAATCACAATGTTCAGCTAGCTTCCGTAAAGCTGCAACATACAGGGTAACAGACTCGCCTTCTTCCTGGCTGCCTCGGTGGAACCTAAACCTCTCAGCAATAACTAAAGGCTTCGGTGAAAAATGGAGGGCTAGGATATCAACTATTTCCTCATATGTCTTGGTACCTGGCTTTGTCGGCTGTAGCAGGTTACGTAACAAATTGAATGTCTTAGGGCCCATAATAGTCAGGAATGTTGGAACTATCTTGTCATCATCAATGTCATTTGCTGTGGTGAAGTAGTCAAAGCGCTCTGTATAGCTAGACCACTGTTCAATACTCTCATCAAAAGGTCCAATATTACAAATAATTCCAGCCATCTTTTTATTTTCCCTTAACTGGATATCTTGGTCGCTCCTGCTCCATACACTGCGCAACGCAACACAGCGAGCGGGACGCACTTTACTGTTACTCCGGGTGCAGGCTAATAGCATTGGTGGCTAAAGAAAGCTAGCCCAGCAACCGAGCAAAACAACTCGCCGACTTCTTCCGGTCGCGCACACGTCGCGGATTCAGACGTCCTCGTCGCCAATTTATGTTATTCAGATTCAGATTCAGATTCAGATAACGTTTATTGCCATTATGCTTGACACATGTAGGAATTTGCTTTGGCATTTACAGAAGGTGCATTTTATGCTTTTTTCACATATACATGAACAAAACAAGTACAAATACAAATGCAAAGACAGGCAAAAACAGGACAACACAGGACAGACAGTGCATGAATAGTGCTGTATATAAAGTGCAGTGCAGAGTTATTCAAGGTCCAGTGCATGTTCAGTCCTGGGCAGACTTGGAGGCGGGGGGGAGTAGGAAGCCAGAGTCATTTAGCAGCCTGGCGGCTGAGGGGAAGAAGCTGAGCCTGTGGCGGGCCTTTAATGCCTTAGGCAGCCGCAACCTTCTTCCAGAGGGAAGCAGGGTGAGGAGGCCGTGGCCGGGGTGGAAGGGGTCTGCCATGATCTTCCTTGCCCTCCTCAGAGCCCTGGTGTCATGCAGGGAGTTGAGGGAGGGCAAGGGACAGCCGATCACCCTCTCTGCTGAGCGTATTACCCGCTGCAACTTGGCCTTGTCCTTGGTCGTTGCAGCAGGGAACCAGGTGATGATGGAGTGGGTGAGGATGGACTCTATGATGGCCGTGTAAAACTGTACCATCATGGACCTCGGCAGCCTGAATTTCCTCAGTTGCCGGAGGAAGAACATCCTCTTTTGGGCCTTCTTCGTGAGGGCCTCGGTGTTCCGCTCCCACTTGAGGTCCCGGGAGATGGTCATGCCTAGAAAGAGGCATGACTCCACGGAGGCCACCGGGGTACCTCCCAGCGTGATGGGAGGGGGCAGGGCTGCTTTCCTACGGAAGTCCACCACCATCTCCATTGTTTTTAGAGCATTGAGCTCCAGATTGTTAAAACTGCACCAGCTCTGCAGCCCCTCGATCTCACCCCTGTAGGCAGATTCGTCCCCCCTGGAGATGAGGCCCACCAGGGTGGTGTCGTCTGCAAACTTCAGGAGCTTGACCGAGGGGTGGCGGGAGACACAGCTGTTGGTGTATAGGGAGAATAGTGCTGGAGACAGGACGCAGCCCTGCGGGGAGCCCGTGCTGGTGGACCTGGAGCTGGAAATGCTCTTCCCCAGCTTCACCCGCTGAGACCTGTCAGTCAGGAAGTCCGTGATCCACCTGCAGGTGGAGTCCGGCACCTGCAGCAGGGATAGCTGGTGCTCCAGGATGTGTGGGAGGATCGTGTAGAAGGCCGAGCTGAAGTCCACGAACAGGATCGAACAGGATCCTGGCGTAGTTGCCTGGCGTAGTTGCCTGCAGTGTCTAGGTGTTCTAGTGCGTAGTGCAGAGCCAGTCCTGAGGACTATGAACCTCACCTGTATAACATGTACTACCCAGACAACGGCTGTAACTTGAGTATTTATTGTCATCTACTGTGGAGCCCCACGTTAGATCAACCTAACAGTACAACATGGCATCTTGAATACCCAGTATGCATAGCGTTAACAAAACCATGGCAACGGTGAATACATCACACCCTCAAAGTATAATTAACCATGTAAGACACTTTATGAAATGGCAAGAGAATCAGTTACCAAAACCCCCTCTAACCTATTATCTGTTGGCTATCTTGCTGATGAGGAAATTCACTGTGTTGCATAACTTATAGTACAGGCATTTTGTGAGAAAAGAGGGGGGAACCTCAGACAAATTGCAACAGAAAATCTTTCAACTATTTATTGCTCATAAATGTCTCCTATATGATATTTTTTTTACTATAACCTGGTAACACGTTTATGCTTCCAAAAATGACATTATAAAGCTTTAAAATGTTGAATCACTAAATTAATATACTTTTATACAAGGCAACATAAATTGGCAGTAATCAACATTAATATAGGCATTGATTAACAACAATGGGTTAACCCTAACCCAAACTTCTGTAGGTGACCACTGAGCATGTTGATGAACTGCTGCTTGTTTGTGTTGTTTGAAAGGAACAGGTCTTTATTCATCGTAATAGGCATGTCTTCATCCATGGTTACGGCTGCTCCAGTCCTCCCACCTGCTCGCCTGCGGTGTGTCATGTCTTTTGTCGATGTGTCTGTGTTTCCCGGAAGGTCAGGTGTGAGGAGCTCTTCTTGAATGTGTACTCAGCAGTAGTCTGTCCCTCCATGCTGGCCAAGATGGTGTTTCCGATGGTCTTTGCCTTTTCAACATTCACAGAAGGGTGCGCATGGACCCCAGTTGAGACACTGCGCAAGCTTGAATCGGAGCAGAAGGGGTTTCTCTCTTGGAGAACTGTCAGTGTATTCTTCATGTGACATGCTTGTCTTACATCTGTCATGTCCTTGTTCTGCTCCCCAGTGTTGTGGTTCACCCCTGTCAGCTCTTGCATGGCATTGTTGACTTCAGCACAAGCTGGCATGGAGAGCAGCCATGTCAAACGTTGCTGCTCTGTCATCCCTCGCCCTCTTGTGAGGCCACCACAGGTTTTCATACTTCTCATCAGATA
This sequence comes from Nansenia antarctica, assembly GCF_963989245.1. NCBI lineage: Eukaryota > Metazoa > Chordata > Actinopteri > Argentiniformes > Microstomatidae > Nansenia > Nansenia antarctica. The sequence goes on from NC_137689.1 coordinate 55,839,037, forward strand.
ACGAGATCTACAGACAGGCCAGCCCATAAGCAATCACTTCATCTGACCACATGGAATCCCTCTCCAAATCTCTGGTAGATATCTGGATGTTCCAACTGGACCCGCCTCCGCCATCAGACCTCTGCAGCTCATCCAGAACGCTGCTGCCCGGCTGGTGTTGAACCTCCCCAAATTCTCTCATGTCACCCCTCTCCTTCGCACCCTGCACTGGCTCCCGATAGCAGCTTGCATCAGATTCAAGACCCTGGTGCTTGCATACATAAAGGGACAGTCCCTGCCTACCTGAAGGAAATGGTCACCCCCCAAACTCCAGCCCGTTCACTCCGCTCCTCCACCTCGGCTGGTCGACTGGCCCCACCACCTCTACACCAACACGGCAGTCATGCTGCCCGATCACGTCTCTTCACAACACTGGCTCCCCGCTGGTGGAATGAGCTTCCCACGGCTGTCAGAACTGCAGAGTCACTACCCATCTTCCGTCGTAGACTGAAGACCCATCTCTTCAGGTTACACCTTACATCTACAGAGATCTACAGAGAGTCGTGAGAACAGCACAGAAGATCACCGGCGCCCCCCTCCCCTCTCTGGAGGAGCTGTACAAAACACGCTGTCTCAGGAGGGCCTCCAAGATCTCCAAGGACCCGACCCACCCTGGGCACGAACACTTTGTCAAGCTGCCCTCGAACAGGAGGTACAGGACCCCGGCCGCTAAGACAAACAGACTGAAGGACAGCTTCTACCACAGGGCCGTCAAGGCCCTGAACACAGAAAAAGCCTAAGTTCTGGGCCCAGGACAGTCCGGACGGATTGTATGGCAGCTAGTGCTGAGGCACAAACATGTACATTTTCAAGCCTGCAAACTGTGACACTTTAAAATAATGTGAAAAAATACTTTCTTGTGAAATATGACAACCCTAGTTGACTATCTGTGCAGTATAGTACAGTGGATTGTGTACATAGCCTCTATTGATGTAAACCAGCTCCTTACCTTCTTGTGATTTTATGCATCTATGCTTTTTCTAAAATGTGTTTCTTTTTCCTTTCCTAAACACCAGGGGAGCCTCCCCTCCTAAGTTTCGTTGTTTGGTACCTGTACTGTAGCAATGACAAATAAAGTCTATCTATCTATAACTGCTCCTCCTGAGACATCTACTGCACCCCAGCACTGCGTCTCCTGAAGACACCCGCTTTTCCCCTCTACTGTGTCCCCTAAAAACTTCTATTGACCCCCTTGTACTGTTTCTCTGTTACTCCAGTGTCTATATATAAAAAACAAAAAACAAAAAAAACAACCTAGGTTTAGAAGAAGGTTTTTCCTTCTATCAATGGCCCCGGGCCTGAGCTGGATTATTCTTCCTGCTACGACTGGTGGATTGATGATTCACTTGCTTAGTCAAATGTATTGAGGGCAGCTGTCCTGCTACAGGATTTTAAGTATTCACTTTTGCTTTTGAGTTGTTCCTTTATTCTGAGTATCACATCAGCATTGCAAGCCTTCTCGGCATACACTGATCCCTCCATCAACTGTGCATAGAGGACAGCAACTTCATCCAGATCAGATGCATGCAGGTATCTTTGACCCTCTTATGGAAGCTTGGGCTTAATACAAAAAATACTTAAAAAGTGTAAAAGGTCAACTTTCTTTTTTAATGGGTTACGGTTAGATGGTCTGATATATATATTTTTAGGAATACCTGGAATATGAAATGATAAAAACCTTTCATTACAAATATATTGCAAGAAAACGAACCCACATTGATTAACAACAATGGGTATTGATTAACAACAATGGGTTAACCCTAACCCAAACTTCTGTAGGTGACCACTGAGCATGTTGATGAACTGCTGCTTGTTTGTGTTGTTTGAAAGGAACAGGTCTTTATTCATCGTAATAGGCATGTCTTCATCCATGGTTACGGCTGCTCCAGTCCTCCCACCTGCTCGCCTGCGGTGTGTCATGTCTTTTGTCGATGTGTCTGTGTTTCCCGGAAGGTCAGGTGTGAGGAGCTCTTCTTGAATGTGTACTCAGCAGTAGTCTGTCCCTCCATGCTGGCCAAGATGGTGTTTCCGATGGTCTTTGCCTTTTCAACATTCACAGAAGGGTGCGCATGGACCCCAGTTGAGACACTGCGCAAGCTTGAATCGGAGCAGAAGGGGTTTCTCTCTTGGAGAACTGTCAGTGTATTCTTCATGTGACATGCTTGTCTTACATCTGTCATGTCCTTGTTCTGCTCCCCAGTGTTGTGGTTCACCCCTGTCAGCTCTTGCATGGCATTGTTGACTTCAGCACAAGCTGGCATGGAGAGCAGCCATGTCAAACGTTGCTGCTCTGTCATCCCTCGCCCTCTTGTGAGGCCACCACAGGTTTTCATACTTCTCATCAGATAACGAGATCTACAGACAGGCCAGCCCATAAGCAATCACTTCATCTGACCACATGGAATCCCTCTCCAAATCTCTGGTAGATATCTGGATGTTCCAACTGGACCCGCCTCCGCCATCAGACCTCTGCAGCTCATCCAGAACGCTGCTGCCCGGCTGGTGTTGAACCTCCCCAAATTCTCTCATGTCACCCCTCTCCTTCGCACCCTGCACTGGCTCCCGATAGCAGCTTGCATCAGATTCAAGACCCTGGTGCTTGCATACATAAAGGGACAGTCCCTGCCTACCTGAAGGAAATGGTCACCCCCCAAACTCCAGCCCGTTCACTCCGCTCCTCCACCTCGGCTGGTCGACTGGCCCCACCACCTCTACACCAACACGGCAGTCATGCTGCCCGATCACGTCTCTTCACAACACTGGCTCCCCGCTGGTGGAATGAGCTTCCCACGGCTGTCAGAACTGCAGAGTCACTACCCATCTTCCGTCGTAGACTGAAGACCCATCTCTTCAGGTTACACCTTACATCTACAGAGATCTACAGAGAGTCGTGAGAACAGCACAGAAGATCACCGGCGCCCCCCTCCCCTCTCTGGAGGAGCTGTACAAAACACGCTGTCTCAGGAGGGCCTCCAAGATCTCCAAGGACCCGACCCACCCTGGGCACGAACACTTTGTCAAGCTGCCCTCGAACAGGAGGTACAGGACCCCGGCCGCTAAGACAAACAGACTGAAGGACAGCTTCTACCACAGGGCCGTCAAGGCCCTGAACACAGAAAAAGCCTAAGTTCTGGGCCCAGGACAGTCCGGACGGATTGTATGGCAGCTAGTGCTGAGGCACAAACATGTACATTTTCAAGCCTGCAAACTGTGACACTTTAAAATAATGTGAAAAAATACTTTCTTGTGAAATATGACAACCCTAGTTGACTATCTGTGCAGTATAGTACAGTGGATTGTGTACATAGCCTCTATTGATGTAAACCAGCTCCTTACCTTCTTGTGATTTTATGCATCTATGCTTTTTCTAAAATGTGTTTCTTTTTCCTTTCCTAAACACCAGGGGAGCCTCCCCTCCTAAGTTTCGTTGTTTGGTACCTGTACTGTAGCAATGACAAATAAAGTCTATCTATCTATAACTGCTCCTCCTGAGACATCTACTGCACCCCAGCACTGCGTCTCCTGAAGACACCCGCTTTTCCCCTCTACTGTGTCCCCTAAAAACTTCTATTGACCCCCTTGTACTGTTTCTCTGTTACTCCAGTGTCTATATATAAAAAACAAAAAACAAAAAAAACAACCTAGGTTTAGAAGAAGGTTTTTCCTTCTATCAATGGCCCCGGGCCTGAGCTGGATTATTCTTCCTGCTACGACTGGTGGATTGATGATTCACTTGCTTAGTCAAATGTATTGAGGGCAGCTGTCCTGCTACAGGATTTTAAGTATTCACTTTTGCTTTTGAGTTGTTCCTTTATTCTGAGTATCACATCAGCATTGCAAGCCTTCTCGGCATACACTGATCCCTCCATCAACTGTGCATAGAGGACAGCAACTTCATCCAGATCAGATGCATGCAGGTATCTTTGACCCTCTTATGGAAGCTTGGGCTTAATACAAAAAATACTTAAAAAGTGTAAAAGGTCAACTTTCTTTTTTAATGGGTTACGGTTAGATGGTCTGATATATATATTTTTAGGAATACCTGGAATATGAAATGATAAAAACCTTTCATTACAAATATATTGCAAGAAAACGAACCCACTGGTTCATCTTGACCCACTTACCTGTATGCATCTATGGGTTAAGAATGTCCTTTTACACACATATAGTACTGCATCCAACTCCATGTCTCATGTAAAACAGTTTCTGGGTGATTGTGGACAGTATTGAACACTTTGTGTGGACATCAGACAAGAAGACATGCATAAAAACATTATTTAACATGGGTGTCAATGGGAAATTGTGGCATCACCAGTTTCAGTATTTTTCAATACTTTCCACCACTTGGATTTCTTAAGACTTTTGATATGTTATGAAGGACATATCCATGAGACTAGGACAGTTGAAAGAGTTTCTGTTGCAATTTGTCTGAGGTCATATTGTATAATGCCTGTACTATTAGTATAAGTAGCTTTAATAATTGTTCATGAACAATGTATGATAGGATGTATTCAATAATAACATAACATTTTAAAGATATCCATAATGTTGAGAAAATACCAAAAAGTAGTTTGGTATACATAATAGCATAATTTTCTCTACAAAGTTGTAAAGATGTCCGGTCAAGTCTGGTGGTTACAAACAGCTGTTGTTTTTTTTGTAACTGAACCAGGTAACAGTGGCACCCAGTGTTTGAGTTGAGAATGGTCACATGCAGTAGTATTTTATGTGTTGGTTACATTTAAAATTTAGAGTAAAGCAACAACATTTAAACAAATATTGCAAGGCTTTTTTTCCTCATTTCCTAGTCCTCAGTTCTTGCTGTTGATGATGATAACATTGCCTTGTAATGAGTTCCCATCAGTCAATGCTATATTGTGGGCATCTGATCCCCTTTTAACTGAAATGCTGCCATACTGCTGTTGACCGATCCAGTAAATTGTTGTGACAAAACACTTAGCATTGTGGGTCTCAGGTGGGAAAAGATTATAGGTGTAAACACTCAACTGATATTGTCATTGAGTGACATTTTGTCTGTGGTGGTTATTCATTTGTATGCTTTCTTTTCTCATTATGTTACCTACCCCCAAGGCAGAATGTCCCATACAGAAGGTATCTATCACTCATGGAATCAAATGGCAACATACACAGAGAGCCAATTACAATGATAAAGGCAACATTCATAGGTAAATCAGAAGACAGTCACATCACATGACACATCACACAACACAGGTGAATGATTATAACTTTGAGATTGAAGTGGGAAGCAAAAGCAAGAAACAAACAAACAAACAAACAAACCAGAGACTTTTTGTACAACTACATCACTGGATTTCTACTGTATATCCTTTTAAAATGCTCACTAAATAAATGCAAATGACTGCAATATATGTAGAAAGTAATCTGATTTAAAAAATAATCTGTACAGTGGGACAGGCTACTTAAATTATATTGCAGATTTTTTTTAACTAGTATTCATAAGGATATATTCATATGATTTCACACGATTAATTCCATTGTAGATGCTTAGATATTAAGGTACTGTATATGATTATTCAAACAACATAAAAGGGATTGAAATTAAGGCTCAACCACATAACATATTCTGTAAGAGGCGACAGTAGACTGGTAATTTGGAGCTCAACAATTGTATTCCACAACAAGATCCAGTGCATGAAACATTGCAGTGTCTCTTTAAATGAAAGGGGAGTGAGAGGGATGGAGAGTGAGAGCTACAGAGATGACATAGAAGGCACTAGAAACAACCATCCTGCCCAAGTGAGCACCAATATCTGACTGAAAATGCATTGGAATATACAGTATAAGGGAACATCTGTTTAATTACTGTACCATTGTCGTAGGATAAATAGGCTTTGGATGCGTGTCTTTTTCGATTTGCATATTTTCACAGATCAAATCATGCATTATCATGGGAATACAGGAAAAAGAAATGTAGCTCCCCATAATTTTTTGGTGTGATTTTGTGGTGAAGAAGAGGAGTGCAAACAATCTCTCTTTGTCATTTTTCTCCTCTTCTTTTTCCCCCCCTTGATTGTGTGTGATAGGCATTGCATAATTCACCCTTTCCCACCGGATCCATTTGGTTCCTCCTCCTCCTCAGGAAGTGGAGACGCCAGAGACAAGGACTGCCTTCAGCTCCTGCCTCCTTCCTGACTGTGCCTGTGATCGCTCTGCCATGCCCTGTTCTCTTTTAGCCAGGAGCTGCAGGCCGTAGCGAGGGACCACGCAGGGGAAGGATGCATTTAAAGCAGGATGTGTGCTGGATGCTGGGAGACACGGCAGTGATAGCAGCAGCAACAGCGAGCACGGAGGGCCTGGGAAGCGCCCACCCCCTCTCTCTCCTCCTTTTCCTCCCCCCCTGCAGGACCATGCTTGCGTGAGGGATGAGGCTGTGCACAGGGACGCCAGGCCAGAGCTGCGGCCTACTTCTTCTCACAAGAGCCGGGCTCTCGACTGCAAGATCTGTGAACGCTTTGCCACCATCAAATCAGCATCTTTGGTAGGCAGGCTCCCTCTCCCCGCCGTTTGCATAAGAAATAGGGGGGTCTCTCTCCGTCCTCTCAGCTGCACATCTGTAGTCATGGCAACCGGATCCCGTTAATGAGTGTCATTTTTTCCATCCTCCGTTTCCCTCTCTGCCTCTGCTTCTATGTGTGTGTAATTGTTTGACATTCTACAAAATCTCTTTCGATATCTGTTTATCTAGAGATGTCATGTCTGTTTGTTCTTGATTTCAAGCAGTGTGTTGCCATCTCTCTACCATTTCCATCTCAGAATAGCAGGCCTGCATATAAGGCTTATTCCTATTGAGCTTTCCATTTCTAGCTATATTTATTTCATACACAATTATATTTACACTGTTATTTGTCTATTGTGATATTCAAGGCACCCTCATATGTTCATGTATAAGTGGTTTATTGATACATGGATGCTAGTGTTATGTTATTTGTATAAAATCTGAGCCATGATCAGTCAGTGAAGATTATTATGCCCTGACCAAGGCTATGTACTGTAGCAAGTTGTATATAATGACATACTATATCTATCTATATATATTTATATCATTCTATCTATCTATATATATCTATATATATCTATATATATCTATATATATAGATATATATATATATATATATATATATATGTGTGTGTGTGTGTGTGTGTGTGTGTGTGTGTGTGTGTGTGTGTGTGTGTGTGTGTGTGTGTGTGTGTGTTATTCTCTTGGTCATGGAAGCCATAAGTCATGTATTATTTCATTGAAATAATTAATTGATTGGACTTTCTGTGGATGTGCTCAGTGACTACAGTTGTAATTGGAGTATAGTTAGTGTATTGTGGAGTATTATGGACTGTTACCGTGTATGGAAACTCTTTACAGGGTGACATTCAAGCCCTGTGCTCGACAGTGAGCTCTTTTCCACTTAAAGTAAAGCCAAAGCAAAGATATTCAATTTGGCTCAGGTATACACACTTATTGTTATTGTTATAATTACAATGCATTTTTTGCATGCAAAACAATGTATTTGTTTGTGTATTACAGTAGTTCTATTTGTTTGTCCCACATTCAGTCTCAATGTTCATATCTCAATGCTCAATGCTACAGTATAATCCTCCTTCTCAGGCTGCAACACGTTGATATCTCTCTCTCTCTCTCTCTCTCCCTCTCCCTCTCCCTCTCTCTCTCTCTCTTCCTACTTTCTGACCCCTGGCTCCAGGTCACCAGGTAGATCCAGGAGCATGAGCAGGACTCTGAGCTGCGGGAGCAGATGTCTGGGTATAAGCGCATGCGGAGGCAGCACCAGAAGCAGCTGATCGCCCTGGAGAACAGGCTGAAGGCGGAGATGGACGAGCACCGGCTCCGACTGCAGAAGGAAGTGGAGACCCACGCCAACAACACTTACATTGAACTGGAGAGACTGGCCAAACGGCACGCCGTTCACACCGACAAAGAGGTGAAGGATACTCTACATACAGTGGTAGATACAGTTGGTATGCATGACATGTACAATTGAAGACAGTCCAACTTCTTTGTTTGATGGCGTACCAATATGCCTTTCCAGCATAATGTTAGAACGTTTCATAGCTAATTGAGGTGACAATAGTCATGATTCTGGAACATGTTTGTGTATTCACACACAGATCAAGGCAGCTACATCCGAGGAGCGGAGGATCCAGCAACAGATCATAGCCCAGCAAAAGAAGGAGCTGACCATGTTCTTGGACAACCAGAAAAAAGAATACAGACTTTGCAAAGACAAGATCAAAGAGGTGAACACAGTCTTCGTTTACAGTTGTTCCTTTAATAAATAAAGCAGCTAGAGACACTGATGCATTTTCTAACATGACCCATATCCATAGAGCCAGAGGTCGTATTTCACAGGATTTGATCCTGTTTTCAAACCTTGCCTCTTATCTACTGTAAGCAAGACATTGACATTACCTACTGTAAGCGAGACACTGACATTTACACATTTTAATGATTTGACATTAGGTGTGGGTATCTTTAGCACTAAGCCGTGTTTGTGTACTGTGTGTTGCAGGAGATGAGCGAGGACCCTAGTACACCCAAGGAGGAGAAGCAGGAGCGTCTGTCCAGGCACAAGGAGACGGTGCAGCGCTCGCAGGCTGAGGAGGAGGCCCATCTCCTGGCCCAGCAGAGGATGGTCTACGACAGGAGCTGCCGGGCCCTGAAACGCAGGACACTGTTCAGGAGGCACGAGTTTGAGCAGGAGCAAATGAGAGAGGTAAAGTTCCCGATTCGACATTTCGGCTAACACACCCACACAACATACAGTACTATACAGTGCCGATGATGCTTGGAGCTCTATCATTTTACCTCTTATCAGCTAAAGTATGATTTGATTTTCAATTCATATGGCGCTACAGTGATAGAGCTCGTATCCCATCTTCTTTTGTTAGCCAGTTTACTTTGTAGATAGACTAATAGTACAGTGTATCTGCCATTGAAAAAAATCACCTGATAGTGACGACATCTGAACATGAGAAACGCATGTTACAGGAGCTGAATAAAAAGAAGACCCAGAAGGAGATGGAGCAAGCTCTGATGATCCGGCAGGATGAGTCCACCCAGGAGTTGGAGCGGCGGCAGCTGCAGACGCTGCAGAGGCTGCGCGTGGAGCTCATCCGCCTGCAGCACCAGACAGAGCTGGAGAACCAGGAGGAGTACAACGGCCGGCGGCAGAGAGAGCTGCACAGGAAACATGCCCTGGAGCAGCGGCAGCAGCCCAGAAACCTCAAGGTGCCGTAGAGTTCATGGTAGATGCTAAATGGGATCCTTGGGATGACCCTTCCCTAAATCTGAACCCTTACTGTCACCGTTACCTTAATCCTAACCCTAACCGTCACCTTAACCATAGCTGTAACCATAACCCTTATCTAAACCCAACACTAACCTTAACCCTTATCTTAACCATTTTAAATAGCAATTTAAATAGGGGGACACCAGAGTTAACATTTATCTAGAGTTTATACAGTACAGCAGATATACTGTACATTTGGTTGACTATGAGCCAATGTTAAAGTGAGGGTATGGGCTATGGTTAACTCAGTGTGGGTCTAGTTCTCAAATCAGACATTTGAAATAAATCACGTAAAAAAAGTGATTTGAGAGTTATGACCCGTTTTGTGGATTACACAGTGCCAGATTATGTGCAGGTAGTCCTAGAATAAGATGAAGAAGATTAATAATTAGGATGTAATATATTCATTAGTTTGATGATGATGAAGATGCATTTCAGATGCATTTTTACTACATATTTGTATTCCTCCCTCTGGAGACGTTGGAGATGCAGATCAAGAAACAGTTCCAGGACACATGTAAGGTGCAGAACAAGCAGTATAAAGCCCTGAGGAACCATCAGCTTGAGGTCTCCCCCAAGAGTGAGCACAAGGCCATCCTAAAGACGCTAAAGGAGGAGCAGACGCGCAAGCTGGCCATCCTGGCTGAACAGTACGAGCAGAGCATCAACGAGATGATGGCCTCACAAGCGGTACGAATGATTCACTGAGAAGATCAACAAATGACTACGATGTATTCAAGTACATACAGTTCATACAGTAATACCATGTTCAAGCATATTTTTGGTCATTTTCTCTCTCATGGTCTACAGATGCGTTTGGAGGAGGAGCAGGAGGTGGAGTGCGAAGCACTGAAGCAGCAACTGCAGCAGGAGATGGAGCTCTTGGACGCCTACCAGAGCAAGACCAAGGCCCAGACAGAGGCCCAACACCAACAGGAGCTGCAGAAGTTGGAGCAGAAGGTCTCCTTACGTAGAGCCCACCTGGAGCAGAAGGTTGGTTTCCGTTCTATTATCGTAGATGTAGCAGGTAAATCAGAGTACATTTTTTTGCATAACAAGTTACATTTACATTTCACTCTCAAAAGGAAAGAAATGTAAGATGCTCATATTATGTCAAACTATAAAACATCCTAATTGTGGTTGCAGATTGAAGAGGAGCTGGCCTCACTTCAGAAGGAGCGCACTGAAAGAATCAAGCACCTGTTTGACCGCCAGGAGAGGGAGATGGACACTTTTGATGCAGAGAGCTCACGGCTGGGGTTTGGGAGCTTAGGATCCCTGGACTTCCCCAAGGAGGATGACAGATGAAAGTGGATGTGTGTGTGTGTGTGTATGGAGGACCTGACTCTTCACTGCTGATGTATGGTGTAGACACACGTGCCTGCACTGACTCACTGTCAACTTGATCGCCCATCGTCACATCCACAGTGACAAAGCTGGAAAACTCTCTCTTTCCCTCTCCCCCCCCCCCCCCCCCCCTCTCAGCAGTCTTTTAGATATCACATCATAGCATTCACATGTTATGTGCAATGGGAACTTCTTTTGTGACACTCAAAGGGGGAAAATAAAACAAAATAATCCACAACAACAACTGAAACCAAGTGTGTGTACTGTAACTCAAAAGGTAATGCGTTGGTGATTACAAGAAAGAGATGAACATAAATAAGAACAGACTTTTTCCTCCCATGCCATCACCCTCCTTTTGGTATGAATTGAGTAAATTCAGGAAATTTTAGTAAAGATTAGCACTTTGATATGTTTAAGTATTATCCCATCATGTTCATATGATGCTTAAAGCGTATGTTACATCGAGGGACATTGCGATTGTGGAATGTGAGCTGCGGATTCCACCGTGGTGTTTAGCTGCTTTGTCTTTGTTTCTCTCACTGAATGTGAATAATACTGTATGTACATACTGTAAGCTAACAGAGGGTATTGGAATGGTGATCTTGTATGTAGACAGTTTTATGGAGAGCTTTTTACATACTTCCATATTGTGCTAAAGCATACTGTATGGTCCTTCACTTTTTAAAAGAAATTAAAAAATACTTTATTTTATTCATTGTTCAGTATTTAGGATTAATTGGCATCAGTTTGATCAAGCTGTGTATTTTATCACAATGATTCAACTCAAGTAAAAACTGCTTATTATTGCATGCACTTTAAAGACAAATTCAGGTTGTGAAGTGAAGCATGAATCTGTCAGAGATTTTAGCCGTTTGTAAATAAAAGTGGTCATAGCATTTTTTGTTTTAATGCCTATTGATAGTGGACATAAGCGCCATATTTAATATGACAATTTCACAAATGCCTTTATTTAAGTTGTGCCTACCAAGCTGTTTTTATTTGTTATTGTTGTTCTTTTTATTTCGTTAAGCACGGCCAGCACCATTGTATGTTCCATCCAGAATTGTGAATCATTTGATGTTCACTAATCAAAGGTCTTGTAAAGAGAAATGGTGAGAATTGTGCTGTATAACTTTTGATATAAATATTTGTATTTGAGAACATTAATAGCAGATACAAAAGTATTGGTCATTACTGATGACAGAACTTCACATTATAATCAGAAAAATGTTTTTCCTTTTCTTATCAATAGAACGGACATGGTCATATAGTAGATACACATAATTAAAATCCAAACCCCTAAAAACTTTTATCAGATTGTATAAATGCAGTATAATGCTATTACAGAATTACTGTAAGTACATGGACTCATTGATTTCTTAAAGCTGTCTGGTTATGGTTATCCCAGCAGGTTGTTGCTATGGTCTGGGTTGCATTTAAGTCATTGCTGTTTAGTAACCAGATTTACAATGTTTTGCAGTGTTCATGGTAGTAATTGAACCTGAGGTTGCACAATGTTTCTATTACAATGTCTAGGAAGGAAATTGTGAGGTGCTCGATTTCTAATACCACCATTAGCCTTTGTAGTTCTTTGATATACAGTATACAGAGGACTAGATTGAATGCCTGTCCATGGATGTTACAAAACATTTTTGAAGTGTTCAGTGTGATCAGTTTTGAACATTGTTAAGATCTTGAATGCAACCCTGGTAATTTCACAGATACTCTCTAACTTGCCCCCAAATCTTTTGTTATTAAATCCTAGAACTCATATCAATGATCTAAAGTCATGCTCGTCAAAGAGGTGGACCGGGCAAGTGAGAATTGTATAACATCTGACACACAGACATTAAAGAGAACTTCTGAAATTCAAATTACATATATAAACACTTTATGGAATATGTGTATGCATTCTATACTGATGACATACAATAGCCAGATTCACAGGGGGTACAAGTTAATCCGTAGGCCCTACATTCTGGAATCATTTGCATTATGTAATCCTTTCCTTTGGATAGGGCATGTTAAAAGGTCAGGAGGCCCCTCATGTGTTTGTGACCTTTGACATCCTTACCAAGCTATGGGCATGTGGTAGTTTACCTCTCTCATGACACTATGAAACCCTTTATCTGGTAACAGTTGAAGCTGTCTTAACAAAATGGTTGAAATCCATATCCATATGCTCCTCTCTCTTGGAACGTGTGGGAGACTGGTTTAGGCCTGTAATGAACCAAGCTGATTGTGTGGACTACAGTTATTAGAAAGAAGATGTATTTAGCTAGAATAAAGGGGACTTTCCTAAACAAACCCACACAACATTTCCTGTGTGGTACAGAGATGAAATAAAATAGATTACCTTGAAACATGATGTCTGCATCAACATCCTGCATCCAATGTCAATAGTCCCCTGAATGAATGTGCTACCATTCTATCCCAAAATGGTTAAATGCTATATATATTATACATACTGTATGGGCCTATGAAGCAAGTGTTACCACAACCATACTATTGCTTATGTAATCTCAGGACACACATAAATAGTTTGTGCAATTCATACTGCATGCAACAGAGGGAACAGTCCAAATCTCCTATACTGCTGCTGTGACCTTGTGGTGAGGGAAGTTACAATGTGGTGCTTCCTGTGTTTTTGATGTCCCGTGGTACCATGTAAACTGTTTGATCTGAGTGTTGGGGAGTCTGTATGAACTGGCAAGAATTCAACAGTTCCTTGAAATGTTGAATAGCTGTGGCATCAGCAGCAAAATGCTTTTATGCCATTGGGCAACTGGAAAGTACCCAAGGATGGTAGACGTGTTGTGGTAGGGGTGGTCTACCCTTACCTGAGATATGCTGACGAGACTGTGGTAGCGTCTGTGTTCCCCCTTACTATTCTCAAGCAGTCAGTGGTCTTATTTCAGAAAAAATAAGCCACCTTTGAAACGCAGTAAGTAGGTCAAAGTCATGAACAGTGAAATCAATGCAGTCTCTGCCACCCAATGTACATGATTCTCACACACAGCAACACCGAGACTAAAGATACCTACCATACAAAGATTTACACATTGTCTGATCTGTCTGTCAAGTTTAGATCAATGACTCATTGGATGTCTCTATGAGGACAATAGTTTTCTACTCCCACCAGTACTGTTTATATTTTTGCCTGACAAGAATAGCTATGCCTGCTTATTTCCCTTATCACATCATCCTTGGTGACTTTCTAAGTGATGATGGAGATTATTAGGTAAACCAGATAAATCTGTCTGTTAAGAGATGAGGTCATCCCCTTGTCCTTCGTAGAGTCTTCTATGACCAGACCCATAAAGATAAATTGCATGGGAGTGGCACAGAGTGAAGATCTCAGAGGCTAGATGAGTCAGGTAAACAGTTTGTCAAAATGTTGAAGTTAAGGAAAACTTTTTCCGGTGTAATTTCATGAGTCGTCACCCAATGACTGATCAGTGTTTCACAGTCTGGTCAAGTCTGGTCTGTGGTTAAACAATAAGGCAATCCATCTATTGACTACAACATGACATTGTCTGACCAGCATTTGAACTATTCTCAGGTGATGAATAACTCATCTGTGACAAAGTGTTATACTGTAAACAGTACTATATATATACTGTTTCAGGATTATCCAGACGGAGTACATTTTGCATATTTCAAGAGTCAAGGAAGTATGGCTAATCAATGTTATTATTTTAGTGCTATGGACAAAGGAAGGACAGTACCCTAAGCATGTGTTGTGGTGACATGGTCGCCTGGCCTAGTTAAGCAACCACAGTGACCCCCTTTTTACGCACTAGCGAAAGTCTCTGATGGAGCAACTCTTCCTGTGAACTCACAGCTTCCTGTACTCTAAGCACGAATATAAGTGTTTCTCGTGAATCTGAGAAAGTGTAAAGGGTCTTAAACTGACACAATCTATTTAATCTATTTCTGCTTCTGATAAGAGTACAGTAATACATAACTCTCTTAATGTCAGCATCTACAGTACAGTGTGTAACTCTTGACTGCTCACTAACTCACTCAACAGAAGAGATACGAATAATACATTCAACATCCTTCATAAGACTATTAGAAAAAGGTTCAAGGTTTTTAGTTCAGAGATAGACTTACTTTTAACCAAGCTACTGTACGTGGTACACTGAATACAATGATTAATCTGGCATCAAAGCACTGTCTTACACATGGTTACACATGGTTTGAATTCATGAAATTGAGACATGATTACAACCATACTCATCATATCACTGGCATCCGCTGACTTACTCTAATGCAACTTATTAGTCACTAGGGGGCGATAGCACTGACAATCTACAATGAACTGCTGAACTCAGAGTGGATGGTGATGTCAGTCATTGGTGTGTAACAAATGACCTCATAGGTGTGTACAAAATTACTAACTATTGTACACTTTGCTACAGTAATTAGTAAGTATATAATACTCAGATGTAAGATGTGTGAATATATGTACATTATATGATTGATGATGATTTAATCACAAATAGACACACCTGCAATACATACACACTGTAGATAAATGCATCATCCATATTGAATAATAATGAAGTCAGTGAGGGAGGTACTTATTCATATCCATATGAAAATAATAAGAAAAAATCTTTTCTGATGAAAAAAAAAAGATTCTGGGAAATTTAGTTGCTTCACACACAGTACGTCATTTCCTCTGATGACAAATGTGTGGTTTCAGTCTTTAAAAAAGTTGTTCAGGGGAGTGATCATGACTAGTCTGTGCACTGGGCCTATATCACTGTGTGGGAAATGTATGGTCATGTAAAGAGCATGTATCTCCAGCTCTCCATGTTACAACCAGCAACAAGTAAGTACTATAACAACATCAAACCAGATAATTTATTTCATATAGGCTACTGAAAAACTCTCTTTGGACATTATGTAAAATATTTAGCTTTGCTGTGATATCACTTTCTAACTGGGGGCAGGTACTGTACTGTGGCTGTATTGATTATCTGCATGATTGGACACCTGGACCTATTTTTGTGAATGAATGAATGCATGTGTACTGTACAGGTGCAAATTAGGTTGCCAACATACTTCACCTCTGCTCATTATAACAAAGCAACTTATTGCAACATTGTCTGACTATTTCAGCACTTCTCTATATGTGTAGTTTAGATTATAATGTAACACAGCAAGTCACATAATTGAGTGACAAGGATGTATGCGTCATTAATCATTAATCATTAATTTCTCTTTCTCCTTAGCCTTGCTCTATCTCCTATTGGTTATGGCTATTGATACAACAAGAGGCAGCACATCATGTAGGAGACAACAATGTGGGAGTTCCCTGCAAAGAAGTTTGAAGCTTACCAGGCTCACACACAAGGAATCGACTGACCTCCTAAAAACATATGTAAGTAGAGAATCAAAGATATGTATCATTCTCTCTCTAGTGTCATGTGTCCTTGTGCAGTGAAACTGAGCACAGTCTAGTGGATAATCTAACTAGTAACTTGTAACTTGTAGGCATACAGTGAAAATACTGTATATTGTTGATTGAGTAGCCACTGGTTGATAGTTTTAACAGTGTGTTTGATTGAACTTGACAGATGTCAGTTCACACTTAATCATAGTGGTTAGTTACAGTAACATTGGAATACCTGACAGAAATGTGATTAGAAATGTATGCTCTTATTGCTTGTATAATCAACATTGAAAAGAGAAATATGCTGTGCCTACCAAAGGGTTTGGGCTTAGAAGTTGTTTTTAATGTTCTGTAAGATATAACTTACACCTGTACCAAAATCCATTTGAATTTGTATGCCAACTGAATCCCAACTGTTTTGTGAATTGATCTGCAGAAGGCCAGTCAGGGAGACATGTCAGAGCTATTCTGCAAGATGTCAATCGCTAACGTTCCTGACCCAAACATTTCTGGTCTGGATCCATCCGAGCGGATGCTAAGCACCTACTCCCACTTCAGGGCCTTTCTACCACACCTCAGGAGGGTCACCGAGCAACAGACAGACTTACAACCACCCTCAAGCCCCCTGCTGAGTGAGCTAACCAATGCCTATAACCGCACCAGTGGCCTGGCCAACCAAATAAACTGCATTTACCAAACTGTCTTCCCAAACATGCCCATACCAGTCCCTGTAGATGGGCCTACGTCAGTCCCTCCCTCCCAGAATGTATTCCAGCAGAAGGTTTATGGCTGTGTGGTCCTGAGGAGATTCAAAGAATTCCTGTCACAGGCTACGCGTGAACTAAAGACCCTTAAAGGCCAGGTTTGCACCCAAAAAAGGAAGACTCAGGAATATGCACTTTTCTGAGGATGACGTCCAGTGGACTTGCCCAATCACTTTTCCACATGCACACTCATTATGAGCTGCCAGGTGGAGACACAAAAGGATAACTGAGTAACAAGGTGACTGACTGACTGATGATCTTTGTCTAGGTCTTTATTTATTCTATTTATTATTTATTTCTACATTGTGTCTTTGTAAATCATGAAGACCTTGAATAACATAAAGATATTATGTTTTTGTAGATAATATGTTAAATTATGTCCAATAATAGAACTGTCCTGCAATATTGTTGAATGGTCTGAGATACTGTGATATGTGTGATACTGTATGTACCTGCTGTGTGTACCTGAGAGAGAAATTAAAAAGTTCTGTAACTTAACATGATGCTTCTTGCAGTCTGTGCCTAATTAAAGTGTGAAACTTCAGGCTATCCCAACATGAGAGGTTATTGTCAGCCAGGAAGCTCTTGAGACGCTGACTCTGTGATCTCAGCTCACTATGACGCATGTCTTGAAGATAGCACAGCATCAGATAGGAAAGATTTTGTGAAACTGGCTGGCTGTCTGGCCAGTCACAAGGTGTGGGTGTTGTTGTGTATGGGTCAGATATAGTACTGTATGTGCATGTACAGTGAATGTGTGTGTGTGTGTGTGTGTGCGTGAGTGCGTGTGTGTGTGAGTTCAAAAATATGGTTAATAGTAATCTACACCCCTCCCTACAATATCATCATCATCAATGTGCGTCAAATGGCATTTAAATTAATACATTAATTAATGTGCATATACATAACTTGTCCTTAATGCCATTGTTACCTGCTTTCCAATGCAGTATATCAGCAGCCTGTACTGACACTGGTGCTGGCAGTACCAAAGGATGAGTCATAATTTATTTAGATTATCCATTACACACAATATAATACATACTGTAGCGAACTAGCAACTGATACGTTTAATCAAACAGGTGTCAACTGTAGCATGCTACCACCAAACCTGAGAAGCTGGTCAACAGAGGGCGATGCTCTCTGCATTCTAAATACCAATGATAGTTTGAAAAAGAGCTTAACTCGATCATTTAAAGTGAACTTTTCAAATCAAGAGGTACAGACATACCAACAAAGACTTCATCTATCCTTTCCTCAGGTCACGAGCTTGCTTAAAACTGGAAGTTGAGGAGGGATTCACTCTAGGTCATGAATCAAGTTCCCTGTTTTAACCCAGGACTTTATTTAAAGCCAAGAACCAAGGGGGTACGTCTGGCCAACATGATGTAATGTTTAACACGTGGATGTACTGTATTCATCCTAAGAAGTGATGGTGTTTTGTGTAAATTATGCATTGAGGATCAGTCCTTTTCGGATTGAAAATTCTTCATTACCAAAATGATTCGATTGTGCCAAGGCACTGCATTTAGCGCTGAAGTTCAAAATAAGACAAAGGTCATACACAAACCCTGAAAGGGAGAGGATTACAAAACCTCAATGTCAGCTAGAAATCTGTCAACAACTTTCTGAGAAATAGGGAAGACATTTTGGGAGGAGTGTCTGCAGGAGTGTGTACAGGAGTTGTTCATGTAGATGGAAAATATGAGAAGCACTGATTCTCAGTTATACTGAGAACAGAGTTGGAATTGAAAAGACGTCAGAGGGACTGGGTTTGTGGTTTGTTGTTCATGGTTAAGAGAGGTAAAGTAAAGGGGAGACCCCCTTACCACTTCTCACAACTCACATACTGTACAAATATATGGCTCAGGGAGAACAGCATAAACATATGGGTCGGTGGGACAAGAAAATATGATAAATCAGGCACTTTTTGACTAAAGCTTTTTTACACAGGTGTCCTTTTGTCAAACTGAGGATTTCAAAAACCATGACAAATATTTCCCAATCAAAGATTTTATTTTGCAAACGTTTTTTTTATAACAATTTGAATGCAATAATGGGCAATAATGAGATAATGTGAATATAAAGAAGCTTGTGCGGGTTAAGTGAAGTCATTACAGATGTGACTACATTCAACCAATCAAATCCATGCATGCTTTCCATATTGTTGAAGAGCAGATAAATAAAACTAGACATTTGCCTTAAATGGATGTATGGACGGTAGGCCTAGATCATTTTACACTGCATAATATCATGTATTTGAATAATACAAAGTATGGGGAAATTCAATTTCAATGTGGATGTGTGTGACATTTTTCACATTCTTTGGTCGCTAGAGGGCAGCACATACTAATAATCATGTAAGAATGTACCTCAATGTTTTGTTTGCTGTTTTTCAGTACCCCGGAATCATCAGCACATTTATTTGGACTCTCGAACAAACATAAGACATATTCAGTCAGATATTGCTTTGTGTAGTTGAGAATAGAGATTTTCTATTTCAACTTTGTAGTGACAAAAACATGAGCTGTGACATATAATATAATACCACCATTCCTGAATAGTTACGGTACATATGGCCCTGCAATCACAGCACAACAGTTATTAACTAGGTGTGCCATATTGTAAATCAAAGAGGAAACATGTAATCATGTTACATTTCAATGTGCACACTTGGTGTGCAATGGCCTTTAACTTGTACACTCATTACATGCAGCTCATACAGTAACTCATGTAATAGTGCCATGCAGATATTGGTATGTGAAAAGCTTACAGTATCTTAATTTAATAAAGCTCTGTATATGGATTCATAGTAAAACAAGAAAAACAAGTTGTTACATTACCATTTTATATAACTCTGACTACTGATAACCTTTGAGCATCCATAAGTAAACTGTATTTTCTTTTACAGAAGCACCTGCATTGATTATTGCTTGATTGTACTGTTATTGTACTGTCATTGCATTTTGTAATTTAAATGATTATTAACTGATTGAGTGCATACTCTTCAATATACAGTAATATTGAGTGACAGGCAGCATATGAAACTCGTTCATACATACATACATACATACTAATCTCTGCATATTTGCATAGCTATATATTTATATATTCAATGCATTTGATTAGTAACAATGTTATAGTGTAAAAGGCATCTACTGTAAATAGTAATACCTGAATATAAATATACTCTTTCTGTAACAACCCCAACGCAAACAATATAAACATAGGCCTTCTATTGTTTGTCAAACAACTTTAACTACCCACTTAATAAAGAGAAACGTAAATTGAAATAGTGCATAAGTGCTGCATAGTCATTGAAAATGTGAATGATTTTCACTTGCACAGTGTCGTTGTATCCATATTCAAGAAGCGAATATTCATTCTTGTCTCAATCTCGATGTCTTTCAATATCTAAAAAAAGAAAAAGAAAAAAGGTTTTTCTATCAGTGAATTGATTAGTTACTAAAATGTTATGTACCAGCAAAACATTATTATTTATTAAATGATGAAGTACATGCTTTTTATGAAGTATATTTTTCTATGAATATCAAGCTTTCTTACAAACCTTTAAGAAATGTTCAAAAGTGATCCCCTCGTAAAATTCATCTGGCTCCTAAGAAAGAAACATTTGTAAATTGACAATAATGTGAGAGATGATAATAGAAAAAACTAAACTTAATACGTAATGCTGCAAAAGGAAACATATTTAGTAAAAAAGCTTCAGTACCATGTGACCCATTGAGATACTCGCCACCTCCAGCATGGCAGCGTCTGCGATGCCTTTTGCCGTCTCCTTCCCCAGGGCTCCACTCCGAGACAGCAGCTCCTCCACCACCTACAGCACATGCATAGGCAGGACAGTCATGGAAATTCATTACAGATTAGCCAATAGCAGAAATTGATATTCAATGTTTACTGTACCAATATATCTATATGTTACGGTACATGTGGGAATACGGTACATGTGGGAAAACTAGGGTTAGGGTTAGGTGATAGGGTGCTACGGTTAAGGTTAGGGTTAGGGTTAGGGGTAGGGTTAGACATGCCAGCATGTACCAAGTCGACGTAGCACCTAACCCTAACCCTAGTTTTCCCACATGTACTGTATTCCCACATGTACCGTAACATATATATCAATATATCTGTGATTAGAATATACTCAAACAGTTGTCACAGTTAAATCATATCTCCAGTTGAAATGACAGGATATATTGTAGGGCTTACATGTCTGTATTCCTCCAGTGTTATTGTTCCATCATTGTCTGTGTCATGCATGTTAAACAGGACTGTGGAGAAAAGGACGTGTTACATTTACACCCATACATTCTTGTCTGTCTCATAATAACTGTATGGGAATGGAGATATGTGACACGTTCTAATGTTTTGGTCCTCATATCGGCAACCAATCAAAATGTTCAGACTTTTCTTTTGAAACACGGAACTAAGTTTCAACATTGTTCAGAATCACAACACAACCTCACTAGTCAAGCCAAAATACTGCATCGCAATGGATTCGGTGAGTAATCCCCACTGCTACCTAGTTAACTATAACACTACTTTACATTGTTAGCAGGCTCACAAAACAAGCTGTTGACTAGCGATGTGTCATTGTCAACAACGCGGAAATGTATTCAGATTTTCTGAAAGAAAAGTCTGATCATTACATCGAATCCTGACATGAGGACCAAAGCATTAGAACGTGTCACATATTTTGTTGTATGCGTTACATGCTAGTGACATGTTAACAGATCATTTAAAGCAGTATGAGCTGTACTCTATACATACAATTGTTATGAATATCGTTTTCAAGGTTTTAAGTAGAGCATGGTTGGATGAATTATCATTTGAGGAGACCCACAGCGTAGTTTCTCGTTCCTGACGCTCTCTCGCTGTTCCTCTGTCATATGCAGTGTTGGGGGTCGGAAGTGGGACATGACTACCAGGAACTCCTCAAAGCCAATCTCCTGAACTGTCCCCACACCATTCTGATGGAAGTTTCTACAGAGAGAAAAAAACTAACCTTTAATACAAATTAGGTTTGGTTGAGTAATGGGTAACATATCTACAGTATTAGTTACAGTACCAAATGTTTAATTCCAGCCAAATCGCTGTATCTAAATTAATTATCTACAGTATCATTAAGTCACAGGGTACATACTGTAACAATATATGAGCTTGCCAATCATGGGAATATAGGCAGAGGTTTTTGGAACAAGATGCTGAACCACCTGAAAAAGGCTTCCATCATCTGGACAAATTAGGTCATTGCATCTTTGTGTTCCTCACTAGTAGTCACATCTTACTGTACAACCAAACCAGCTATTCCTACCTTTTGTCAAAGAAGGCCTCTATAATTTGGGTTCTGATTGGATTGCATGCCAGATCTGGGATTGCATTCAGATCATTTCTCCTTTAAGTGAATGGGAAAAAAGTGTCAGGTGTGCAACAGGTCCTTTTACACACAATGTTAAGCAAATACATGAGCCATGCGAAACCTGTAAAGCTGGTTTCTAATAAATTGATTTTGAATGGAAAGGACAATGTATACTGAAATGCTTTAACAAGGAACTCAAAACAAGAACAATCCAAACAAGAAACATAACAAGTACAATACACGGAAAGGCATTTTAAATTTGTTTACATTTTTTACATTTAGCTGACACTTCTTTCCAAAGCGACTTATAACAAGTACATTTTGTCTAAAGTAAGTGAATCATCATCATATCATATACATCAGTCATCATAAGCAAAAACGCATGGGCCTTTTCATAGAGGTTAAATGGCTAATTAAAGGTTCAAAGTTGCCCTACCGCAGTGTGTCTTCATTGTGGCTCAACTGCTTGAAACGTTTGTGTAGGATTCCAATCTGCTCAAGGGAAACTAGGAACAACAAAAGCAACAATTGCCTCATGAGCCCAAGACACAGAGGGACACCCTGCCAGTCTTCAGCACCAATCTGAGGGCCTTTGTTGAAGCCTGCAGACTAATGCTGGAGACTTGGGTAGACTCAAGAGGTGAAATCATGTGCATCTTCAAGCAGCATATCTGCAACTAAGCAAACACCAGGCAGGCAGCACATCAGTTATTACTAACCACTAAGCTATACCAAGCTGCATGATTGCTGTTTATAGAACTTTGCAACTGCAATTATGTGACGTTTTTCTTCAGTACGTTTCTCTAATTGATAATGAAGTATTATCAAGGCTACCTGGCGTCATTCTCACTGTGAACAACACTACACGTTGTATGCAGCGGGCATTGCTAGTCTCTATACAGCATGTTCAGTTAATAGTAATTTTGTGTCCATAAACAGCAGGATGTAGATTTGTATAGAGTATGATCCTTCAGTACTATGCTAAACATTCTCGCCTCGCATTAGACACTGTAGAGACTGTAGTAATAACATAGTAGTAGTATAAATATTAGAGTAGTTATGTGACTGTGTATTCTGAGAGGACATAAATAACCAAGAGACCATTATGGCAAAGTCTCTGACTCAACCACAAGGATGAGCTCAAATAATTCAAATATATTCAAACTAGGATGGATGTCTAGTGATGGCCACAATGTTTGAATAAAAAGCAAAACACTTTTTTTTCATCTGTGTTCTCTGAGCTCCAATAAGAAAACAGTAGCTACTCTTGAGATTGTGTATGACCACAGAGGTGTATGTACACCTTTACCTTTCACCTTTTAGGGATTGAATTCTCAGTGGTAGTGAAGAGAAGTAGTGTGACATTTAAGGCAATGGCAAAGATGTAACCTACTGGGAAAACAGCATAACTGTTCATGGCCTTTTAAGTGTTTGCTCTTCGAAGCTATTTCATTTATTATTCAGTGTAGTTCAGTCAAGCCCACACTGTTAACTTACATAAGCCCCTTGAAGAAAAAAAAAAGTTGCTATTCCACACTGTCAGTGAATTATTCACAACAGCTGCATTGAGACTCTAATTTAATTATGCCAATATAACCTACAGCTCTTTAAAAAATAATCGGGTCTATAATGACCACCATCGAGTCTCCTCACAAGGACGTTCCATAGTTAACCAGGTAGACAATCTTCTCATTGTTGCTGTGGTTTTGGGCTTGGTGGCCCCTTGGTGGCCCCTCTTCAGGCAGAGTGATGGATTAGGGAGGACATTGCAGTGGCAGTAAATCCCCATGCAGGCATATGGACAATTAATGCTCTTCTGCTCTGAAATCCCACAACCTTTTTCCTTGAGAATGGGAGTTTTATCTGGGAGTTATTATATTTCACACATGCCTGCGTAGGCGACAGCAGGAGATACGATTAGGTCATTGAATAGTAACACCTAGTTGTTTGTCAACAACAATCAGTCATCATACATAAATAAATAACATAAATACTCACAGCCCGTCTTCTCTGCGAGATCTCGGTACTCGGGCTCACCAGGTAGCGACTGTAATGCGCCCATGACTCGAAAAACCCTCCCGTCGACCAATCCAAACGCATGGAAATAGCGATTGGTCTCGTCGCACCGCACAGGTAGGCTACTGAAACGAAGACGATGGCCTCAGTTCAACAGATCTGTTTCATTAATGGCACATCCTCACACCAACTCCTGTTACAGGTCTGTGATGCAGGTTTGCTCTGCTTCACCCCAACCGTCCACTAGTCTCTATGAAGGAGACCTACGGTGAATTTATGCAAAGCTGTCATCCTCTGCAGAACGCGCACTTCCGCAAGTTTGCCACCGACTACATTACATTACATTTTCAGTATATAATTACAACAGCCTAGCCATTGTTTATTCACTTCGATCCATTCAAGACCAAGCATTTAGCTAGTTGACACATTTTTGTGTTTTTGTATACAGTAGTAGCCTATATTATACTATAATATGGCAGAGATCCGTGACAATACATGTTTTTCTATTTACTGCACCACCATATTTTAAGACATACAACATATATAATATGTCCTGTACTATTAGTTATTCGTCGATTTGGATAATCAATGCTATAGGTTTGAAATGTACGAAAATTAAACATGCAACAATATCAGCATGTTGCGCAACCACAATATTTTGCCACCATAATATTCAGACTAACATAGGCTATAATAACTATAAGCATCAATTCCTCTTATAACTTTCATGGAAGTGTAGTAGGAGATGTTACTGTCTGTCATGAGCTGTCCGTGTCATGTCAAGTGCGTGATGGTCGGTTACTGTCCCCCACAGCTCTCTCCTGTAACTTTCACCCAGCTAGTAGGGGAGCCTGGGGTATGTTGTCACACTTTTCACGCTGTCTAACATTTACTGGGCACAATACATCACAATGGTATAAATGTCATACCAAATGAAAGAAGGAAGTTTATAATGACATGTTTAATTATATTTTATATTAATTATATCTTCATATCTTATTTCAGCCTGTTAAATAGAGAGTGATACTTAAATAGATACTAGCTACTGTGTAGCTAACCCATGTGGTCATTAGTTACCAGATGGGTTAACAAAAAGATCTACAATCGAAAAAAACACTTCAGACTTTATTATTATTATACATTTTTATTTTTAAAATTCTTTTTGTTTGTTTGTTTGTTTGCGTCGAACAAAACCACAGTGAAAAGAGGATCTGTGAACTCTAGTGATCATACTGCAGTCATCATTCATAATGTATTGGCCTATTGTATTGTAACGTCCCAACTTGGACAGAGGTGGAATAACAACAGACAGCTTCTCTCATGTAACTGATCGTTTAATTGTTTAACTCGCATATCAACTTTCTCAATTCACCAGAGCTATCCCTCTCTCCACGGTCTCCACAACAACAACCACACGCATGCGCCCACCTCCACCAATCACAGGGGTGCATTGGCACACAACACAGTAACAGGGTTGCTACACTGCTCCCCCCTTACAAAGGCCCTCGCCCCGAGGGCTAAACAAAGTCTCTGAGGTGACCCGGGGCCCGTCTCAGTCTCGGAGGTCGTTGTCCTGGTAGTGACACAGGCGGCTCCGCCCGTTGAGTGGGACTACCCTGCTGCATGGCAGGGACTTGGGGTGGTGAATAGGGGAAATGGGGGGTATCAATGGGGGGGGTATCAATGGGGGACATAGGCAGTGAATCTGGGGAATTGGGTTCAGGGGTACTGGGGCTCCTGCCCACTGCTGTTCTAAGGCCCGTTCTCCTTGGCCTGTGCGTGTCATTCTCTCCGGGAGGGTGTCGGTGGCTCAGGATGCTGAGTGGGAAGAGAGTCCCCTCTGTATGGGGCTAACCTATCTCTGTGAAGTACCACCCGTCTTCCCCTGGGTGGTAGCTGGACCCTGTACACTACCTCCCCCACCCTCTCCAGTACCTTACAGGGCCCCACCCAGTGACAGTCCAACTTAGGGCATCGGCCCCTCTTTCTCCGTGGACTATACACCCACACCAGGTCCCCAGCCTGGAAGTGCTTTCCTTTGGCCCTCACGTCATAATTCCTCCTCTGTCTCATACCCGCTTTTTCTAGCTGATTGCGAGCAAAGCTGTGAGCTGACTCCATCCTGTCTTGGAGTCTTCTGGCGTACTCCCGCCCCGGGGGAACAGTCGGAGTGTCCGGGGATTTGCCAAAAGCCATCTCTGCCGGCGTCCGTAGTTCTCTCCCCAACATGAGCAGGGCAGGTGTGCAGGAGGTGGAGTCCTGCACAGCAGATCTGTAGGCCATGAGGACGAGGGGAATATGCATGTCCCAGTCACGCTGGTGTTCTGCGGTGAGGATGGCGAGCTGCTGTGCTAAGGTCCTATTGAACCTTTCCACGAGTCCATCGCTCTGGGGATGTAAGGGTGTGGTCCGGGTCTTGTGCATGCCCAGACGCTCACACATAGCAGCGAACACCCGCGACTCGAAGTTCCTCCCTTGATCGCTGTGGATGGTCTCTGCTGCTCCAAACCTGGCAAACATGCCCTCTACTAGAACATGTGCCACAGTCTCTGCCTCTTGGTTGGGCAACGCGTATGCCTCTGGCCATTTTGTAAAATAGTCCATGGCCACCAGGACAAAACGATTGCCCTTGTCCGTGCGGGGAAAGGGGCCCATGACATCCACTGCTACTCTCTCCATGGGAGCGCCCACCGCCAGCTGCTGGAGCAGCGCGTGGGACTGATCCGGAGGACCCTTGTGCGCAGCACAGAGGTCACAGCGGCGACAAAAGTCTTCAACATCCCTTTGGAACTGCCCCCAGTAAAACCCTTGACGGAGGCGACGAAGGGTCTTGGAGACTCCAAAATGTCCAGCCCCTGTGGTTCCATGAGAGGTTGCCACCACCTGCCACTTGCTCTCTCCTGTAGCTGGCTCTTTCCAGGCTCTTTGCAGCACCCCCTCACTCACACGCAGGGTCTCAAACTTTGCATACAGTCCCTTAGTTGCAGGTGAGCTCCCTGCTACCTCAGGCCACGGTGGTTTCTGTCCAGACTCCACCCACTGCAGCACCGGTTGTAAATCGGTATCCTGCTCCTGCTGTGCTCTCCACTCCGCTGAGCCGATAACCTGCATCTCTCTGCAGACCGGCTCACTCCCCTCGTGCATGGGACATATCCCCTCCTCTTCCCGGAGCTCTCTCTCACGTGCCTCTCTGCGCTCGCAGTAGCGACACCCGGCTGGCGCACAGGGGCGTCGGGGCAGAGCATCGGCATTGGCGTGGCGAGCGCCGGCCCTGTACACCACTGTGACGTCGTAGGACGCCAGCTGTTCCAGCCAGCGGGCGATCTGCCCCTCCGGTTCCTTGAAGGACATCAACCACTGGAGAGCTGAGTGGTCGGTCCTGACAGTGAAGGGCAGGCCACAGAGGTAATATCTGAAGTAGCTTATTGCCATCACAATGGCCAGAAGCTCTCTACGCGTGACGCAGTAGCGGCGCTCTGCCTTGTTGAACGTTTTGCTGAAATACGCCACAACTCTCTCCCCCTCCGGCCCCACCTGACTCAGCACCGCACCTGTGCCAACGTCGCTGGCGTCCGTGTCCAGGACAAATGGCAGGTTGGGGTTCGGGGGAGTGAGAGTGGGGGACTCTGTCAACGCCTTCTTGAGAGAGTTGAAGGCCTGTTCACACTCCGGCGTCCAGATGAAATCCCTGTCCTTCTGTTGCAGGCGATACAGGGGGGCGGCTAGGCAGGAGAAGCCTCTCACAAACCTTCTGTAGTATGAGGCCAAACCCAGAAAGCTTTTTAGCTCTCGCTGGGTAGTGGGGGTGGGCCAGTCTTGTACTGCATGCACCTTCTCATCCGTTGTGCTGATGCCTTCTGCCCCCAGCTTGTGCCCCAAAAACTCCACTTCTCTCCTCATGAAGCAACATTTGTCAGGGTGGAGCTTCAGACCCGCCGCTGCTATCCTCTGCAGTATCTGCCTCAGGGTCCCCAAGGTCGCCTGGAAGGAGCTCCCATGAGCCAGAATGTCATCCAGGTAGACCAGGCATTCTTGGCGGGGGATGCCAAGCAGCACCTCTTCCATCAGCCTTTCGAACGTGGCAGGGGCATTGCATAGGCCAAAGGAACTGCCACAACCCCCTGCCCGTACAGAAGGCGGCCTTCGGCCTGGCCTCGGGGCCTCGGGGCACCTGCCAATAGCCACTGCGCAGGTCTAGTGAGGAGAACCAGGATGAGCCGGACACCAAGTCCAGTGACTCGTCGATGCGGGGCAGTGGATACGAGTCTTTCCTGGTCACGCTGTTCAGCGGTCTGTAATCCACACAGAATCCCACTTCTGACACCAATGTAACGTCCCAACTTGGACAGTGGTGGAATAACAACAGACAGCTTCTCTCATGTAACTGATCGTTTAATTGTTTAACTCGCATATCAACTTTCTCAATTCACCGGAGCTATCCCTCTCTCCACGGTCTCCACAACAACAACCACACGCATGCGCCCACCTCCACCAATCACAGGGGTGCATTGGCACACAACACAGTAACAGGGTTACTACAGTATCATCAGAGCAGTCTGATCATAGTGTAGAAATAAACTAGAACGAAATAAACTAGAACGTATGTATGAAATAAATAAATGTATATGCAAGAGTAAGATGCATGAAACACACATAAACATAAGGGCTATGTAGGTTTCTTTGATTCTAAAATCAGAAGCAGCACCTTGATATTTCTATATTATTGCTAATATTTGCTAAATGCCCTCATTCCATCTTTGGGTGTTCATATTCTGATATGATCTGGTTATACAAAATGGGGTCAATAAAGGCAACTTACATCGACGCTAAAATAAGATTCTGCGCAGAATCTCTCTCTGAACATTCTTAGAATTAAACTTGATGTTATTGAAGGACACCACATGGTGGCAGCATTGTTTAAGACCTACAGTATCTCATTCCATTATAGTGAAATGACTGAATAAGAACAACTTACATTAGTCACCACAGTCCTTAGTAACATTCCACAAAATCTATTGTGTTACTGCTGCATACCAGGAGATGGTATCGTATCTTATTCTTGAATGTACCTTGAATGTATCTTATTCTTTATAAATATTCTTGACAGTATACAATAGTAAATCACACATGGTTATTTTATTGTGCTATAGACATTCCTCACACCTCATTTGAGTTCATGCCTGAAAGTAAACGTAGGTTCATGTTTTAATACATCTATTGCCTCTTTCTCTGAATTGTTTAGTGCATTATAAGGTTAATCAGGAGAATTCGTCTGAATACAGTATGTTATTCTGACACTGATACAGTAGCAAGGCAGTATCACGGCCTTGACAGGATAGTGTAAAAGTAGAAAAGTTCATCAGGATCAAATCTCATTCTCTTTATGTGTTACCTTACATGGCAGGCATCACTTTGGAATGTGCATTATGTATGTCAAATAGAAGGCAGAGGTGATGACTATCGTGTGTGTGTGTGTGTGTGTGTGTGTGTGTGTGTGTGTGTGTGTGTGTGTGTGTGTGTGTGTGTGCGTGCGTGCGTGTGCATATGCTTGTGCCATTTTTTGAGGGAATGCTCCTGAGATTGACTAAATAATTATAATTCTGGTGGTTTTAGTCACTGAAGCATCCATGATCATTTATGGCAGTTTTAGATGTGATTTCTTCACTCATGGAGACTCAAAGGTCTCTACTGAACAAGTTGGCACTTAAATTATCAAAGCGCAGGTGCATGCTAAGTGCTTTGTTGTGTCTAGTAAAATTTCCAACAGTTTGACTCCTGGAAAGGTAACCATTATAGTCTATATCGGTATGGATTTTAAGTAGGATCCATTGCAATTTTTTAGGACATTGAATTTAAATGGGGGAAAGCATGTCTTAGAGAGCTTGTAAATGCCTACAGTCTGACAAGATAACTTCCACTTACTTGAGATGAAAACCCAATCCGAACCCAATCTGAAAATCTGAGTGCTGTATAGCGGTAGCTATTACACAATGTCACGGTCCTGGGATTACAACCTGGCTCAAGACAGCTGCAATCTCTCCAACTGACAGGCCCTCAACCCTTTCACCTCTCTGGTCTGTTAACAGAAATCCTCTCCCACTCTACGACATCAGTAGGAAGAGAGTTAGTCATGGCCTCATTCAGGAGGGTTCACCGTTGAAATATTTAGTTCCTGCTGCAGGCTGTGTCTGTTCAAAACAGGTTATTTATTATCCCTCATTTATGTATGGCTGTTAGCAAATGGCTTTTTAAATTAGCCTGTACTCTCTCAGTGGAACCAGAGAGCATAGTAGACAGGTCAAGAAGGAGGGTAACAGCGGGAGCAGATCCAACCTCATGAAATAAAATGAGTCGTGCAGAAAACTCACTTGTTGCTCTTGTGGTCCTGTGTGGCTCATCATGGTAGATAGATAATGGTGATATAGCAATGTTTAGGTTGTAGGTTTGAGTCCTGCTGGGGACCAAATATACAAACAATATATGCACTCACTGCACTGTATTAAAGTCACCTTCAGTAGTGACCATGCAGAATTGGAGTAAGAATACTTCTCAGAATGTGAATGTGGTATGCCTAATTCATAGAGACTGATAGAATGATGGATTTGTTTTTGAGCTTGTCCTCATCTAAATCTTCTCAATCGTTCATGGTCACCCACCCACTTTAATAGCTGCTCAATGGCCAATAAAACCATAAAATAGAAAAATCAACAATTATAGTAATGGTGAACACTGATGAAATTGGTATCATGAAGCTGAGAATGCACTGACATGGATTAACTCTTCTCTTGCAAATGGCTTCTGACAACATGGGGAAGAAAATAATGTTACAGGCTGCACAGGTTAATACATTCAGGACAAGTTCATTTATTTTCTTGCACATGGAAATGTGTTAATAGTGCTGCCTAATGCATAGTCAATCTGGTCTGATAATTGATTCTCCTTTCTGTTATTGTGGGTGTTGTCTGTCCTTGAAGTGTCTCCCTTCATCGTTTATGTGCGAGTGTATGTGTGATGAGGTAACTGGCCATGTACTGGCCATGTATGAGAAGAGAAGAGGGTTGGAAAGGAGTGCGGAGACAATGTCTGTATGAAAGAGAAAAATAGAGGAGTACATATAAGAGAGAATAAAAAAAAAAGACTGGAGAGGGAGAAATGGGAGCCTGTGCCTGTTTTGCATGCATAGAGGCTTGCACAGGAGAAGGAGTTGACAGCGCGCCGCAGTGCTGCCTCTAGCTCTCAGACAACAGCTGCTCAGAGAGAGTGGACGTCCTGGGGGTGTCGAGACAGAGAACCTGTCTGTCTTTGTTCTCTTACCTTCACTAGCTTTCTATTTGTCTGTTTGTCTGTCTGTCTCTCACTCTCTCTCTCTCTCTCTCTCTCTCTCTCACTCTCACTCTCTCTCTCTCTCTCTCACTCTCTCTCTCTCTCTCTCTATCTCTCCATGCGGCTCACCTTCTCTTATTCAGGGGCAGGTGAGGTGTGAGACGCATGGTAAGTCGGACGATTGCCAGTTGTCAAACAGAACAGCCAAAAGGGAGCAGCAGGTTGAGCAGCTTATAATCAAGCTAAAATCCATTGTTTGTTCTCCTGGCTCGAAATGTTTTTATTGGGAAAGTAATTGTGGTGTTATCGTGTGGTCGGGAATGTCCTCTACCCAGAGTAATCAGTGCAAGCAATGACACAACCAAACAAGCTGCAGTTTTCCTTGTGTACAGTACAGCCATGTGGAGTTTGCCCAAATTCTTAAATTGTTCTGTGTTTCTGTATGTAAGATCCTGATGTGATAGAAACAAACTGTGCTATCTGCAGTAGGGAACTTTCTACCTACTTTTTTTTAAATAATAAAAAAAAACGACTTTCCTTCTCAAACCACTCTGGCAGATCAAATTGAAAACTCATTAAAAAGCGGAGCCTTTGGTGTTATTACCTGATCAAATTTCCATCACCTTGAGATTGTGATCACTGAGCCATGATAACTAACAGAATGAGCCAAAGTAAAGGAACTTGTGAAACAACCACACAAGACTTTAACCTTGCTGCCAGCCTCTAGAGCAGATCTGGAGATATCAGTGCACCCTACCAGACTGTCAATCATGTCATTTATTTGTTTATTTTATTCATCCTTTATTCAAACAAGTCCCATTGAGATTAACCATTCCCTTTTACACAAGAGACCTGTTCAAAAGGTGGCAGCAAGCAATTAGACATTGCACAAGTAAAGGTCACATAGAGTGTAGGACATCTACATATACAGCAGCTTGAATATGATTATCTCAATGACAACTAATGCATTATAGACATTTCTGATTAGTCCATCCGAATTCATAATGCAGAAGCATGAATATGGATGACTTGAACAACCTGCAAATACTTCAAATGAGCTTAAAGATTACCAGTTCTCCCAAGGGTATCCTCATTTTTATTTTACTGAAAAGTTCTCAAAGTTTAATTTTCTTGGCAGGCGGCCAGACGGACGGCCGGGGGAGGGGGGGGGGGGGGGGGGGTTGGGGGCAGGTAGCAAGGCTGGGCAGTGCTAAATAGATAGGGTGGGTGGCAATATGCACGTTTGGGTGGCCTGAGCCCACCCTTGCCTATAGCCACCGCCAGCCTTGCCTATGAGATAAGTTAAGATAGCAGCTCACTGATGCCCCTCTCCTCTGTAACATTTAAACTGAATCTCAGGTTTAATTATTCTGTTTGTTGGGGGGAAAAGCAGTTAACTCAAACGAACACAATCAATGGTGTTATGCTTGTCTTATAAACCACAGCACACATCCAGAGCACTTAACTGAGCTTTGACAGGCAGGTGTTTTCTCGAAGCCAACTTAATTCAGCTTGACAATATCCCAGGGTAGACTTGTGTACCTAGAGTTGGGAGATAAACAATGGTCTGTTTAATTGCTTTGGAGATGCATTCACTGAAGACTAATCCTTGCCATACCGTATATCACTCATATTGTAGTATTTGAATGAATGAATGAATGAATGAATGAATGGTCTTTATTGTCATTAATACAGTACAGGTACCATACAACGAAATTTGGGAGGGGGGGGCTCCCCTGGTGCTAGGAAAAAAATACTTAAACAAGAAGGGAAAGAGCTGGTTTACATAAATAAAGGCTATATACACTATCTACTATACTATACTATACAAATAAAACACTGTGCTGTACTCTATGCTATGCTATAAATATCCTAACATTTCCTATCTCTGAACCTTATGTACACGAGGGTTGTCATATTGCACATAGTATTATTGCACATTCATTTAAAGTGTCGCAGTTTGCAGGTTTGAAATGTTCACAGTTGTATTTCAGTATTGCACTTGATTACAATCTAGTAGCTGCCATTAAATTGTCTAGATTGTCCAGGGCCTAGAACCTAGGTCTTTGCTGTGTTCAGGGCCTGAATGGCCCTAGGGTAGAAGCTGAGCTTCAGTATATATATTATATACAGTACAATACTGCACCATAGCACCACGGAAGGCAAACTGCTAGGTTAACAGCAGCCAGTTGTGGGTAGTGATATTCTGTGTAAAGGAATGTCCTCGATTGCTTGTTTGTTTTGTAGGCAACAGTGATTTCATTCCCCTGCTTCATCACTTCAAAGGGCGTACATAAAACAGAAATATCAAAAGGCTGATCTTTTATTTGTGGTATGCAGATGTGTTGCTCAGTTCGTTGCTCCACCTAATAGGAGGAGAGAAAGGCATTCCATTAGGACTGACACAGTCATGCTCCCCTAACCATGGGATTAAATTGCTGTATCTAGTCTTTTAAGAACGTCTGGTTAGTGAGAATGGCATTTACTATGCTGTTACCGACATATTTAATTCCCTGCTTCATGCTCAATCTCACATTTCATTCAGAAAGAGGCAGAATTCTTACAGGCAAAGACAGACCCGGAGAAGCGTGATGTGGGAAAAACAGTGAGAAACGTATTTTTCATTAGTGTTAGCAACGCTTTGTTACTCAGACTAATCCAATCTGAGCAAGAGGGGATTTTTCTCTGTATAATTTTGGCAATGGCAACGTGAACACTGTGAGAATGGCATCATTTGTCTCCATAAACATCGACATTGGGGATATGTCACATTAACATATTTTGTCTGGCCATTTACACTCAGTCACGTCTCTGGGCTGCTAATATATGATATTGCAG
This sequence comes from Nansenia antarctica, assembly GCF_963989245.1. Taxonomy (NCBI): domain Eukaryota; kingdom Metazoa; phylum Chordata; class Actinopteri; order Argentiniformes; family Microstomatidae; genus Nansenia; species Nansenia antarctica. The sequence continues at coordinate 55,873,483 of NC_137689.1, forward strand.
TACAATCTCAGGAGTAGCTACTCTTTAAACTTCATAGTGGTCTTCTGTGGGCATTTTACGACAGTGACGCATATTTTACTGACAGGGTGGTGATATAACAAAGGAATCCATCTTGGTTATTCATTATCACCATTGATGCAGACAAGCATTTCTAAAGAATATCTCTATCATGTTGCTGCTTTTTGACACCTGTATCTTGTGCTTTCTGAGGGACTTCCTGTTGATTGATCCAGTGTGATTGAATGTCCCTGTACTCAGTGATCAAGTGTTCTGCACTGCACTGCAACTAAAGATGAGTGACAGTGAATGACTAGATATCAAACTTCAATGCGAGACAAGAGCATGTTATGAGATACCATACATTGCAGGCTAGAGCATAGGTACACTTTCAAGGTGCAATCTGGGATTCAAATAACAATAAAGGGATGTGACTGGAGGAATGTAAATTAAATTAATAGATTGAGCTATGGAGTGGCGTCATATTGTGCTGATGGCCCTGGTGCTAATATTTTTGGATGGGCCCAACATCAACCACATAATTGTGTTGTATTTTCAAAATGGCATATAACTGTCATTCAGAAAGACGTGTTGTGTAAATGAAATAGATTTACAGATCATCATGAATTCATTTAAAAATGATTTACATTTTAACCATTTGTGACATGGTCTGGTGAAAAAGTCCCCAAGTAGGGCAAGGTTGTTTTTCAGTTTTTTACAGATTATGAAAGTGTGGATTGTAAGCTTTAAAATGATGTGTCATACAAAAATAGTTGAAGAAGATGCTTATTTGAATGTTGATATACCTCAAACCAAACACCGGAGAAAATCGCTCTGAATCAAAACAGACGTGTTAGCTACCATCACGTTGGTAGCTAGCTAGCACCTAAGAAACAACATCGCTATGAACATCTAACTGCATGTTTAGCACATCACAACATGCTGATAGAACATCAACATGCTAACTCACGAACATTCAACTACACATAATTAGACAGTGCCTGCTTTTGAATACATCCTAAAACATAAGTGTGTTTACAAGCCATGTAGGCTATCACTTACCCAGTAGCCTGAAGCAGGACGGCAGACAATTTACAGTGAATCCAATTCACAAATTGATCCTAAAACTGCAACCATTAAACTTTTTGCAATGAAAAATTTGAAATATGAAAAAAAAAGAAAAAGAAAACACATTTAAAAAGAAAAGGTTTTTGGGTCATTTTGACTTGAGAATTGCCAGCATGCAGACCTCTTCACCGGACTGTGTAACATTTAGTAGTTTTTTTTTCTTTACCACATAATCTCTTCAGATCTATCTTACACTGTCTTCTAGCTTGTCCTCTCACCTCTCTCCATTCTTTTTTTTTTTCTTCTTCTCAATGTCAGTGGTATGATGATGGCGGGAAGGTGGGCTACAGATGGCTGAAGAACCCCTGGTGAGTGCTGGGTCTGTCTGTCGCCTTCACCCCAGCCTCTGCAGCCTGGGCTCAAGGTCCCATGGGAAGACCACTGTCAAACCCTTATCAAATCAAATTTGAATCAAAGGTCTGTTCTCATTTTGGACTTAATAAGATTGTTAGCCTTATAAATAAACCTTGCCACAATCCTGGCATTTACAGTACACTTCCATTTGTTAGTCAAAAAGTACTATAGGATGATATTGTTAGGTCTCTACAGTACTATTGGATGATATTCTTAGGCCTCTACAGTTCTATAGGATGATATTGTTAGGCCTCTACAGTACTATAGGATGATATTGTTAGGTCTCTACAGTTCTATTGGATGATATTGTTAGGCCTCTACAGTTCTATTGGATGATATTGTTAGGCCTCTACAGTTCTATTGGATGATATTGTTAGGTCTCTACAGTTCTATTGGATGATATTGTTAGGTCTCTACAGTACTATTGGATGATATTGTTAGGTCTCTACAGTTCTATTGGATGATATTGTTAGGCCTCTACAGTTCTATTGGATGATATTGTTAGGCCTCTACAGTTCTATTGGATGATATTGTTAGGTCTCTACAGTACTATTGGATGATATTGTTAGGCCTCTACAGTACTATTGGATGATATTGTTAGGTCTCTACAGTATGTTCATTTGATGAGTACACCGGTACTCATGTGACAGGTATTTTACTTTAAAAGTGAAGCTACAGTAGATAGATGAGTACTTAGTGTATGGTTTATCAAATGCGCCTCTTTCAAATATGGTTACAACTCCAGTTTTCACTAGAATGCAATAGATGAAGCAAAACGACTGTGGATTAGTATCACTCGCTTTCAGCCTCTCCTCTGCACTGTTTGCAGACACATCACACACTGTCTGCAATTATCAATAAGACCGGGGGTGCACTGCCAGCATGGGGTTAGAGGTAAATGTTTACCCCAATAACAACAGCTTCGTTATGTCACTAAATAGCAGCACAGCAGTGGGGATCAAAGTCAAATATTCATTCCCCTTCAACTGTGTTATTACCTAATGTATAATTCATTAATAACAGATTGGCAGAGAGCGCGGGTGGCAGAGCGAGATGAGACGCTATGCTGGCGAGGCACTGCTCTGAGTCGGCACCCTACTGATGGGTATTGATTTGATTTAGATACTCCAACTCTCACACTTTAGAACACACACACACACACACCCACACACACACATACACACACACACACACACACACACACACACACACACAATTATTAGTTTGTTCATAAAATGTAATTTCCGAGGCCCTCCAGAGAAACTCTCACCATCTGACCGGTAAGACTGTATAATCAGTTTAACCAGAGAATGTATACACGGGAGAGCTCCCACTCCAGCAGCCAGTGCTAAATAGAGTAAATGAGATCCTGGAGATTTTCCTAAAATAATATTAATATATATTCAATCTATTAAACAATCTGACTTATTTCCAAGGACAGTATATATTTGGTTAATATGAGGCAAATACACAATTGTTACAGTATTACGTTTAGTCAGGTTTTATAGCAGGTTTTATAATCACTAGTCTAGTCTTAGAAACAAAGACTAGACTTATATAGTAACAAAACATTGTCTGTATGTTATCAGTGGAAAGATATTAGTGGAAAGATAATTTAGGAAAATTGAAAATCCGGTAAGGCACACTGTCTTGCATTACAGTTCGTTCCTTACTGCTCCTTACTGAGGTGTGCCCTCTGTTGCCACGGCCCTAGGAACTGCACGTTTTACTCATGTGCTTTGGTTAAACTAAGAACATTTGATGTGTATGATGTTGTTATAAGCATTTTCATGAAGACTGCACCAGCATTCAGCAACTTGATAAAGTCATGGCACAAAGAAGTACATGGATAAACGGGAGAGCTCACAATAGGGCTATAACAATGAAGAGACTTTAAAGGTTATTACTTTACTTTTTTACTTGTCTTTATTTGTATAGCACTTATCAAGACAGCAGTCACAAAGTGCTTCACAGTACATTTGGTAGTATACAGCATAACACAGCAAGTAAACAGCCAATAAATAAAATATAATTCATAAAATGTAAACAAGCACTTCACAAAAGCAATGAAACAAATGATAACATGATAAAATCAATACAGATATCAGAAGTAAAAAGAGAAAACAACCATCCTATATACGTTTTTAAAAAAGTGGTACAGACCCAGCTAACCTGACAGTGAGGGGGAGGCGATTCCATAATGTTGGAGCTACAACAGTAAAATCACGGCCACCCTTTGTTTTGAGCCTAGACCGTGGGACAATTAAAAGCCGATGGTCAGACGATCTAAGTGATCTAGGTGCAATGTATTGTGTTAAAAGGTCGGAAATATAGGAGGGTGCCATGCCATGGAGGGCCTTAAATGGTGATGAGGAGGATCTTGAATTGAATCCTGAAACGTACGGGAAGCCAATGTAAGTGGGCTAGAATGGGGGTAATATTATGCTCTCTTCGTTTGGTGTATATCAAAAGCCTCGCAGATGCGTTCTGAACCAGTTGGAATTGAGCAATTGCGGAATCACTTGAGCAAGAAGTGAAAAAATTAGTTACAGTAATCCAAACGGGAAGAGATAAAAGCATGGATGATTTGCTCTATAATATTCTTAGGCAGTGCTGATCTGATTTTGGCAATGTTGGCAAAAAATCATCAATAGTCACCCTAAACGATCTCTCTGTAAGATATGAGGAAAGTCATCTGAGGGCAGTTCCATCTATGCCGACCCAATGCTTTAGTCTATCCAGCAGCAAGATGGTATGATCAACAATGTCAAAGGCGGCAGACAAATCCAACAATATTAAAATGGAGTGATGACCAGAGTCTGTATTCATAAGTATGTCTTTAGTGACTTTCAACAAAGCAGTTTCAGTGCTATGCAGGCTACGAAACCCAGATTGAAATGGGTCAAGAAGGTCATTTTTTCCCAGTAGTTTTTGAGCAACAGCCTTTTCAATTATTTTTGAGACAAAATGTAGTTTTGAGATTTGGCCTATAATTTTGAGGGAGTGTTGGATCAAGACTAGGTTTCTTCAGAAGGGGCTGAATACAGGCTTGTTTGAAATAGTCTGGGAACAACCCGGACGACAGACTCATTAACAATGGAGAGAAGACATGGGGCAATTACTTTTAATACCTCTTTGAAGAATCTGGGAGGTATAGTGTCAAGGCCACAAGAGGATAAGTGCATATGTGACACAATGTCCAGCAAATTATCCATGGACATAGGTGTGAATTCACTCAGCACTGTGGGGGAGGTGTCTGTAGTGACTATGCATGAGGTAGGGGGCGTTATAGAGGCTTTGATACATAGAGGCTTATAGAGGCTTTAACCTTCTCAACAAAATAAGCTAAAAACTTGTTGCAATCTTCAAAACAGGAGGCCGAGACAACTGAAGGAGCAGGGTTTACACGTGTATCAATGGTGCTGAAGAGAACTCTAGCGTTATACTTTTGTGCTGCTGCAAGGCTTGTAAAATACTTAAGTCTCTCTTTTTTGATTAATAAATTGTAAGCAGACAACAACTCTCTCATAATAAGGAGGTGGAACTGTAGGTTAGTTTTCTTCCACTTTCTTTCTGCTCTTCTACCTTCTCTTCTTAATTGGCGAGTATCATCATTTACCCAAGGTGATGGATTTGACTGACGAACTTGACCTTGCCATAATGGGAGCAATGTGATCTAAAACTGATGAACATAGAGTATTAAACTGATCGACCAAGTCATTTACATCATAAAACTGAGTTAAGCTGTTACACTGAGCAGAGAAGAGAGAGGAAAACTGAATAGCAGATCTCTCATTAAAAATGCGGGAGTGAACTGTACGTTCTGGGGAAGGAACAGTGAAGGGAAATATCGAATAACACAGTTTTGTGATCAGAAACAGAATCTTTAAGGGTGAGGGAGTTAACAGATAAACCCATAGTAAAAACTAAATCAAGAGTGTGGCCTCGTTCATGTGTAGTAAGAGATACATGTATTACAACGTGCATTTGTACATGTCCATGCTGAAAGCTGCCGGAGAGTAATCCTCAGCTCTTTGAATGGCACCACATGAAGATGCCAATAAGAAGATTCAGTGTAAATCGGGTCCTGTCCTTCCAGGTATATTACATCCCTTTGTCCCCAATCACTCTGCCTGCCAGGAGCCGCAGCAGACAGCAGATAGAAGACAGACGGAGGAAGTCTCCATTAGTCTGGCCAATCAAAGACTCCTTGCTGAGCCAAGAAAGGGCTCTGTCAAGCAGGCCAATGCAGCAGGAGAGGAGACAAGTCACCTCTATTAGATTCGGTGGCACCTGTCCCCCCCCCAATAAGATGCTCACTCTCCTCTCTCTCTCCCCAGTCTCTTTAGACAACATACCTCTCAGATCGGATCACGTACAAGCAGAGGAGCACCACAAGGAAGCTGCCACACAGGTTGACAGTCTATGCAAAAGTGCAAAAGAGACAAATCATGAGGGACATCATTTTGTGTTGGATTTGGGGATGCTCAGCCAGATATTTCTTTCTCAATTCCTTTCGACATTTCAACATCATAAGTCACGAGTGAGGCACCTAATCTTTAGGGCAGTGGCCAACTGTCTAAATTTAAAATTGTTAGTCAAATTTAAAATTGTTAGTCATAATGTATGAATATCTTCAATATCAGTCAAATAGATATTCAGTTGAGCAGTATGTAAGACATTATCTTATTGCAGTAAGCGTATGGAAATGAATATTGATGACTGTGTCTGCTTGGTAGGTGGTGTTCCGGAATCTCACAGCCATGCTCTGAGGTTCTATGTTCTGTGTTCTGTGCTCTTAGCAGGTGTCTTTTACTCACTCTGCAGTGAGTAAAACAGTGCGTCTGAGAGCTGACAAGACTGGGGACTCCCTGCTGTCCTGCCTGCAGACACCTGTAATGGAGTTTGGGCTAATTAAGGATGAGTGAGAGGAGCCTCTCTGCAGGTTGTAGGGACTCTGGTACACCCCTACACAGAGTTCATCCCACCGGATACCTGGCACCATTCTCCTGCTATGGAAGAGCTTTAAAAGGTAATTACATCTCAAATGGGCTCTCAGAGTAAGCCAGCCAAAAGAACTGCCTCAAGGAGACAGCAACCCTCGCTGAAATATCAATGACCTTAAAACAGGCACACTTATAATAGTATCCCTCCAGTGATGCCATTTAGTTTCTGGGTTGAAAGAGGAAGAGTATTTTATGTAAGACTTATATATTGCCTTCCATTCTTGGAAAGGTTTACCTACATAATATAGTTTGAAAATACACAGTAGGTATTTCTAGAAGAAATACAGTAGGAAACATTTAGCATGTTCTCTATTTGATCTGTTGTCTAAGAGGATGGAAATGTATGGGCATGATGGCCAATTTAGAAAACGCACACGCATACGCGCACGCACGCACACGTACATCAACACACACACACACACACACACACACACACACACACACACACACACACACACACACACACACACACAAAGAACAGAACAGTTTGAATGGATTAGTTAACCAAGCGTCTCGTGATCTCATGAGATCGTCAGTGAGAGATCGTCAGGGAGAGATCGTCAGGCTCTGCTGATCAGGCTCTGCTGGTCCTCTGAGAGACACATTGTCAACTGCATTACTCAGCTCCTCCCAGGCTTTGTCTCTGTCCCTCCTCTGACCTCTCTGGTAGGGCTGTTATCTCTGGAACATGCTTTTTGACAGGCCCTGCTGTATCTGATAGGCCACTTTCCACAAGTAAACATACTCGGTCAGTATCGGTCTGTGCACTGTAGACCTCCAGAGAAACCCAGATCTCAGATTACTGCTCAGGGACAGCACAGTGTGAGAACGGGCAGGAGAGAAAGTCCCCAGTGGTCAGTCAAGACTCAATGAGCTCATGTGTCCACTGAACTAGTGACTGTACTGTAACAGTATGTGCACGGATATCTAGTTTCATTGATGGAGAGATTACATTGCAGGTACTACCCCCTCTCCCGCTGTCATGTCTCCCTCTCTCTATAATGTCTCCCTGCCATTTTTAGGAAAACACCCCAGATTAAATTCACCCTTAAATTATGAGTTCAAGCCATCGACCTGCAGCCTGATACTGCACACATAGCCCATGCAGTGTGTGACTAGAGTAAAGTGCTTCGCTTTCTCTGACAAACCTCAACAGGCATTCCTGTGCGCTCTGTCTCCTGTGCCAAGCTGTGCTCTCGTTGTTATTTCTAATTACACTCTCATCTCATTCCACTGTCATTGAATCAATTGGCAATTTCAGAGCATGAGCATGTGGCCTGGGTGAGAGGGCTTTCTGAACCCAGGGACTCCACTCCATGAATAACAATGCTGGAGTGGATGGATATCATCCTGGCTATCCTATTATAGATATCTCTCTCTCTCTCTCTCTCTCTCTCTCTCTCTCTCTCTCTCTCTCTCTCTCTCTCTCTCTCTCTCTCCCTCTCAACATGAAAATATAAGAGAATTATCATGTTTTTTCCATTATTATATTTTAGGTATCAAATCAGTAAAAAAGAGTTGCATGATTTTTTCCTTTCTTTGAATGACTTAACACATTACCTTTTACAATATACAAGAGTGATTATAAACCTTAACGAAAAAGCACTGCAAATCAACATCATCTGTAACTATAACCCTAACTTCCTACCTAAGGACTCCAAGTAATGAAATTAGCTTTGTGAGTATATTTACAGAAACTAGTTACTTCACACAAACTACCGTATGTACACTTTGAATGACACATCCTGAACTGGAGGGAGGTAGCACTATGAGAATATAATGAGATTATAGAGTTATACAGTTCAGGCAGAAGTTTGGAGGATGAACTTTTTCGGACTTTGGGGTGAGATGAATATGCCACCATTCATTTTTAATGGTGTCTGGCAGGATTGGGAGTTGGGATAGAGCTAGAGGTAAGAATATCTTCTAGAGAGCTATAATGACAGAATTAAGTAGAGGCTTGTAGAACTGACTTTGAATGGAAGAATAGAGAGCTATTATTTAAACATGGCTGCTAACCTCCAATGATTTGGATGCGAGCTTCCCTTATTGCATCAGCCTGATGAGGAGACAGTTTGAGTATAAAGGCATGGTTGTTGCTTATTCTGTTCTTGATACACACACCCACAATTGTTCTCATTTTCCCCCACTGACTTTGAATGGAAGAATAGCAAACCTCTTCCCTCTGGATTAATATTTTTGAAATTCCACAGTGAGTATGTGTCTCATTGAGTTTTTACAACAGAGGATGTTGCATAGTTGTATGTGGTGAAAGTTTGCAGTGTCAATTTCATCATTTCCTTTAGAAGTTGGAAAACTCCTAAAAAACTAGTAATCCTAAAGGGCATGAATGGAAGCAAACTAGACCAGCCTGTGAATTTCCAACCGTGAATATACTACTTATCAGAATATGACGCATATTAGAATATGACATCTTAGCTTTATCCGAATCTGAATTATTTTTATTGCCAAGTATATTTGCACATACAGGAAATTGACTTGTAAATCTATCTCTGATATATTATTTTAAAAACGGACCTCTAGCTCTATCCAAAATCCCAATCTAGCCAGAGAGCTATTATTCATGTTCTCTCAATATGAAACAACAAATGTTCACTTAAACCTTGCTGCAAACGCCAATGGTTTGATGTGGGCTTCCCTTATTGACAGAGTATAATAAGCATTACAAGGAGCCAGTTTGAGTATAAAGGCATGGTTGTTGCTTATTCAGTTCTTGATAGACATGCCCACAATTGTTCTCCTGGCACACTTGGCACATGTTTTCTTGGCACACTGGGCCTGTTAAGATCAATTAATAATTGCTTGAATGCCACAGCCTGTTTGAGTATTGTTACTGACCATGTGCCACAATATACCCATCTCTAATGACTACTTCCAGCATGATAATGCACCATGTCCTGGAAGAACAACACAACAGCCACCATCAAGAAGGCACAACAGCGGCTCTACATCCTGAGAGTCCTCAGGAAGGAACACAGCAAGCAGGAGATACTGGTGACCTTCTACCGCGGCGCAGTGGAGAGCATCCTCACCTACGGCATCTGCAACTGGTTCTCCAGCTGCACAACCGCGGAGAGAAATGCGCTACAGAGAGTCGTGAGAACAGCCCAGAAGATCACCGGCGCCCTTCTCCCCTCTCTGGAAGAGCTGTACAACACACGCTGTCTCAGGAAGGCCTCCAAGATCTCCAGAGACCCAACCCACCCTGGGTACGAACACTTTACCCGGCTGCCCTCGAAAAGGCGGTACAGGACCATGGCCGCAAGGACAAACAGACTGAAGCACAGCTTCTACCCCAGGGCCATCCAGGCCCTGAACACAGCAAAGACCTAGGTTCTGGGCCCTGGACAGTCTGGACGGATTGATGGCAGCTGCTGGACTGAAAAAATCAGGTGTAGTGCTGAGGCACAAATATGTACATTTCTAGCCTGCAAACTGCGACACTTCAAATGAATGTGCAATAACACTATGTGCAATATGACAACCCTAGTCGTCTATCTGTACAGTATAGTATAGTGGATAGTGTACATAGCCTTTATTTATGTAAACCAGCTCCTTCCCTTCTTGTGTTTTTTTCAGTTTTTTTTTTCTTTCCTAACACCAGGGGAGCCACCCCTCCTAAATTTAGTTGTTTGGTACCTGTACTATAGCAATGACAATAAAGACCATTCATTCATTCATTCATTCATAATTGGCTTGCTACAGCAAGCATAATTACAACCCACCTTGTTCCGTCTGAAGCTAAAATACTGGGAGTCTGGGAGGACCATTTGTGACTGGGCTACAGGCAGTCAAATACTAGGCAAACGTGTGTGTAAGACTTGGATTTCATGCATTTCAAGTGGCATCTTTGTAATCATGACGATTGTAGTCATGTCTAAGAATGCATTTCACTATGTAAATTCCCAATATAGTGAAAATACCACCGCTCATCCGTGATCAGACTTAGCTGGGGTGCTGCAGCTGTAGAGTATCCCTATAATTTCCATGGAATCCCAAGCTGTGCCGACCAGGTGTTTTCGCCGTTCACTCATGAGCCAAATGCCGGTAGATTCGCGTCTTGCTCCCTCTAACACATGTCTGCGTTTCCCTGGTTGCGCGATCTACTAGAACTACTAGATCTACTAGTAGAACTATTTGTCTTGGTGGAGCCAAATAAATGATTAAAAACAAAATGTTGTATAATAGCAATATTACACTTGAGGTCGTGCTGTTATAATGAATATCAGCATGGCTGTGATTATCTGTAGCCGTGCTGATATTCAGTATAACAGCACGACCTCAAGTGTAATATTGCTTAATTACAGATCTCTTTCTCTCTCTCTCTCTCTCAATGAGTTTTGATGGAATTACTACCATGTCATTCTGTGTGTTTCCTCTGCATTCTGAGCCTTCACTTTATATTCTCTCTATCCCAGGCTTCTGTATGTGAACATTGCAAAAAAAAATATATAATGAAAATTCATGAAATGAACAATGAAAATTCTGTACTCACATTCTCAGACCTGCAGATGTTTACATTCTCTACATACGGCCATGCAGATTAAGACATGACACTGACAGATTTATGAGTGAACAGCAGCTGCCTGAATTGGATATATTGGGGCTATTAAAAAAAACCTCATGAACAGTCTGGTCTTTCCTTCGGAGTGCCATATTAATCTTCTCTATGCACATTCCCTCCATGTCTGTTTCACCAGGCATCAGAAGCCTTGTTTGGCATGCAGAGGCAGATTAGTTTCCTAGAGCGGTGCTCTTATGGTAATCTCCCATCCTCCATCACCTCAGAGTGACACAGTAGATTGTCTCTGCTTTAATACCATGTCCAAACTGAACCAGTACAGTGGCCAAACGGCATCTGGGAATTCCCACTCTGTTTTAACCCACCAATTGAAATTGTGCTGTTCTAAAACTCATGCTGGGAGAATTCATTAGTACAAAGAGAGAGATTTTACCTGACCCACTTTTGTCAAACCCTTCACGCTGCAGAGGGCCTATTGGGACATTCTGCAAGCCATTTTGAAACAAAGGAGGGAGTGATCAATTGGGTGCCATGCTGTCTTAAGTCCATTGAGAATCCTAAATTTTGCTTGTTGCATTATTCAACGGTGATTCATCTTACAGTAGCCTTCTCTCCAGTGTCACACTTTTGGTTATAACCAATCTGAATGACCAGAGCTCATGAACTTCAAACTAACTGCAATAGTTGCAATAGTTATCTTTACTGACCTTTATCATCAATTTACACCTTGTCAGTCTGCTTGCCAACCCATTTTTCTATAACAAAGTACTCAGGAAATGAGTGGATACTGCCGCTTGAGCTCGAGCTCCCACACACACAGCGCAGGCCCCTCTCTGACCATAATCTGTTGATAGACTGATGCAGGGAAGCGTTGAGTCGTGTAGTTTGGATATCTCTACGCCTCGAAGATGTCTCCATTCACTGGAAGGAAACTGAGTAACATGAGTGGAATATCAAGTGTCACACAGGCCGCAGGCGTCACTCTCAGTGACTATCACAGGATGTACGCCCTACTAAACGCTGGCCATTCATTGGGAAACTTCTTAGCAATTCAAATTAGTTAAATGCATCAAAAACAAGACCGCGATTTAATTAACAGGATAAGATTTACTCCTTCCCTTCACAAAGGAATGAGGCTTGTGACATTGGCCTTGATGTTTGGGTGTTTGTTTGCTGCACATGTAAGACTGCATAGAGCAGGTGTAAGGTAGCATAACGCTTTCAGAACATTCACAGACACTTGTTTTAAATCTGGTAAAAAATAAACTTTACAGATCTATTAAATTAAATCAATATAACTGTCCATCATGTTCAATATCAGTTATCTCTCATTGACAGGTTATATTGGAGCACAAACAATGGAATACTACCTCTTAATACAAGTAAATCTCATGCATAAACATAACGCACAAGCATTTGTGATGTTGAGGACTTCAATTTCGAGGACAAGACATTCATTCAACTTTGACAAACACAACAGCATTTTTTGATTGTCTGTCAGTTGTGATTATAGGCTTACTCCAAAGACTTTAGTTTTAAGGCAGAAGAACATTGTTGTTTCCACACAAGGTAGTAGTTTGATTCTTTGTTGGGGAATAACTGTCAACTATGACCGAAGAATAACTTTTAGAGCTTACGGCTTGTTTTCATAAACTATGATTATGATGCTCCCACCTCTCTGATAAAATGGTCCTGGAGTTGTAACCCATCTGTAATGAGTCTGGAGTCTGCAACTGGCACAGGCATAATGGGTCATGAAAAGCTTATTTTCTGTCGCTGTTAACTGGGGAGATAGACTTTGATTCAGTCCAAATCTGCATACCCAATTTACATTTCAAAAGGCACCGATCCCTTTAATTTCCATGAAATTGGGTGTGTATTAGAGAGCGATGGATACATGGAATAAGAAAAGAGAGCCAATATGATTCACACTTGGAGGACATTACACATGGGAAATCATCAGGATGATTACTGATGCGGCTTACCAACCTCTAAGGTTTTTGTTTTTTAATAACATTAAACACCCCTAGGCTATGTCCCCTTTATACCCAAATAGCACACTTTTGGACATGGAATATGGGATTCAGGGATTAGGACTACTCTTAACCCTAGCCTTAGCCATAACTCTAGCCCTAGCCCTAGCTATAGCTGAACCCTGACTTTCGCCCTTACGTTAGCCCTCACCTTAACCCTAGTCATGTCCTAGTCCTAACCAGTCCTAACTTTAACCCTAGCGCTAGCCTTAGCCCTAGCCCTAACGCTAACCATAACCCTATTACTCACCCAAGCCCTAACCCTCAACCTAACCCTATAGGCCTTAACCCTAACTGTACTTTGTGGATCCATTGTCATCTTATGTATCATAATGAGAGGTCAGAGAGCACATTACACATGATTGATGATCCTCACAAATAATTCAAAATAATAAAATCGAAGTAATGTTCTGTTTAAATACCCCAAATCATTCCTAAATATTGCAGTACTAGTGGTACTTTGGTGACTCATACCTAGACTTTAGAATTTAGACTTACTGTAGAAAATGAGACTTTTCCCAATGCAACTAATGCATATTTATGCTGGTACTTTCCAACCTATTTGCATCCTATCCTTTATTTGCATATGACAACCTCACCTCACTTCAATGTTACCAGTCCAACCGAATCCTTTACTGACTGTCTACAAAGAAGCTAAAATGTTCACTGTCCCATGACATGGCCTCTCATCTTCATTGCCCCAGGACAGACAATGTCACGGCCATGTCACTTCCAATAACACTCTGATGGATTTAGAGGTGGCATGATGGAGACATATTTCTAGGACCAGACAATGTCTTGACTTGACCATAATATATTATCCAAAGACACAAAGGGAACCAAACTTTATGCAGGTTTTTCTGACCTCTGGCTAGTTTTTTATAAACCCATTTATAATCGAATCATACAACCAACCTTCAGGCCAATGTCAGACCTTTGAAACATCAGAACAATGAATTAATGATTTACTGTTGCAAAAAATCCATTATTTAAAGGTATTTATTTGAAAAAGGACGTTTTAGATGTGTTGTCAAAGTTAATATCATTAACATTGACTAATGAATCACTATTGCACATAGCTCCTCCTCCACACCAGCTATTAGATCTGCCCTGACATTAGTCTGACCATCTGTCTTAATTTCTGCATTTGAACTCTTGACTGGCTGAGATTGCCTACAGTGACTAGAGGAAAGTTTGCTCTGTGCCCTCTCTTGAACTTCCCTGGAGAGACCATGACTCCCAGCCTGGCTCCACAGCCCCATATCCAGCCATCATTACTGACATCAATAAGGGGGTTGGGTTATATTGCCTCAGCTGATGGGCTCTTCCAACTTACTGACTGTGTCTGAGACAAAGCAAGAAAAGCAGAGCACCACCACCACCAAAGCTGAACCAAAAGTAAAAAACCCTTAAATCTAATTAATTTCCACTTCTAATCTCTAGCCTCAGAATCGGAGCCTCCTACATACAATATTTTTTTTCTGTAGAAGCTTATCTTTACTCATATAGAAAACAAAGACAAATAATAATAACGTTGATAGAATTCAGCCATTATCAAAATAATGAATCTGTAAGATCACTTCTGTGCAACCAAGCCAAACACACTGCCGTTGTCCTCAATGCCCCTCTATTGGGGTGGATAAAGCCACTGTGCAGAGAACAGCTTCATTACTCGCCAGGCAACCGACCCACAGAACTGTAAAATTGGTTGTACAGATGGTATTGATCAACCCCCTCAAAGCACTGTTGTGACCTGACTCTTAAGGCTGCTCTGTGATAATTCCTCTGTGACCCCTCTCTCGGCTGTCTGTCTCGCCCTGTACCAACCTTACAGTAGCAGCACACCTGGCAGTCTCTGTATTGCAGGGGAGGCTGGTGGAGGTAGAAATCGGGCTCATTGTAATATTGTACATGGAATGAGAATGGAAGTTGAAGCTGTAGACAGATTTGGTGGAGATTTTTGGCATTAGATTTATGGTTAGACTTCCATTTGTTTACTACAGTTTGTTTATTTTGTATGTTTCTTTGAAACTATTACATTGATTAATTTGTTGATACTATATTCATGTGATGTTGTGCGCAAATGACGGTCCTGTTAAAACAGCAAGACATGATCGTGACCAGCTCATCACATAGAGTTCACCATTAACGTCTAATGTTCACATGCAGAGTTACCAACACATAGACTCAAGTTATCATATCAGGTATTGGTCCATCCGTGAAGGATCCGTGAGGACAAAAAGACAGGACATGACAAATAAAATTACATTGTCCAAGCATTGGGACATTAGGGAGAATCAACTGTTAGACAATAACCAACATAATAAAAATAACAAATAATAACATCTGGTCATTACATTTTGATAACACCAGGATAACAATGACAATCAGACCAAAAACAACATTAAAGAGGAAACAAACTAATTGGGTATTCTTAATTCTTAATTCTGAATCTAGGATCCGGTATGGTCGAGTGTCTGTCAGCCAGGGATGAGAAAATTATTATCAATCATTATTAATAAATACAATATATTTTGGAGTCAGATATAACGTAATGTTAACTTGTGTTAGTTAGTCTGTCCATAAAATTCATGACATGAGTTCAAATCCCACCTGGTGTGCCCTTGAGTTAAGGCACTTAGCCCTAGGTTACTGCAGGGAGAATGTCCCTGTAATCTCTAATTGTAAGTCGCTTTGGATAAAAGCGTCTGCTAAATGGTAAAAATGTAAAATGTAGATTCAGAGCATTACAATGAGCCCGTCCTCCCGATTTCTAACTCCACCAGCCTCTCCTGCTGTATTGCTCAGACAAACTTGATGGACTAATGAGACATACTTTTGTCTCATTAGGATTAATGAATGAAGAACGATTGCACCCTCTAATGTCTGGATCATCTTGGTACAGTAAACAATGGACATACAAACACCCAGGCTTTTGCTTTCATTCAGGATGGAACACACTGTTCATTAGATGTGATTCAATTGATTTTTACTGAGCAAAACTTGCATCACAATCAAATAACCTGTGTCATTGTCAGTCTGAATTCACACAAACTCAATGCAGGAATGTCCTGGGCACGAGATGCGGAGGATTGGTAATACCTGGGTTTAAACATTGGTGGGTGGACGCATTCACATGGAATTTGACCTGGGAATTACCCTGGAGTTACCAGGGGAGGTGGGAGGGTGGGAGGGACCGTGTCTATGGGGTTATAGAAAGGTGTGTGGATAAAGGTGTGTGGATAAGAGTACTATGCAGCTTGGAGCTTGTTGAAACATGACTCTTTATCTGTCAGCCTATGCTGAAGTAAGACAAGCAATCTGTAATCATGTTTGATGCGGTTCTATATATATCTATATATATATATTTGCCTTTGAAGAAAACCTTTGTTAGTCATCTCACTCTTGAGGCATGTAAAAAGACAGGCATTCCCAGACAGGGAGCGACATGCTCAACTGTGGTACTGCCATGATGATGCAAGAGTGATGCAACAGTACATATTTGTCAGTATCCTGCTATTGAAAAGTAAGCTTTTGAGATGGGATAGATATTTTGGATATTAATCTGATAATGATAATGATGATAATTCTAATGGCCGTACATGCAAGCAACTAACAAATTACACCATTCCAATGATATGGTGGTTTGTGGAGACTCTTCATGAGAGTTTTGACTCAAAGCTTCCATCAATAATATTGCATTCGTAAAGAACATTTTCTTATTCAGGCTGCCATGTCGCCATGGATATGTCTCCTGAGGGTCACCTTGTCAGAAGCGGGGATAGTCCTCACACGCATGCCCACCTAGGCTGGGAACCTAATGGGATTGCAGATGACTAGGATGAATCGTACAAGGAAACCGGTCCGTGAGGACAATGACTGATTGGCTGAGGAATGCATCCGTACGTAATGCATTACTGCTATATAATTTACTTTAAAGGCAGACAACTTCCAAGGGCTAACAGTTTAGGCACAAGGTCACGGCTTTGTGCAGGAAGCAACATAATAACATCATAAAAGAGGTTCATGTTTAGGTGTCCAAATACTGTATGCCGACCTAGAGAGCAAAAAGGTAAGTCCATTAAACATGACCTTGTATAGAGCTGCATTTTCACAAGAGCAGGATTCCAGTTCCACCCCGAGACCCATAAAACTAAATGTGACACGGTCTGGTGAAAAGGTCCACATGCAGGAAATTCTCAAGTCACGCAAAATGTAATGGTTTTTTTCATATTACAAAAGTGATAGAGCCCACTCAATATAACAAAAGCAGGTTTAGGATCACTAAATACTTATTTGTGAAAAATTAAAATAACTAATCAGTTATGATGCTTTCATAACGATTTTAAAGGTCTTAGAAGGTGAAAGTATTGGAAATTATCATGG
The DNA here is from genome assembly GCF_963989245.1 of Nansenia antarctica. Lineage (NCBI taxonomy): Eukaryota > Metazoa > Chordata > Actinopteri > Argentiniformes > Microstomatidae > Nansenia > Nansenia antarctica. Next base: position 55,890,930 of record NC_137689.1, read on the forward strand.
CTTTTAATTCAGTATCTGTGCCCGCCCATACCTACTTTTAATTTCTTGTTATTTTGCATTATGTCTATCTGTGTATTGAATGTATGCCTGTGTCCTTGTGCTGCCCCTCTTGGCCAGGTCCCTCTTGGAAAAGAGATTCCTTATCTCAATGAGGTCACCTGGTTAAATAAAGGTTTAATAAAAAGAAGATGATTCACTGTATTGTCTGCCTTCCTGCTTCATAGGCTACTGGGTAAGTGATACATGGCTTGTAAACAAACACATGTTTTATGACGTGTTCAAAAGCAAGGACTGTGTGATCATCTAAGTATGTGTAGTTATGTGTTTTTAGCATGTTGATGTTCTATCAGCATGTTATGATGTGCTAAACATGCAGTTAGATGTTCATAGCGATGTTCTTTCTTAGCTGCGCGGTGGTAGCAAACGTGTCTGTTTGGATTCAGAGCGATCTTCTCTGGTATTTGGTTTGAGGTGTACCAAAATTAAAATAAGCATATCTTCTTCAACTATGTTTTTATTATATGTGTATGATACATCATTTGAAATCTTATAATCTGCCCTTTCATAATCTGTAAATTACCTTGCTCTACTTGGTGACTATTTCACCAGACCCTGTCACAAATGAGGGATATTCAATCTAAACCTGTACTGTTTCTGGGGGAGTTCAAAGGTGACAATGTTGTTGTGTCGTGAGAATGTGTCGTGTTGTTTTGGTGAGAAAATGAAACCAAACAAACATGTTTTGCAGACCAGTGAGAATAATAACACACAGTTACTGTACACTGTACAACTGGTAATGATTACAAAAAAGTGCCCACAGTTCAGAGTCAAATAAAATAAAAGAATATAAAATGAATAAAATAAACCTGAAAATTAATACATCAATACTGTACAATGTCAACATTTCCGACACCACAGCACACAGGAATAAAATCCATTCCTGTCACCAGTCCGTCAGTGAACAAGAAGCTGAGGAGCAGGAAACAGGGAGAAGTGGTGGCTGGCTTTGTCTCTCGGAGAGGCTGTTAATTGAGCTTGGCTCCCTTCCCTGGTCCAGTGACAGCGTATTTAGTGTCAGTACCCATCAAGTCTCTGTCAGTCTATTGTGCCTTGTTGGATGATTGATAGTCACTCACATGCGTCCAGCGATTCTGCACTGATAGTCACTCCTGTTGGTTAATGGCCCCCCTCTAGGAATCCAGTGGGAGAGGGGAGTTTGTTGAATGTCTACCCTGCACATTGGCCGCACATGCACATGCACATATACATACACATGCATGCACACACACGCACAAATTAACACAGTGACACCTCTCAGATTTCACTCACAGGTGGAAAATCACCACAGCTCAGCCAAATATGTCACTAATCATGGTAGCAATTATGGATAAAGCTGCCATGAAATTATCCTGAAGATATAATTTAGGTGTAGTTCTTCCCATCATCATTATCATCATCATCATCATCATCATCATGACTAAATGGGAAGGTGTTTTTGGCATGGCTAGGCAAGTGTATACTCCTGTTGTGACATGGCATGATTGTGTGACGAGCTATTTGAATGGTTTGGGGATACACTGAGGAAGAACTGAATAATACACATTCACACAGTGCAGAGTATTCCAAGAGTGTAAGTACCTGGGATGGGACTGTGGATGCCACTGTGACACCGCTCAACCACAGCTGACATAAAGATTTATGAACAGTTGTTTTGTTCCGGGAGGGTCTCAGTGCTTTATGAGCATGCACAGATTCAATGATGAGTGCGCCACCACGTGATGCCGCTTCGTTGTAACACTGGCCAAGGTCACTTGACTGTTATTCATTTTTCATGGCTAAAGTCCACAGGAATAGTCACATTTGGAGATACACTGGAGACTTATCTTATCGAGGCAATAACTCGTTGAGTGGAGATTGAATGTGTCACTATTTACCGTATATCTAATGTACTGTTGTCTCATGAACTGAATTGGAGTCACACACAATAATCAGGATCCATAGGAGAGGGAGAGGCGAGGAGAGTCTTCACATGGCACTAATGTCTCGTGCGGCGCCACGCATGTCTGATGAGGCAGAGATGTGGTAGTGATGAGTGGGGAGGATCACCTGCAGAGGTCACAGAGAAATCTGTCAGGGCATCAGTGAGAGCTAGACTTGTTCTGTAATCCCTCTGGGTGAGCCCCATATCTCCTTTGCCTCGCCAGGGATAAACCTCGGAGAGATCCCCCCTACCCCCTCCCACAGGTTATATAAGGATCTGCGGAGAAGGCCTGGAGAAGAATTTCAATGGGAAGTCTGTGACAGGTGGGGATTTTCCATTACAGTTCCATTATGTTAGATACAAACAGAGAGGCTGGATTGTGCAACAGGGTCTCAGGAAGAAAAGAAAAAACAGTTGCTGTTATAAAGCTAGACACAGATGGACACACACACACACACACACACACACACACACACACACACACACAAAACAAACAGACAAAACATACACACAGCATTCTCTGCAGGCTCTTTATAAACACTCATCTCTAATGCTGGGTTCACATGCCAACCAACAGAGGGAGATTAACAGGCTACAGCACAACTCTTGGCATCACTCTCTCTCTCTCTCTACAAGCTTTTCCCGCTCTATGAAATAAAACAATCTCAGCCAAGAGGAAAGCACACTGAGAGCCCCTGTCAAAACAAACCAAGAAAAAGTGAGGGAGGAAGAACGCTAGCCAGTAAATCATTTACCTTTGATCTAAGTTGATCTCTAGTGGCTCAGCTTGCATTATAGCAGGTGAGGTTAAGAAGCTCCTGTAAACTACTTAATGAAGTTGTATTTATAATAATGCACTAAATATTCTTCACTGACCTCTAATGAGGCTCGATAAGGATGTTACTCTGTACAGTATGGCTCGTTTTATTTTATGATAATGCTTAAGGAAAAGAGAGAAAGATATGGAGGAGAGAGAGAGGGAGGGAGGAGGGGAAGGAATCAAGAGAGCAGGAGAGACCCTGGAAAACCTTTCTCATTCCAGGCACTCTTTAAATCGCCCCTATGAGACCTGCCCTCTCTGAGGACCTGGCTACTGAACATGAAGGGTCCCCTTTGAGCTCTTTTCCACCTGTCAGAATGTCTTCATGTCTGGGCAGCCTGCACTAGCCATGACACTCGGATGGAGGGATGAAATGGGGGGGGTAGCGAGGGGGGTAGCTAGGTGCCGGCCACAGGCTGGAGTTTTCATGGCCAGCCCTGTCCAAGCAGACAACATGATGGCGGCCGTGTCATACATCTCGGTGGTGATTGATGGGACTCCCTGCCTGAGTCTGACTGGTGTAGATGCCCTCTGGACACCTGTGTGTCTGCTGGGCCTGTTGCTTCTTCTTGATACTTACTTGATCACAGACATTCTTAGGCTAGAAAGCTAAGTCACCTTCCAATACGTTTTTCCCACCTAGGTAGCTACCTAAAGGTGAAAGCCAGCAAACAAGTGGTGGAGCTGTGTCTTAAAAGCCTGAAGACTGTTTTCCCCTGCTTCAGTTCAAATCCAACAGCTCACGATTCACTCTGTGGTGCTAACAGCCAAAGTCAACAATCTATTTAACAGATAGCTGATTACGGTTTACTCAGAACCATTAACATCAACTGTTAATTCGATAATGAACTCCTTTCAAATTGTCTCTGAGTGAGAACTCCTTTAGAATGATGATTAGTGAGCAGAACTTCTTGTCCACACAGGAATGGCAGAGAAGATAGCAAGGTAGGAGGTTCAGTGGTTCGATCCCCGGCTGGCCATGGGTCCAGGTGGAGGTGTCCTTGGGCAAGACACTGAACCCCAAATTGCTCCCAATGAGCATGCCAGGCCTTGCATGGTAGCTTGCCACCATTGGTGTGTGAGTGAAAGGCCATTGTATATGCTACATAAATGCAGTCCAAAACGTTTCACTGTAGTGCATCATAGACAATGACAACGTGAAAGTGGATCCTTTAAATCCCACTTATCTCATAGAACATACTCCTCTGACAGCCTCCACTGTAGCAGGGATGCAGGAGATGTCCTAGCCTTACATTAATCAAAGAGATGCATCATTGACTTGACATGTAAGCATTATTTAAACCATCTTGTCAAATAGAAGCAAGAAGTGATCAGTCATTTTATCAAAGATACATGCTTTTTGCAGTTCTTTATTATTATAAAAAAAAGAAATCCCACTCATTTATCACATATCAAAACAGAACAGATGTAAAGACAATCTTGTGAAAAGGAAGACAAGTTAATGACTGCAAGCCTATATTTTCGTTTAAAGCTGCTTAATGGGAGGCAATTAGCAAATCACATATTCCTCATTAGTCCTCTGCCTGTGGGAACCGTATTATACTTTAATACATCACTTTAACATATGAAGACATAAACATTCAATAAGCCCTATTTGCCTCCCTTTGCCTATAATATGTCCCTCGCAGGATGACAGAGCAAATTAATTACACAGCCCTTTGTCATGAACATCCATGATGAATGGTTAATCAGGAAGATGCCATGTAATTATCTACATTTGTGTTAATGACAATGCATGCCATCTGCTCTCAGCATTAGGTCAAAATTCACCACAACATTGTGGTGCTTGCAGGAAGTACATTCTGAGAAAGTATTGTCTTAATCAGACATCATTTGTAAATATGAAGAGGAAGCCATTATATCAACCAGGTCAATACACTTACAGTACAGATTGTGTGCAGTACAGATGTTGTGCCTTTATTGGCTGGCCCATGTACATATGATAACATAATGTGTGTGTGTGTGTGTGTGTGTGTGTGTGTGTGTGTGAACTGTTCTATGAAAATTGTCCAGATCTTTCATTTTAATAAACCAGTTAGCCTTTCATATTCTGAGAGACAGTTCACACTACTTTAACGGAGTTAATACAGATATAGTAGAGCAGGCTGCCGGTTGCTGGGCATAGCTTTTCCCAAACCACACACAGGAAGGAGGCAATTATTTCACCATTATGGGTAAGTGCAGATGTTTTAATGAGCACTGAATAATACATTATGAGTGAGATATGAGTGAGGAGTGTGACATGTAAAATTATCTGGCTGTGAGTGTCCCTATGTCCTATCCAGTGGCTAGTGTCCCTTTATCCTCTGTTTACTGAACTGATGACTCAATTTAGAGAGCGTGGGGCCGTTTAGCAAGATTTAGACTTTTAAGATTCCTGACAAATGTGTTCTCTCACAAGTGTGTGCTAGTATGTGTGTGTGTGTGTGTGTGTGTGTATGTGTGTGTATGCACGTGTGTGTCCATGCGTGCGTGTGTGCCTTTGTGTATGCGTGTCTGTTTGTTACTTTGTGTATCTGCCTTTATGTCTGTTTGTCTTTGTTCTGTACTTGTGCTGCAAAGTGCAAGCAGTCATTCTGATATTTGCCCTGTGCTCAAGGCCAAGTGCAGTCTGGGTCTCCTATAATTGCATTACTGTGCCTCAGTCTGGTCGGCCTCTGGTGAGAGGGGCTATTAGGAAGAGTGCAGCTTCTACAGCAGAATCAGGATATAAATGGTGATAATAATCTATCTCACGTGGATAGATGTCACACATGAAGGACATACGAGACTGCTGACCCTATTACTCATGGTCAGCAGACAGAGGGTAGGATAAACTGTACAAATGGTACAAACATACAAACGTACACACGTACACTGAGCAAATAGCCACACGTTTATCTCAAGGACAACATGTCGGACAGGATGCAGTGTTGGTGTTTGTTAAAGCTAGATATTACAGTCAAGCATCACTGTTAGTCATGGAGAAATGTAAAGAATTAATGAATAAATGAATAATATTTTATCATCAAAACCACATACATATTCAGTATTGCTAAAACACCAAAAAAAGTGACAGGTGTTATTATTAGGTTGAAATCACTACAGGATTTCTGCATGCTGATAAACACTGGAATGAAAATAACTGGTGTAGGATTGTATTAGAAAGAAAAAGGTAATTGTCGAAACACAGAAATCATACTGTAGACCTAAAGTATAGCACAATACAAGCTTAAGAAATCAGCCAGAAGAACAATACTCCCCAGCTATGAGCATACATACAGTATTCATGCCCACGATGAGGTGTAAGTAATATGCAGGGGTTTAGATTAAATGGTGATACAGCAGATCCGTTCCAGCAGGCTATCTTGGGATAATGCTTAGTGACAGATTTTGCTCCTCAAACTAATGTAAAAACCCAGCGTATCATCTCTTTCTCCACACAGAATACCCGGAGAATGAAATCAATACGTAAAGGCATTTTCAATTCTATACTATAATCCTTATGCATGAGTTGTTCTCAGTCTCTTCCGGGAACATAAGCTTGTGCAAAACCCTGTGTTTCATGCAAATCCATTTTATACACAATGGAAAAGGCAAACCAGTTAAGATGGCCATTGCAAGTTTGATCACATACACTCTGAGAGACCCACTGACATGGTATAATCAAGTATTGCATCTCAGTATCTGCAAAGGACACAGCAGGCCAGGGAAGGGACAACTCTTCTGAACATAATGTCTGTAAAAAAATATCATTGTTTGGATGTGATTACAGACTCATGCTAAAGGCATAATAGCGTGTATAACGTGTTGTTTATAACAGTACGGTCTCTGTGTAAAGAATGAAGTAATTCACACAGTAAACCTCAAGAGGATGCCCTGTGAGATGTCATTATCCTCATGTCGGTCAAACTCAGATGAATTGATACATTTGAGCTTTTTCCAGTTTTATTTCCCTCTTTCCCTTCCCCTTCTTTTCTCCTCTTTTCCTCTCTTTCCAAATGAACATTTTCCCTCTGTCATAACTGCAAAATGCTTATCATTCTACAGCCCCATTGGAATGTCACAGAGCAAGCTGCCCCACTAACAGTCAACGTAATAGACATGTCTCTCAGTATGGCAGTTCTCATCATATCAGGAAATAATGCAACACTTTTTGATTGCCTTTAAAAAAACATGAATATTCTAACACTGGCTGTGCACTGAATGCTTTCAATCAATAGAGGCACTCTGTTGTCTTTGTGAATAATGTTGAATTGATTAAATGTTGCTCTTCGGTTTATTCTAACGATTGTTCATTTTTAGGAATTGTGTTCAGACTATTGCTCTTAGCTAAAACTTATGGAAACCATTGTCACAGGATCAAGGATTAGTAAAACATAAAACTGTGAACAAGGAATTACTATACTATTCACAATCTTGTGATGGGTACAGTATGCATGTTATGGTCTTTCTTATTATATGAAAGGGATTCAATAGAATCAACAATTTATATTTAGTGACATTTATTATATAATGCCATTTAGTGACTGCTTTTTCTTTCAGTTGAGCAACCTCATTTCTTAGATCTTCAGATATTCAGCAGACATTGACCTTTGTTTGAAAATCTGTGTGTGGAGAAAATGTGGGATGTTTTGTGTTTGCTTATCGTCTGCCATAATTTCTCCTCTTCGGATAATAATCTGTTTTATTCATATCTCTTTATTCATATCTCACTTCAAAACTCTCAATTTGCCATTAAGGATTTGCAAACCAGCTTATCAACATGGCCCCACTACACTTTTGGACCTAACAGTTCTATATGGAACAAAAAAGGTTCCATTCTTTGATACATATAAGGCACCCCTGAAAGTGCTATAATAAAGAACCATTTTACACAGGGTTCTCTAAATGATTCTAAATAGAACCATGTACTGTATGGTGCCATTTATGAATCATTGTATATAAAATGTAAGTCTAAAAAAGATTTTTACATTATTCTAGTGTCTTTTTAACAAGTAAAAGTAATAGCCTCGCTTCAGGAAGAGTCCAGGAAATTGCTCATTAGCAGAGCACAATATTCACTTCACTGCTTAAGAAGTGGGACAGTGAAGCATTTTCTCTTATTTTGGCTCTACACACCAAAAGTTTGAATTTAAATTAATTACTATGAGGTTAAAGTAGAGAGTCAAAAAAAGGTTGTTGTTTGATTTAAAATCCAAACTGTTGGAGTGTAGAGCCAAAAGACTGCTTCACAGTCCCATTACTTATGCTGGGCACTGTATCTCAAAGTTAAAAATAGAATCAAATAAGAACCAACATCAAAGGTACAGTTTATTTTTTGGAAGGCAAATCATTTTGTATAACTATAATTGCATATATTAAAGAACTGAGTAATATGTATGTACAACCCAGGTTTGTCAGGAAGTCATTCATGCTTGGTTGGGTGCTGGGGGGAGAGATACAGGGGACCCCTGGGTACCCCCAGTTAAGTCATGGGATCATAATGTTGAGAAACTGAAAGATAGTGTTGTTTCTTAGCTTAAAGAACTTGGTTGAAATAGATCACGAGTAAACCTTCTGAGGTCTAAGACTATTTATTAAACAAAGTTACAATTACAGATTACAGTATTTCTATCTGATGATGAGAGAGCTCCTGGTCAGCTGGTGGAGGACAAAGAAAGCTGATGTGGAATGGAGAAGAGCTGGTGTGGAAGAGGCCGAGTACCGGGTCCACTCACCTATTTGTATACAATGATATGCAAATACAAGCTTGTGTGAAAAAGGGTTAGTCCACACATATGTTGTCACTCAGGTTAAGGGTCAGTGGGCAGGCCACAGGAAGCCATCTTGAAATGACCATGTGAGATAATGTGGCTTTAAGACAAAGGATCATAAAAAACCCTTGCTAGGAGAATCCTTACAGAACTATACAAGTCTATAAATGTGTGCAAAAGACAACTTCTAGAGGTCTATACATTATATACAGTTCATATGTGTGTGTGTGTGTCAAAATATACCACAATAGTCTAAGAACAAGACTAGAGCCGCTCTTCCACTACGGTGCAGACCTGGTGCTGACCCAGGTCAGCCCGCTTCGTTCCCCTTTTCCATTCGTCGTTCCAGGTCGCTTCAGTCCCAGGTCAGCTCGCTTCTTTAGCTCCACATCGAAGCAGGGTCTTAACATTTCATATCCGGGTCTCTTTGCCAGGCTGCGTGTGACGTGTGACGCTGCACACCGTTGATTGGTCAATCGAAAATCGTCATCCCATGTCCCATCCCATATTATTTCTTCACTAACCGCCATCTTGAAATACCACACTCACTCTAGGAAAATGTCACTACATTTTCTGTAATAGCTTATTAATAAAGATTCGGAAAATTATGCTGACCATCGTATTATCTTAGTTTAATGTCATTTCAATTAATCATATAACTTTTATTTACAACAAGCACAACACAAAAATCGCTATTATGCACCGGCTTTGTCCGTGAATAACACCGGCTGTGGAGGTGTTACAAACACAATACTCCTTTGCTAACTTCACCATCTGTCTACGGTCATTTTGAGCCCTTAACCACCGCGCTGACACCCCGAGAAGTTATGCTTTTAACCGTAAACTCGATGAACCGGGAGTTCACCCGACCGCTGCTGCTGTGCTGTCAAGCCCGTTCACTCATGAGTCAAATGCCGGTTTTAACAGGGAATTCGCTCCGCGCTGTGTCCACGGTGATAGGAGTGGAGGATCGACTCCATTCAAAAACTTTTGGATTCCCTGGTTTCTCCTCTTTCCGGACACGTTTGAATTGTTATCCTAACCCCCGGTAACCCGAAGTTATTAACCCGCAAACGGCACCGTGTTTGTCTGCCATTTTCACTGCTGTTGCTGTGTACACCCGGAAGCTTTTTGCCAGGCTGCGTGTGACGCGTAACTCCGCCTACTATCGTCTACTCCTCCTACTAGTCCGGGTCGGTTTGTGTATAATGGAAAACCAGAACAGATCAAAAGTGACCCGACCTGACCTCGAACTGATGCGTACTGCACTAACCTGGGACCCTGGTGGAAAAGCACCATATGGCCTGGCCATACTATGGTATGGAATGTATAGGGAGTACTGCGCCCTTCTCTTTGTTCTTTGACTATGGTTATCTCTTAGAGACAGACACCATTGTACTCCTGCAAGCTTGTATTAACACGTATTATTAATCATTGTTATTACATTTGTACATGTCTCCAACCACTGAATTTTGGAGTTTGACACCCAACCAAATTTATTAGGAAGAAAGGATTATTTTCATCTGCATTATTTGGCGTGCCAGCCAGGTGGACAACATCTCCATCAAGGTGCCGGACAGACCCTGATTATCATGTACAGTATAGAGAGAAAGGTAAACATGCACCTATTTGTGACAGTGTCTGGTAAAAAAAGGCCTCAAGAAGGGGACACGTTTTCCAGATTATGAAAGTGCAGATTGTATGCTTTCAAATGATGTGTCATATTGATAATAGTTCAAGAAGATATGCTTATTTGAATGTTGGTCCACCTCAAACCAAATAGCGGAGAAATGTGCTCTGAATCAAAACACATGCAAAACAGCTGCTAGTGGTGTCACGGCCAGGCTCATGACCATGACAAAAACGGGAGACACACACACGATCTTAAAGTAATGATAAGAAAATGTTTATTGTAAACTAAATGAGGCCAATAATAAGATGAGGTGTGGTAGTCAGTAAATCAGTGGTGTAATGTGAGTGTAGTGGAAAGTGGTGAGGTGAGTGTTGCATGGTGTGAAACAAGGAACAAACAAAGAATAGAAAATAATGGTGCCTAGAAGGGGGCCTCAATACTGAGGCCTGCATAGATCTTTTATGCCCTGGATCCTGGAACCAGGTGGGGCACAATCAGCTGTCCACCAGCTGACCTGCATTCCACTGATTAGTAACCCTGTCCAGCAGGAGTACTCTCTGCAGACAGGGAAACAGATGTTTATTACAGGCCAGGACACAATATGGGGCCAGGGCCGTCACAGTGGGCTAGCTCTAAAAAGGAACATCATTACGAACATCTAACTGCATGTTTAGCACATCACAACATGCTGATAGAACATCAACATGCTAAAAACACATACAGTACGTAACTACACATAATTAGATGATCACACTTTACAGCCATGTATCACTTACCCAGTAGCCTATGGCAGATGAGACAGTGAATGCTCTTCAACACTTCAGCTTTCGTAGCCCGCTGGTGAATCTTGATCTTCAGTTCCTTCCACAAATCTTCTATTAGATTTAAATCTGGGGATTGACTACGCCAGTCCAACACCTTTATTTTCTTCCGCTTGAACCAATTGAGAGTCTCCTTTGCAGTATATTTTGGATCGTTGACCTGCAGGAAGATCCACCTGCATTTCATCCTCATCATCCTTGTTGATGGTTAGGGATGGAAATCGAGAACCGGTTCCAGTTGCGAACCGGTTACAAATTGTTTGATGCATCGGAATCATATGCCCCAGAGGTTAACGATTCCTCTTAGCGATGCCGGGATGTTTTCCGCATGCACTGACAATTGCGCATTGCAAAAACTCATACGTCAGGATGACATCAAACTCTGAAACTTGTAACAAGGGGCCATGGCAGAGTATAGGAAGAAACGTTTACAAAGAAAAATTACAACATTGCTAGTTGTAACATCTGTAAAATTGTCATTTCAAGTAAGGGTGGAAACACCAGCAACATGTTAAAACACAGGGGCTAAAATTACAGGAATGCCATGTTTTTTACACTGTCTATGCACGAGTGCCACTGCTTCCCAAGCGAGCAACAGGTCCATTACTGAGGGTAAATATCCTATGCTAATAATATTAGTGCCACACAGGCAGGCATATCAGATTTTTTCTTTGACTAAGAAACCCTAAATGAAAACGAATGTTGTACAAATATTCTCCCATCCATTTTAGATGATGACAGACTGTTGCTACAGATAGCTCTGAAGCTACAGCCAGCTGCTGGAGACACCATTAGCCCAGCTGGAGACACCATTAGTCCAGATAGATCTAGGATCCTCCCAGTGAAAGCAGACATGCACATTGTTCTGGAGAAGAATTGTTGAGTTTATGAGTTTTACATTTGTTTTCAAAGATATATACTTTTAAGAAATGGACCATTACATATTTGTTCCCATTATTTTATTATTTCATTTATTTTAATTTATGTTCAAATGTTATGTTCAGATATTATACACTGTGTTCAGAGACTTGAGATAACAAGACAGCTGAGTTGACGCTGAAAAACTTTTTTCCACACAGAAGATTTATCAGGAATCAGGGAATCAATTAAGAATCGAACCGATAAGCAAAATCGATAATGGAATCGGTATCAATAACATCTTATCAATTCTCATCCTATTCTTGGTACATGGCTCCATTCATCTTACCTTAGGTAATTTGAATTCCAATAGTACCATGTGAAAAGAAACAGCCCTATACCATGACGCTCACCTCCGAAGTTCACTGTAAGTATGGTATTTTTAGGATCATATGTAGATTTCTCCTCCAAACATGGTGCATCGTATTGTTGCCGAAAGGTTAGATCATCATCTGACCAGACTACATTCTCACAGTAATCTACAGGATTCTCCAAATGTTCTGTAGCAAACTTCAAACGAGCTTCAACATGCCTTTTCTTCAGTAATGGAGTCTTCCAGGTGATCACAAATGGAGACTGTGATCACACTGGAGCTCTGCTCGAGTGGTCCTTGGCTCGTGGGCTACTCTTGAATCCTGCCCTGTTGTTGATGACAGCTGATGATGGAACAGCGCATGACTGCATGGAAAAAAGGAACACTGAATCACAAGCACTTATATATGGAGCCACTGACAGACCCTGACAAAGTGTCCTTTGTGGATGGATCAGCTTCAAGAGAAGACACAACCGGACACAGACAAACAGGATATGCTGTAGTGGAACAGAAATCAGAAAAGACATTCAGGTGTGTAGAATATGCACCTCTGCCACCTCATTACTTAGTAATGCCCAGTCTGCTGAATTATTTGCCCTTACTCGAGCTTGTGAGTTAGGGACAGGATTGAAGATAACAATTTACAGTGATTCAGTTTATGCATGTGGGTTAGGAACAGGGGCAGCTGGGGGCTTCCTGACTGCAGCAGTAACGCTGGTAAAAAATGCCAAATTGATACAAGACCTACTATTTTCTATGCAGAAACCATTGTCCATTGGCCATTGTCAAGTGTGCAGTGCACACAGGAGGTAGAGATGTAATTGCACAGGGGAATGCAGATACAAACAGGTCTGCAAAGACTGCATCTGAGAAACTTTGTTCAAACTCCCGCTCACCATAAGCCCATGATTGAGGCAGGTGAGTCTGCAGTCTTGGTACACCATTCGTGGCTTTCCGGGGGCTGTGGTGAGGGCAGTAGTACCGGTTTATGGTGGCAATTCACTACAGGCAAGGTTGTTGCTCCTACAGATGTGATATCTTCTCTGTGCAGAGCAGCACATGTGTCACTCTGCACGGGGGGGGGGGAGAAGACGCATAGTCTACAAAATGACTGGTTCATTCCCAATTGTAAAGATCACGTGCAGAATCTTCTGTGTAGATGTTGTCTAGATGCAAATTTGCCAAGAATAAAATGTAAGAAAGGGAATTGCAACCATTGCTGGGAAAATGCTTTCCCCAATGGGCCCATTCACACATCTTGTTATTTTATCAACATGACCAACTGAGTGGCCTGAAAATGATGGTACGAGTAGTAATTGACAGGTTTTCCAGATGGGTGGAAGCGTTTCCAATAGACCGAAATGACGCCAGTACCATTGCAAAATGCCTGGCTAGTGAAGTATTCCTGAGGTTGGTATTTGCGACACACTATCCTCCGATAATGGGGTACACTTCAAAACATAAACCCTGGTGACTCGGTGTACATCAAAGTGCACAAACTAAAGTGGAAGAAGCACGGGCCCCTACCAAGTGATCCTGACCACCCCAACAGCGGTCCGGGTGGCGGAGAGGAACATGTGGGTCCACGTGAACCACAGCAGACTGCCGCCAGATCCAGGTGCCAAAGGCTTTCACGCTGCTGGTGGTATCTAAAGTTGATCATGGGCCTCTCCTTCCTCATTGGAGGACTCACCACAACATCTGGTACGTCCAAGTGATGCCCCGCCTCGTTCATAAAGACAGGCGGTAAAGACAGGGCCAGTTCTTCGCCAGGTAAGTGAGGTTGCGAGTTTGGCAGAATCCCCTGCATATGCATATGAAAAAGAAGCATCAAACTAAGCATCACTTAAATATTTACTACAGGACAGGCATAGGTCACAGGATGACCCACAAGAGGATTATATAGCATTTGAATGGCTATTTAGCACCAGGAGCACTGGTGCTCAATGTATCTAATCCTCTGTGTTGGAGCAAAACCAGCTTACGGCCATGTTACGAGTGCAAATGGAAGGATGAAACTTTACCAATAGAGCTATTATGCGGCATGTCAGTGGGTAAATGGAAACAAAGATGGGAAGCATACAGGAAGTGTACCCCTAATGCGATTTGGTAAGACCCCTAGATGTTATCAGACTAATGAGCTTTTTTCTGTCGTTATTGGAGAGACAATATTGGGGATAAGCCTGAAGGGATATCTCTCCTGACTGTTATTGGGGTACCTGAGGAACGTTTCTGTAGAACTGGACAGGATATATATACATATATATACTGTATATATACATATATATGTATATATAATAGTTTAGGATTCACCCCAGGCTATAAAACATATACCTATTCCAAAGGGCCAAAGATGGGACAACCAGGAGAAGTGCATAAAGTCTTTGTGCGGCCTCTCATTTACCCTTCTTGCCATTCTGCTTACTGGTTTAGATGGGTGAGATCTGGTATTGGTGTGGAACGTTGATGTATCTCTATTTGCCTGAAAAGTGGAGTGATTGTTGCCAATTGACACTGCCCTGTGTCACCATCCCGATTCATCAAAGGGTCCGCCCTACTACGCCAGCTGAGCCACAAGCCAAGGTCAAGCGGGGTTAGAGCAGAGTTTAACAACATAGAGACGTACCATTGGCGTATTTCCCTAGGAGAGAAGTGGGAAATAGGGTTGTTCCCATGGTATGGGGTCACTTTCTTAGCTGATAATCTGACCTACACCCTGCACGGCTTTGCTGACCAGACTATCGAAGGATTTTGAATCCTGTCTGCGGCTGACCGATCTCATAGAATGACGTTACTGAAGCAGAAAATGGCCCTTGACTATATCTATATATCTTATTCCCATGAAAGTGGATTGTGTATGTCTTTGAAACTCACAGAAGACAGGGATTATACTCTCATCCCTAAAAGATCTGATAACATAACCAATGTGACAGATGCCTTGACTGAGATACGACAGGCACTCGGACCAGGAGAGGGGGCAGTGAAGGCCTGTGACTGGATGTTAGATTGTCTTGGACCGTGGGGAGTTATGCTCTTGCAGATATTGATACCAGTAGTGGTGGTTTTGGGGGTATTGTTCTGCTGTTGTAGAAGTGGTTAGGAGCTATAGTACCCAGCCCATCAGCCATGATGGCTCATTTGAGGAGAAGGAGAAACTGTTGACAGACAAACCACTGGGTGTGAGTGATAACTGACATAGGCGTTCCACAACACATTTAAGAGTGCCCTGACATCGTGCTACCTTTCTATATGTTTTATCCCCTTAGACGTAACCATTACATGACACATATAGATAGGGATAGGGTGGATATTTTCATCCACACCTCCAACCCTACGTGGGGCCTGATGACCCAAATCATGCTATAAAGCTATATCTTTCTAGCTGATATATAATATTGTTGTATAATGTATATGCATAGTATATGCATGATTTGATATGAAGGAACAGGTCCTCCCCTTTAACAGATGGGTCAGAACGTATCTTGAGGTAGCCTGTGTTGCGAGGGCTGGTAAGGGGTATAGTGTGACTGGGATAGTCTCAAAGGGGGAAAATGTGGAAGGCAAATCATTTTGTATAACTATACTTGCAGTTCTGAATAATTTTTGCATAACTATACTTTTAGTTATTCATTATTTTTGTATAACTATACTTGCAGTTATTCATATTTTTTGTATAACTATACTTGCAGTGATTAATCATTTTTGTACAACTATAATTGAAGTTCTTAATCATTTTGTATAACTATAATTGCAGTTATTAATCATTTTTGTACAACTATAATTGAAGTTCTTAATCATTTTGTATAAGTATAATTGCATGTATTATTCATTTTGTATAACTATAATTGCATATATTAAAGAACACAATGCCGAGTAATATGTATGTACAACCAAGGTTAGTCTGGCAGATATTCATGCTTGGTTGGGTGCTGCGGCGAGAGAAAAAGAGGACCGCTGGGTACCCCCAGTTAAGTCATGGGATCGGAATGTTGAGAAACTGGAAAAAAGCGAGCTCCATTTGTCCTTCTCTGTAATTTGCATTGTTTGATCTCCTCACAGATTGTCAATAACTTGACATACCCTGTCACTCACTGAGCTCATCCAGATTCTGCACCTCTAAGGACCATGTCAAAATCATTCAAACAGCACAGGGCGTGCTTGTCCTCTGGGCCAGTCACTTTTCTTCTCATATTCAAGTTTTTTTTTAGAGTAGCCTGCTGATTTAACTTTGTTGAACTTAGGCAAGTAAGAAATTAAAAACATTAGTCATCACACTGTCCATGGTGAATGTCATGTGGACCACTGAAGTTTATTGGTATTGTATCCAGCAAATGTAAGACCTGGGTGATTATTTGGCATTCAGGTGTACTAGAGGGTTCTATACATAGCAAGGTCATTGTTTTGAAAAGATTGAACCCTTGGTTGCACTGTTTGAAACCTTTCTGATCGCTACACATTGCGGCAAGTGCCAGGAATGCAGCACAAAAGAACTGTGTAATTTATGTATCTATGCTGTTTTGTCTCTCACAGTGAGCGTGGTAGAAAGCTACAGAACGTAACCTAATTGGATACAGAGTGGCTCTGTGCCCTTCAAAAACAAAATACACACCCCTTTCAATTTAATCTAGCTACTGCACAGCTATTTTGCTATTTTGATTCTACTGTGTACAAAACAGATAGAGAAAGCAGGTGACACACACACACACACACACACACACACACACAGATACACACACATACACGCTCTCAACACACTAAGAAAACAACCCTGAATATGGACTCCATAATTTTTTATTGACATTAGAGGTCTGTCTCGACGAAAGGGAGTAGTTGGGGATAAGGTGGCAAAGTCCATACATTCTGGAAGTCTGCCACAAACACTGAATGAAAGGTCTTCTAAACACATTGATTCCAATTTCCTTGCAGAAATCATGAACACAAATTGATTTGCACAATCAGAAAGTAAACTTAATGTTCTGGTACTTTGGAGGACAAAGCGTATGTTGAACTTCCTTCCATCTCCCACGTATATATTCATGGGATTCCAGTCTCATTATGGTTGCTTAAACTCGGGTGAAAGATCTAAACTTCCTGTTGCTATGCATTTAAAGAGTGAAAAACAAACACATTAATTGTAATAGTCTGTCTTGCATATCTGGTGTAGATTACCCATTTTGGCAGCCTGTAAGAGCAAACTCTCTCATATTAGGGGTATGTTAATTCTGTTCATCCAGAAGACAGGCAGCCACATAAAGCTAAGTTACCATTGCCAAGTAAAAGGCTTTACCATTATTGAAGCTTGTCTCCAAAGGCTGATGTAGAGTGTCTTTATCTGAATGACCTTGGCTCTCCTACAATGGTGCTCTCTCACTCTCTACAATACTCCCTCGCTATCTCAGTCAGTTTATGCATAGCCAGGAGAGATAACATGTGTATCATCAGGAAACTGCTAATAATGTTCCTGCCTACAGTATGGATGTAGTATACCTGCATTTAAGTTTGTATATGTACAAATATAAGTACAAACAGCAACAACAACTATAACAAAAAGTGTTTAAAACATGTACATCTGTTAAATCCAAAACTGTGCTGCTCTACAAACCTCCCATGCATCGACCGATGTATGATTGAACACTTAAAGTCCTTTTCATGATTTTCAATGGGAAGAGAAAAGCAATACTGATTTATGTAAGGAGTAATTTCTATTGACATCGTATAGCCTAATTGAATAATGGTTAGATGGGAGAAAGCTAAAAGATGAGATATTGCTATAATTAGGCCACATTCAGGTACTGTATCAGGTGTCTTGTAATCATCTAAAACCGTGATGGCAGTAGACCTTCGCTCCCTCCCCTTCTTAAAGAATATGCAATAATACTGGTTATCAATCATTTAACTAATTAATAAAAGATGCAATGAAACAATCAAGGATTACATCGATGAATATGCTTGATGTGTCATGATATGACTGTATGAACTAAGTGTGGGTTAACTACTCCATAAGTATGTTTGTTTTTACCTTAAAACTAATTGCATTTCCGTCTCCGAGGCTGAGCATGAGTGTGGTGCCAAAATCCACAAGTAAATGAGTGGAAATGAACATGAGTGAGAGCCAACTCAACAGATGTGTTTAAATAAGCAGCGGAATTTACAGCAGGTACATGAATGTCATGAGCAATCTATACTAAATAGGTAGAAAAGGTTTCTGTATTCCAGGAAACATTCTGCACAGCCTAATCGAGATACAGCAGCAGTTAATCACATCACATCACATCACACAAAGTTCTGTGGGTCTGCTGGAGTCCCTTATCGTTTTACAATGGAGGCTGGAGGGCTCAGTAGGGCAGGACTGTAGTGAACACATCAGCAGTTTTTAAGCTTGTTTTAATGTGGTCTGCATATACAGTATTAGAGTCCAATAAATGCTATCAGTATGGCGTAGTGGCCCATCATTTTAAGTTAATTTGAATCCCCGATCAATAAGCCTGTCTACAGATTGATATGGACGTGGCCATACAGTGACTAGCCATATTTTAGATCAGTTTAATGGTGATGTGATACAGTGTTAAACTGTAATGCTGTTTGTTTTCTCTGCATTCAAACAAGCCATGACAGCCTCGTCAGTGGGCTGTCCCACAAGGCTTTTCTGCTGCATACATCATAATATAGAGAATTCATGATAAACTGACTTGGTCATGACTGCTTATTTCTATTTAGTCATGCTTAGGGCAGCATGAAGTTGTGCTTATGATTAATATGAGTTATGAGTTATGAGTTCTGTGGGTCTAAGTGTTGCCCCGTAAGAGCATCAATTGGTAAAAGATTGATGATCTTCTTCTTAAGCTTGAAGGTCTGGTTTTAAAGAATTCTGTATGAAGATGAGAACGGGAAGATTGCCAACACATGGAGTGGTGTTAAACCCTCTGTACCCAATAGTGCCTATTAAATAGACTATTGATTCAACTCTCATAACATCAGGTCTTTAACTTGGAGTCTGATGAAGCGTGTCACCTCCCCCTGGAATACTAGCACTCTGCAGCACCACCTCAGGCTCATCCCTGTACAACTCTTGTGCACACTGGCAGATTTTCTGTCAACTACTTAGTTGCTGATAAAGAGAATAGGAAAATAACTTTCAGAGAGGAAGTCGAGGAGCATCTCAACTGGGAATCTATCAGAGAGAAAAACCTTAGGGCAATCTCTTACATAATCTCTTTTCAAATGGTGTCATGGCACCTTCTTTTGCATATTCTGCCAGATGTTGTTGGTTGGGATGTTTTGATCCTGACTGGTGCAGATCTCCACATTACTGTAAAAAGTCTCACTCAAGATGACCTGAAGTTACATTTACTTTTTAGTTTTGGTTTATTTGGTTTAATCTTTGTAAAATGAGATGCACTCTTTTTGCAGTAGAGAGATGCTACTGTACAAATTATTATTTTGCAAGAATGTATCAAATACATGGCTCAGTCCCAGAGAATTTACATACTGTAGCTGACATTTCACATTTGGCGCCTCAGACAAAAATCTTTGCATGTCAGCTTAGTTGCTAGTTTTCTTTCTTACCAAGTTACACAGGTATGTGAAACTACAGTATATACAAAGGTAGTTTGAATTGTCTGTCATAAAATAAAAGGTGTATTGATAGAACACACTTAGTATTCTGCTTTGGCAGGTCAACAAGACATTGTGTTGGTTCTTTACTGTGGTGAATAAACTGGTGATAACAATGAGATACACAAAGCACAGTACATTCCCCCTGTTAGAGAGATAATGATAAAAGGAATTATCACTTCTCATTATCCATCTTTATGGGATGCTAATTTTGCTGCTTAATAATATCATAAATCTAGGGAGGATTTGTTCAATGCAAACAAATCATCATCAGTATGAAATTCATTAGTGTCTCCTACACTGCATTTGTATTATTATTGCCCCATAGATATGCAAAAGTACATTAGGATGACTTTTTATGACCAAGAAATCAAATTGAGAGCATCAAGTAATTCAGGCTCTCCGGGGTTTAATAGTTTCATTATGACAGAGGAATCAATAAAGATTTACCACAATGCTTAAGCTTAAAATACAAAAGTCAAGCGAATCATCAAAACCCATTGGTCATCAGTCATCACACACATACTTGTTGTATTTGTGACAGGGTCTGGTTAAAAAATCCATCCAATCCATCCGTAATTTTTCCATATTTTTTTTTCTCCAGATTATGAAAGTGCAGATTGTAAATTGAAGAAGATATGTTTATTTGAAGGTTGTCAAACCAAATAGCTGAGTAAAAAAAAACACGCAAAACAGCTCCTAGTAGGCTAGCGTTAAAAAGGAACTTTGCTAAGAACATCTAACTGCATGTTTAGCACACCACAACATGCTGATAGAACATCAACATGCTAAAATACATAACTACACATAATTAGATGATCACACAGTCCTTGCTTTTGAACACGTCCTAAAACATTGTTTACAAGCCATGTAGCTATCACTTATCCAGTATCCTACAGCAGACTATACAGTGAATCCAACAAATAATAAGTATTTAGTCATCCTAAAACTGGTGTTTGTTATATTGAGTGGGCTCTTCAACACTTTCGTAATATGCAAATTTGCGTGACTTGAGGTTAAATTTGTATTTAAATTGGTATTTAAGACTTTTAAACCACAAAAAGACTATTAAACCACATTTTATTGCATCTGGAACTTGAGTGTGCAGCTTCTACTTCTTTTAATTGGATTTTGTTCCGTTGCCAGCACTTCGCTCAAATGTTCTGCGGTGTACGCTCTCTTCTTTTCTATTGAACATGTCCATAGAATACCAGCTGACTCAACACTGTCATAATGTAGAAAATCAAAATAGACTCAAATGTTTTCCTTTTCCTTGTATGACAATATCATTTTATTGGACGATACTCAAAATGTTAACATGCGTCATCTGGTCATCATAAATTATGAGCAACTGTAATGTTATGAGGTTTGGCAGATTATAGGTGTACTGTAGGCTATGTCTTAGCAATCGATGCACATGTTAT
Source organism: Nansenia antarctica (assembly GCF_963989245.1). NCBI lineage: Eukaryota > Metazoa > Chordata > Actinopteri > Argentiniformes > Microstomatidae > Nansenia > Nansenia antarctica. Next base: position 55,912,210 of record NC_137689.1, read on the forward strand.
ATTCTGATCACACGAATGCTGTCAGAGAAGCGGCATCTATAGTCTCCTGAATTGAGGGTCCTCCAGTCAATTACATCTGCAATCAATATTCCCAATAGAATCGGCTATGCTGTTGCAATGCAGGTTCCATTGATTTGATTTTGGGGGGTTTCTTTCTGCTCTGTTAGTTTAACAGATTGCATTTTTCATGCAGGGGAAATTGTGTTCTAGTTTGTGTTACGGCTGGGCCGTCACACACGCCCTCCCCCGCCCCCACAACCCGAGCACAGCGTGCTCTCCGCCGCAGGTGAAGCTCGTTCCCGGTGATTGGAGGGTTATCCAGCCACAGTCAAACCCACACACCTGTCTCCACTCCCCAATCAACCCTCTGGCTACATCTACCCTGGACTCCCTTCAATCATCGTCAGTTCTTCCCTAAGAATGACCTGGCAAGTATCCGCTGTGATTAGTTATGAACTTTGCTCTTGTGCCTATTCTTATGATTCGTTGATATCTTGTGTACTGGCCTACCGTGGAGACTTACCCTGCTTTCCTGTTCCTCCACAGCCTAGGCCAACCACTACCGCCATCCCGCCAGGTTGAAACCCCCAGCCCGCCAGGCTGAAACCTCCGGACTCATCATCTGTGTTTCCACCCACCTGCACTGTAAATAAATACCCTACGGGGCTAACACTATCTTCTGCCTCCGGTGTCGTGTCCTTGAGCTCCCTCGCCCCCGTGTCATAACAGAAGAACTGACCATGCAATTGGGCTCAGACGACACGAAGGACCGGACACCATCTCCCACCCCTGGATCCGGCCCGACGGCTATCCAGATCCTCACGGAACACACTCACCTCCTCCAGGCGGCCGCTACAGCGTGCCAGGCCCTGAACACTCGCCTGACAACCCAGGAGGCTAACCAGGAGCACCGCGCCACCCAGATGCAGCACCTCATCTCTACGACCCAAGCGCTTACAGCACAGGTGGCCGCGCTCGCAGCCTTTGCCCCCCCCCCTGCTCTCCCTGACCCTGCCCAGCTACCGGCACCACCTACTGGACAGCCACGGGAGCCCCACCTAGCCAGCCCCCGCCCCTTCGACGGAGCCTTCGCCCAGTTCCGAGGCTTCATCCTCCAGTGCGAGTTGGTGTTCTCCCATCAGCCCAGCCAGTTCTGGTCGCCGGCAGCCCGGGTGGCGTTCATCACCAACCTCACCACCGGCGACGCCCTGAATTGGGTCCAGGCCACCCTCTGCGCCCGCCCTGACCTGTTCGGTGACTACGCTACCTTCCTCACGGAGTTCAAGAGGGTTTTCGACCACCCCACTGCAGGACAGGAGGTCGGGGCGCGACTGATGTCACTCCACCAGGGGAACCGGACCGCGGCGGCCTACTCTACCGAGTTTCGCACCCTGGCAGCCGGAAGCGGATGGAATGACAGGGCACTGCGATCTGCTTTCCGCCAGGGGCTGAGTGAGGCCATCAAGGACGAGCTCGTCCGGGACAGACCCGCCGCCCTGGACGAACTAGTGGCCCTAGCCATCGACGTTGACGAGCGCTCCCGGGAGCGTCGGAGAGAGAGAGGGCGCTACCAGACCAGCTCGCCACGCCCCCAGGACCCTATCGTCACAGCCAACCCCTCCTCCGCACGGGAGTCGACCTACACCCCATGCACTGGCGAGGAGCCGATGCAGCTTGGTCGAGCCCGCCTCACCACGGCGGAGAAGGAGAGGAGAAGGGCCCAGGGCCTGTGCCTCTACTGTGGAGAGAAGGGACACCTCCGTGACACCTGCCCGTCCCTATCAAAAGGGCAGGCTCACCCGAAGGGGGAATCCGGGTGAGCCGTCTCTCTCAATCCCCACCTACCACCAGCCCAGCCAGGTTCTCTGTCACCCTCTCCTGGCAGGGGCAGAACCTCACGGTCGAGGCCATTATTGACTCGGGAGCAGACGAGAACTTTATGGACGCCCAGCTGGCCCGCTCAGCTGCCGTTCCCCTCGTTGCCCTCGAGACCCCCCTCTCCGTCTCAGCCCTAGACGGACACAGCCTGGGGCCTCTCACCCACCGCTCTACACCCCTCTCCTTGACCGTCTCGGGGAACCATGTGGAGGAGATCCGGCTACCATCCCCAGACCAATGGGCAGGCGGAGAGAGCCAACCAGAGCCTGGAGTCGGCACTCCGCTGCATGTCCTCCCTCCATCCATCCTCCTGGAGCAAGGACCTACCCTGGGTGGAGTACTCCCTGAACGCCATGGTGAATGAAGCCACCGGCCGGTCCCCCTTCGAGTGCTCCTTGGGGTACCAGCCACCCCTGCTCTCTACCCAGGAGGGCGAAGCGTCGGTACCATCAGTCCAGGCACACCTCCTTCGCTGTCGTCGGGTCTGGACCTCCGTACGCTCGGCCTTGCTTCGGGCCACCGCCCGAACTACCCGAAGCGCCAACCGTCGTCGCACTCCAGCTCCGGTGTACCAGGTGGGCCAGAGGGTCTGGCTCTCCACGGCGGATCTCCCCCTCAATGTCCCCTCCCGGAAGTTGGCGTCGAGGTACATCGGCCCCTACGTCATCGACCGGGTCATCAACCCCGCTGCCATCCGGCTGGTCCTCCCTCACTCCCTCCGTCGGATCCACCCGGTGTTCCACGTCTCCCGGGTTAAGCCCCATGTCGCCAGCGACCTGATGCCACCAGCCCCTGCACCGCCCCCTCCTCAGTTGGTGGATGGCCACCCCCAGTGGGCGGTAAGGAGGCTCCTCAGGGCTCGTCGCTGTGGCCGGGGTTTCCAGTACCTGGTGGACTGGGAAGGATATGGCCCAGAGGAACGGAGCTGGATTCCCCGGTCCCAGATCATGTCCCCAGTCCTCCTCAGGGACTTCTATCGGGCCCACCCGGAGGCTCCGGGCCGGTCGCCAGGAGGCTCCCCCTCGGGGGGGGGTCCTGTTACGGCTGGGCCGTCACACACGCCCTCCCCCGCCCCCACAACCCGAGCACAGCGTGCTCTCCGCCGCAGGTGAAGCTCGTTCCCGGTGATTGGAGGGTTATCCAGCCACAGTCAAACCCACACACCTGTCTCCACTCCCCAATCAACCCTCTGGCTACATCTACCCTGGACTCCCTTCAATCATCGTCAGTTCTTCCCTAAGAATGACCTGGCAAGTATCCGCTGTGATTAGTTATGAACTTTGCTCTTGTGCCTATTCTTATGATTCGTTGATATCTTGTGTACTGGCCTACCGTGGAGACTTACCCTGCTTTCCTGTTCCTCCACAGCCTAGGCCAACCACTACCGCCATCCCGCCAGGTTGAAACCCCCAGCCCGCCAGGCTGAAACCTCCGGACTCATCATCTGTGTTTCCACCCACCTGCACTGTAAATAAATACCCTACGGGGCTAACACTATCTTCTGCCTCCGGTGTCGTGTCCTTGAGCTCCCTCGCCCCCGTGTCATAACAGTTTGTTTGTTTTACAGATTACTTTTTGTATTTCTGATCTAAAATAAATCGCATCAAATAGCTATTTTACAGACATTTCATCAACTTCGATAGGCTATTTACCAGAACAACAGCAGTGGAACATATTGAATGAAGTCCACATTGATTTATTTTTCTAATAGAATAGACCATTCTGAGCATTTGTTTAGCAGCAACTGACGCACATCTTTGCCATAGAGAGTGTGTGCTAAATAGTAAAGTGACAACATTACAACCAACAGACTTACCGGGATGTAATTACTTGTATCATGGATAGTGATTGTCTTGTCATCTTTCCACAGAATTATTACAGGCAGATTGTCTGTCCTGGTTACGGTTTTGGAATCCCTTGTGAGTGAACCACTGAAAGAGTTCTTATCTGCTAACAATATCTTATCAGATTTTCAATCAGGTTTTAGGAAAAAAACAGCACAACTACAGTGGTCCTAAAAGTAGTAAATGATGTAATCTTTAGATAACAAACAACATTGTGCAGCCCTTTTCATTTCCATTATCTCAGGCTTTTGATACTGTGGATCATGCAGTATTGAAGCAAAGACTTATCAGTGTGTCAGGACTGTCAGAACAAACTGTTTGCTGGATCAGGCAGAGCTCAGAGTGTGCAGAAGCTATCAGTTCTAGCTCCATTAGTCTATCCAAGGGCGTGCCCCAGGGATCAGTACTGGGACCACTCCTATTCATTATATACTGTGTATATCAACAGTCTTAATCATAATGTTTTCAATGCAAATTTCCACTTTTATGCTGATGATACAGTGATATACTGCTCTGTGTCTACACCAAGCTACAACTTGCTTTTATTACAGTACAACGTACCTTGTGTGATTTAAAACGTTTTGTTTTGTTTCCAAATACAAAATCAAAGCTATCTATCACCACTTTCCAGGGCTCTGAAAAACAAGGGCTCTTTAGTCTTTCTTTTCCTTCATGGCCAAAAGGAGACGTGTTGCTGCCACCTTTATGTCTGTGCAGGACTATGGCAATGTTATATGCATGCATCTTCGCAATGCCAACCCAGGCTGGATACTATCTACAGCCTATCATAGAGCACTGTTTATTACACATTTTAAAGCCCTTACTCACCATTGCTCTTTGTATGGTCAGGTTGGATGGTATGCCTTGTCCACTCATAGACTTGACCAATGGCATATTCTTTATTTATAAGGTTATTCTTGGTCTGCTTCCATCTTACCTATGGATCTACATCTGTCAGAAAAGTATGAGAAGATATTATCTTCGCTCCCAGAACATATTCATACTACCTGTCCATAAAGTCTGCATTGATTTGGGAAAAAGGGTGTTTAAGTATGCTGCTCCCTTTGCTTGGAATCAGTTGCAAAATTACCTGAATCTTCGGGAGCTGGTATCACTGTATAAATTCTTTGTATAAAAAGTAATTCTTAATGACTTGGAGGCAGGCACACCTGTCTGTAGATGTTTTGGCTGATTCATATTGCCATTGTTTGATCCCTGATGTTGAGGACTTGTGACGAATATTTATTAATATTTGTAATATTTTTGATTCTGTAATTTATTCTTTATTTTCATTGTAAATTGTCATGTTTTTTCATGTCTGCAACCCTTAATTGTGCTGCTGCCTGTCTTGGCCAAGACACTCTTGTAAAAGAGATTTCTAATCTCAGTGAGACTTTTCCTGGTTAAATAAAGGTTATAGTATATGTATGGCGTTAGAGAGGCGCCTCGATGGCACCATTTCTTGCCAGTGTAAAGAAGAAGAAGAAGTTTATTATATGATAAAAGGTGGAGGATGTTTTTTGTAGCTTTTAACAACAACTAGTATTGATTAAGCTGATAACATTTGGAGGCTCGACATATGAAAAAGCTGTGACAGAAATGGTAGAGAGAGAATAATAGAGAGTATAAAGAACAACACAATATATGATGTATTAGTTATATCTTGCCTTCCCAAGAAGAGCTACGTCTGTATAACTAAGTATGCTGTCTGTATGCTAAGTACTGAAATTGATGACCCTGGGCAAAAGACATAAACAACATGATTTCCAGCTGTCAAATCCTATCTGGACTCAAATAATTTGCATTCATTTGTCCTGTCAAGGCACACAGTTGATATCCCTTAATGTAGGTTTTGCCCCCAGTTTAGAATGTTTTTAAAAAAATGAGTTCACTCTGAAACAGCCCTAAGATAACCAAACAAAGTTGTTGCTTTTTTTCCTGGATCCTTTGTTTGGAAATGACACCTCTATCAAGTTTATCAATTACCTCTACCACACACACCCTACCCTTACTGCAAGCTTCTTATTGGCTATACATATTGCCTGGAGTCCGATTCTGTAGTCAAAGTCTGTAATAGTTTCAGAGATACCTTAACACTAGAACAGCCGTGCCTTTTTTACTGAACTAAAAGAGCCGCCTCGGGGGTCAAAGTAACCCCCTCTTTACAATGCTCAAGCTGCTATTTACACACAACGACCACTAGTTGGCCTCTTGTAAATTGCTTCCTACACAGAAAAACTGCAAAATAGCTTTAGCTTATCCTGATTTTTTTTCCTTTTGAAAATGTAAGGATACTGGGTGGTAGAACGCACATATCTAGGAAAAGTCATGAAAGAAGGGTCCTGAAATTTGATTTGAGTGCAAAGATATAACTTTTCTTTACTCATGTTCTAGTGTTAAATACCTCAAACCGTTCACTCACTTTTATTGAGTCCAGGATATGCAGTTGTTATCATCTGTTGTTTTGAAGAGGGAGCTAAATCAATGTGCCCTACTGTAAAAGCATAGGAATAGCCTGTCAGAACATGAGCTCGCTAGTTCATGCTGGTTTTACAAGGCTAGCAAAGGAATGAAGTGAAAAGAAAAGAAAATTGACAGATTCTCTCACCCCAGGGTCTCATACATTGGTCTGAAACCTTCAATGATTACCACAACAAAATGCATGCCCGCTCTTGAATGAATGCTGTCTGTATGTCAGAGGCTGCATATAGCTGCTTGACCTTCTAGTACTGCCCATGGAAGTTAAGAAGGGGACCTTTTCTGGTTTGCCCTAAAAGCACACACAAACCAAGTGCAGTGTCCACACAGAGAGGAAACAGGTTTTCAGCATATTTTATCCTTGTCGATCAGCTGTGATATTGAAAATCAATACATAATTAAAAATAATGCATTCAGAATGCAACACCAAACATGCTATCTTGCCTTTGTAAACAAAACACGTACTGCGCAGTGAAGGGACAAACATAATCTACTGTAACTATAGGACTGTGGAATGGTCATTTCAGCATAGAGGTGTACCTGTTGGTCAGTCTATGTACCACCCACATTTCTTTCAGATTAGATTAGATTGTACTTTATTGTGTGCTTTTGCAAAAATTGGTTTGTGTGCTTCAATTAGGTAAAGATAAGTACTGTCTATAGTAAAACATTATATATTTTATGACTTTATACATGCGTGTACTGTACCATGGTTCCACATTAGCTCTCTGCGCTTGCAATATAGTTTATAATTCAATCTTTTCACAATTACATTACACAATTACACTTTTTCTAGCCTCAGCTGAGGGATCTTCAAACATTTTCAATATGATTATGGAATAATAGTATTGGAATGACTGTGCCTTCATTGTAAATGGTTAAAACTGAGTCTATTATTCTGGGTTCCAGAGGATGACTCAGGACCTGAGCCGTCATACACAGTATCCATTGTGTTGTGGAGGATCTTGGAGGAGAAAGGCTTCATTCGGTTTCATGAAGCCTGCTGTCAGAGCCCAGTGCCCAGAGAGAGGATCAGCTGCAGCAGAGAGAGAGACAATCCACGCTGTATCCAGAGGGGAATAGACCTGCCAGCCTATAGACAGCACTAAAACAACCACTGGAGATCTCTCTCAGCACAGGATTTTCTTTTAACTGAAAGGAGGAATCCACAGAAATATAAAACAAACATAAATAAAGACTAACACAGTCAGATTATATTATGCATTCTTCCTGACTACTACTCTTGCTCATACTAGATGATTCAGATCCAAGTAAACTTGAATGGTTAAACATGTATTAACATTAACGATTTGACCATTGAGTTTCTGCTTAAATGTATTTGATTTTATCAAAGAGATCTCTTGCATTTGCCCTGTCACTCTCAGATGATAGGAAACAATGGGTAAAAAAATATGCACCATAACCAACTACTACAAAATGCAGCTCTAAAGAGAGGGGGGCATTAGGAAATTCTGTGTGGTTTAAGACCCTTACATGCGGCAGAGGAGCGGCATGAATGTGGAAACTGTCCTTGGTGCTGAAACGTTTAAAACGCCATGCGGCTTTTCCCCTTACAACGTAGCTTCCCTTTTGAGTTTAACTGTTGATCACTTGTTGCTTGTAGGCTACTCCCGGTCAGCGCCAGAACTTTTGCATATGCTAGGATATATTCACAACAAAGATTAATTCTGTTAATCTAGTCTATTAATCCGATATTCCGTAACAATTAAGCTAAGGGTTGACAAATAGCTGGCAAGACACGGTGTCTAGTTATTCATCATACCACGCAGAAACATGTCTAGAATTCAAACATGAGTCAATTTGGGTTAGTTAACATGTATTTATAATGTTCAAGCTTTACGGGAGGTGGGGGGGGGGCACTACTGGAGGGGAGTGGAAGGGCGAAAGGCTTTGGGAGCGTGGGCTGCGAGAACCAAACTGAGACGACGGTGTGCAGAGCAGACGGCTCACGGATCAACCTATAAACGGAGTGTTTCTGGCTGAAGAGACGGGGGGTAGCCTTGGAACCCCCTTGAACATTAAATTACACTCCAACTATGGTTTTTAGTTCGGCTATTATCTATTGATGATCGTTTTCTTGGCTTTTTTTTGCCGCCAAAAGAACACGTTACTGGAGAGAATCTGAACAATGTGTGCTACCCGGTTGCAGTTGTAGGCTACTGGTTACAGTTTATCGACTGGTGTCAATAAGTGAATATGCATCAACGGGACATTTTGTTTGAGACGGAGGGAAGTCACTGATCTACAGGATTTGTATAACAAAGCCACTACCTGTAGGATTTAAAACAAAATCCACTGGATGTTCATCAAATGCGAAACAAATGGCTTGCGTTTTAATGGTACCAACTGTAGCTTCCATTTGAGTTGAAAAATAGTGTTTTTGTCTTTTAATCTTAATTCATATTTTCTATTTGTATCTGCAGGTTGTTGTCGCGCGTACTGAACCACCGTGATGTCTCGTGTAGTCACATATCTTAGCGTTTGAAGTCAATGAGTAGGCCTATGTGATGGTTGAGCTATTCATATATAGGCAATGAGATTATAGTATCCTATTTCACGAGTACTAAAAAGTTTCAGCAATATATTTGCCATCGATAATTGTAATGGAAAACTGATGATATGAATATATGCATGATTACATGCTCTGAAACCAAAGGCACTGAAATCCTCCTCTGCGCCCTCAGATGATTCTGCAGTTGTTTTCCTTTCTTTCGTTTGAACCAAAAATACCCACTAACGGTCCAGTGAGAATATTGTTAGTTTTTTTTTTTTTTTTTTTTTACAAAAGTGAACTATAGCAAAGTTTCGATCTAAACACTACGGCGAGCTATATGAAGATCGCCATAGAGGTGTTAGTTTTCCCTCGCAGAAATGCCAGTGCGGGCTGTGCGAACGACGTTCATGTACCGGGGAATTTGCACTATTCCAGATATCCTAGCCTATCGGCCCCCTGTCATTCTACCGGAGGATGAGGTGGAAGGTGAGTTATGATTGTTATATGTCTTGTTTGTTATGTCTAACCTAAATCCATTGTAGGCTACATGTGCTTTGAAGAAACTCTTGACCGTCACTCTCTCAACGGGTTCAGCACCTCGGAGAGCGTCTTATAGGCCTAGTTACAGACGAGAAAACGGCATAATTCTTCATTTCAAATGGATTTATTTGTAGAAGCTACTGTAAAATTACAGCTGTTACCCATTATAATTGTAATTTTAAAAGCACACTTGACCTCACTTTTTCATTTGTTATAATTGTCTCATATTTGAGATACATTACAAGTTCCTTCCCCTTTTGATGGGACACAGCATATGCTGCAGTGGGCAATGACATATTTTCATTGAAATTTAAATTAATTGGATCTTTACTCGGGATTTCTCAGCATAATACCCCAAACACCCACATCTGATCTCAGCTATGTTGACGGAATTCAATTAATAGCTCTCTCAATGATTATCCTTTATCAGTTTGTGCTGCCAAACATGGAGACTGTCTGTAAAATATGCCCATGTTTGCAACAGATATGCTATCTTCACATAGATAATAATGTATTTCTTCAATGTATTTTGAGACCCCTGCATATTGCTTACTCCAAGACATTCCTATACAGGCCACCCAGCATCCACAGACTATACTGTATAGCTTATCTCACTTGTTGCAATATATAATGCCTGATCATTGATGACCTTGTGGCAAGAAGAAGACATTCCATTGGGTAGATATTAGGAGGTAGATGATATATTACCAAACCAAAACCTGAGTGTGTGACAGTAACTGAGTAGCAGGCAGATACCTGACTAAAATTCAGATTTCCTTGCGAAAATGTAAAAAAGCAAAGCTGAAGGAGAGACCAGGGGCAAATGTTTCAGGTGTCAATTGTAACACCCTGCTTTTCTCAAACAAGTCAGTGAGATGAAACTGTTGTAACTGATGTAACAGTTAGTTAAATGTCTCACCATATGCAGGTTTTATTGGGAACATTTGTTTTTGAGGGGTAAACATAACTTTCTTTTTTCCCCACTGTATTTTGACGTGTATATTTTTTACATGTGTCAGAATTGTTGCCAGTTAGCTAGCACATAAGGTGTTATGGTTGCTAGGATTGGGGTGAATGTAACACGGTGTTGGGCAAGTCCTGGGCACACAAGGACTGCACTGATGGGACTGACAGCTACATCTCATCAGCTATATTTCATCTGCTCAATATCTAAAATATAAATGTATAAATGTCCCACCACTGTGAATCACACTCAACAGTCTGTGGTTGGGCATTGGTGTTGTTCTTTCATTGTTTCTTTTTTAATTTATTGTTTTTTTAAGCTGTTACATTTGCCCCTGCCTACTGTTACAATTGCCCCTTGTCCCCCTTGTTGCTCGCAGACGTTTTGGATTCAAATCAATATTGTGATCCATCCTCTTTCCTCATACCTAAATAGTTATGAATGATTAATAGACAGATGTAAGTTTCTGATATTTAAAAAATGACTGGTCTAGGTAGAGTGATCTCTGAGTAATGAGTTAATTGCCAAAAATGTTACAATTGCCCCTGGTCTCCCCTACCCTCCTCATGACATGATTGTAATATTTTATCTTGTCCAAAATACATGGTGTGAAAAGATCTCAGAGTTTTGGTAGAGCAGCTGCATCTCAGCAGAGGTATCATTAAAGAAAGTCCCTGTCCATCACTGGGGAAAGCAAAACCTGTGCCAGGGCATACTGTAGCTTTCCACCTGCTGGGGAGGTCAGTTTCAGTTCCTGCAATGGCCAGAGACAAATTAACTGAATCCGCCTTCCTCTGCTTTATAGTAATTGAGAATCGTTTGATATTTTGTTTCAACATACTTCAGTCATAATCTGAATATAGCCACAGCTGTATTTTGTTTTGTTTTTGAGCTAAGTCAGAAGCCAGAAATAGAGATGGCAATCAGATCAGATATCTCAGAGTCTTTTATGCTGATAATCAAATCCTATTTTCCATATCTGTGAGTTTTGCGTTGCCAGGCCAGGATCTGGCCAAGCCCTCGAAAATGCCTCGGCCTCAAAATGCCTTCATTGCTTTGAGTAATTTGGCAGTGAAAAACCAATAGCCGCCATGGAAACATTAATCCAATTAAAACACCATCCATGACTGAGCTCAACTCATAGAATTAGATCAAAAACTGATTTGCCAGGATACCATGTGTTGTAGGTGGAGCCGAGGCAGTGCCAGGCGTGTGTCACAGCTTTACAGTACATCATTAACTTATAGAGGAAGCTGTTTTAACTCACTGAGGATCTTACAACCAGTCAATAAAATCTAACATCAAATGTCAAAAAGTTATTGCAGTTGATAATAAAACAAGAATAAAATTAAACATTAAACATAAAATTGCGTATGTTATGGAACAGAGTTTCATTCTTCTTCATAAACATCACCCTTTGAACATGTGACAACAACCCTAACATAACTAGACATGAATTGTTAATTCAATTTATTGTTAATTAAAGTGAATCTCTACTGCTACTGCTACTACTACTGCTGCAGTACAGCATGAGGCAGACAAACAGTGATGTGTGGAACTGTCTCTAATCACCAGATGTGTGTTGAGCTAGATAAGACTGGTAGTTTGACCACTGAACATCGACTTCCTTATAAAGCTAGGTCCCATGCCTCATCTAGCTTGTTCCTGTTCCTCAGTGCATCACCGATGGTGCCTGCAAACAATATTTATAGATCCCAGCATGGAGGAGAATCCCCCAGACACCAGACATTGTAGAGGAGCCCAGATCATTTCCCACTTTATATGCAAAGCTGTCTACATCCATGGTTACAAAGGATGTAAGGAGAGAACTTGCACAAAAAAGTCCTTGACTCTCACTGTGACTCTACAATGTTTTTATATAGTTTTTTTTATAGAACGCTTCTTGCCAGCAGAGAAATATGCTTACTTCCTGTAAGAAATGCTCCCCCATTGTTGAGTCATACACAATCACGCAGTGGAACACACACTAATTGGGCAATGATACTCTAGGTGGCATACATAATTGAAAGGATCATCAACATAATATTTCAGTAAGCAAGTTTTTAGAATGTAGAGTGCCATTAAACAAAGTGGCATGGAATTGTTTGTGAAACTGTAATCTATGTTGGATAGTGTCCTGATCACTTACTGTATGTAGGTAGATGAATTCCCTGAATTGAAACCTGTACATATTATGGTAATCAGTGTTATTCTCTGTGGACTCATGAGCAGTTGATATTAGTACTAGGGAGGGTTTTGTTACAGTGATGAATGGCATCTCTAGCCTGCAGCATCCCTGAATACTTTTAACTATGAGGGGGTTCCCTCACCTATTACACCACCCATATGTAGAGCCCACCTCTATCAAAGCAGTCAGATAATTGCACTGCAATTCCCATTGCGTATCAAAATAAGCACATTCTCTTTGTTTAGATGAACAGATAACCTGGGATTCATTATTTGCTCATGATACATCTTGAAAAGTACATAACAAATAACAAATAATGGCTGGATACTTTTGTAGATAGCTCCATAGCAATGATACACAGAAGGGCTCCTCTCTAAAAGCTGCAGACACATTAGGTGTAGAACTAGTGTCAGAGTGAGAGTTCATCTGTATTCCCACAAATACACAAATGTTTTAAGAAAATGGTTGTGCAGGTCTTTGAAATTGAATATCTGACGCCAACTGCTGCAAATATAATGACATGGCTTTGAATGGAGTTATTTCATTTTGGTCTTCATAGCACATGCCAAACAAACAAGTGCCGAATACAAGAGGAGTTTATTAAAGATGTGAAGATATACCGTACAGCCATTTGTCACCCTGGTTGAATGCCTCAGTTTTACGCCTTTTTATTTGTATTGTTTGGGAAAGATTTCTGGACAAAGACAGACAAGCCTAAAAAAGTGACATCCTCAGTGGGAGAATCAATAGTCCTGAGGCGCGGGAAGAGTAAGGGTCTGACTGCGAGCTGACCTTTTGTTCAGGGGGTATGGTGCAGACCCCTGTGGAGATCCCCTCAAAGGTTTCGGCTCAGCACTCCAAACAAGAGATGGATTCTGCAATATTCCTTACAGAGAGGCTGAGGAGAACTTTGTAACATCCAGATTGCAATCTTTAAGTGACTTTCCATTATGGAATTGATGTAAAATTCAATTGGATTGTACAATAATGGTACGTGATTTGACATACAGTATATTGCCAGTGCAGTCGCCGCCTAAGAATGTCAGCAAGGCAGTCTATTGATCAGGCGTCTGTGAACTTCAACAATCAAAGTCGACGTGCGATTTCAACTCTAGTCAAAGGAAGAAAATTGTCAGTCACTGGTGGCAAGCTGGGCTTTGAAATATTCAATACTGAAAGCATCAGACCGTGAATTTAACTCAAATGTCTACCACTGGAATATCACCCTGTAATTAATTTCTGTAGCGGTGGAAAATAAAAGTCTTCACTGACCTTGAGAAAATCTAGAGTCTGAACAGGACCAGAATCTGGTGGTCACAGCCATATCATTTTATAGTACTAGGTTTTAATGACCCTCAACCTCCTAATCAACAAATCTATGCTCAAATCAACCATTAAACTTAAATAGCTCATCAACACAACAATGTTGACCTCTCTTTACTGCGTACATACAGCATACTCAGCTCTCGTTTACACATTAATTGCATGAGGGTTCTTGGGTCAGAACCACTACATTCAGTATTGTTAATGAACATTTAAAAGTGTGGTTGAAAAAAATAGAAAAGAAAAAGAGCCTGGAGACGAAAGAGTGATCCATCGCTTCCCAAATAACATTCAGTCACTGGTGACTGTCTCTGCAGCCACAACACGCCGAAGGGCGTTACATTTCTCATCCTAATGGCTTCATATATCAACAGTAGTAAGAAAACATGAGATGGCACTGTGAGACAATTGTTCAATTACACCATTGGTCAGAGGGAAGTGGAACATTTGTTGACATTGTTGTGAGGCATTGAACCTGGCTGAATTATGTGGCCAGGTCAGGTCAATGTACTATAACCTCATCTCTGTCAGAGCTGATGAGATGGTTCAAGTTCCAAGTTTAATTAAGTTTAAAAGTGCATTTCTCCCAGGGTCACAACACACTTCACATTCAGATGAAAACACACACAAATAACAATGGAAAAAGATGTGACATAGGAAAACAAATATATGGTTTTCTGTTTATGGCAAAGACTCAAATCCAAATGGGGAAATGGGGTTAAAGAATTGAGAGGGAGGACAATCTCTCTCTGTCTGAAATAATGAATGAAAGACAAAGGTGATGCTGTAGATAACCTTGACAGTAGATCAAGAAGAAGAAGAAGAAGAAGAAGAAGAAGAAGATTCAACCTTTGTCATTGCACAACAAAATGTATTTATGCTCTAGGCAAGGGGTCAGAGTCATTGAAGGCGACCCTGGAGCAATTAGGGGTTCAGTGCCTCACTCAAGAACACTTCGACACATGGCCAGCCGGGATTCGAAACGCTGCGAGCTGCCGACCTTGCGATCATTAGACGCCGGCTCTATCGGCTGAGCCACAGCCTCCCCAACAGCCGCTTCATCAAACAGTGTAAACAAACAGTAACACACGCAGAAGTGATGAAGAATAAACAAACACACATTGGCATGGCTGTCTGCATTCTAGAGAACACAAAAAAAACATTGATTCTATTGGCAGCAGTCTGGCAGCACAGCTCAAAAAGACCAGCTATTGATCCACACATCAGATCCTGATAACTGTGTATCTCTATTTTTATTTTTTTAGCTTTATGGCATCTAATTATGACATTGAGAGACAATACATGGACCAGAAATGCACTCAATAAGACAATATTCTGTTTGTCTATACTTATTATAGACTTAATAGAGTGCATATGAAATAACTAGTATAACAAGTATTACTTAGTCATACATACAGTATTGTGGGAAACATCTAGCTTTGCTCTGCTTTCACAGGGAAACAAAAAATGTTCCTACTTTTTTATTTCCTTTAATTGTAATGTGTGATTGTCTGAGTTGTTTTAGCTGTCTCCAAGAGCTGTCGGGTCTGCTTGACCCTGTCTGCAGAGTAGTGGGGTCTGCTTGACCCTGTCTGCAGAGTAGTGGGGTCTGCTTGACCCTGTCTACAGAGTAGTGGGTGTTCTGCCAATGGCTGTCTCTCTTCAGCACTCTAAAGAGCTTCGGAAATGGCCACATCCACACAAGTTCACAAAGGCAAACATACTCTAAATGCAATGTTTGCACGACTATCAATATTCTACTGTCAAACTGATTGTATTTCAGACCTTTCATTCAGAATTACTCCTAAACCGGTGTTTACATAAGGGCATCTGAAGTATCATTTGGAATGACAGTAAATGCAGTGAATACCAATTTCTAGCAGTATCAGGAGTTCCAACAAGACAGTTTACAGTAAATGGTCTGATACGACAAGCTGTAGTCTGAGAATTCAATTATTGATACATTTGCTTTTGGCATGCAGCTATGTGAGTGCACATTATCCTATGGTCATATCAAGCAATGTTTCACCTCAGTACTAATATTAATGGCTTGTAGCTACACACTCATTGATTTAGAGGACTTGCTCCATTTTGTTATTCTGTAAGTAATTTAGCCCTCCTGGACTATGCATCCATCAGGGAAATTAAAAAAGCAATTCCTCAAAACACATGTACCACTATGCTGGTTGTCGTATGAAAACCTCTAGAGTCTTGTTAATACTTTAACATTAATGACTGACTGTAATGTTTAAAGCCTCTTTAGGATATGGAGGTCTGTTAATGTGGATTCAAGTGGTAGTACCGGCTGTGTGAAAATGTTTGCATTGATTGGGCACTGGTTTATAGTTTACAAGATCGTAAGCCATTAAGTTTGATTTTAGGTTAGAGGAGAACATTATACTCAATCCCCTCCAGCTCAATGTTATTGGTTTGACAGATGGATTCAAGCTTTGTCTTGTTACCAAGTTGTAATATGAAAGCCTCCTGTTAAGTTGTTTTATGGTTATGGTACTTTATAGCTGTTCTATAATCTTCTTATTGTAATGAATTTAATGGCTTTTTATTTTTGAGTATGCATATAACCACCAAACATGAGAGGGACTGAAGTTCTGCATCTTTGATGTTTAACTATACCTTTTACCACTTCAAACAGAATACTTTATAGCAGGGGAGAGGATACAAGTCTCCTATCGCCTCTCATTTATCCACAGAGATCCGCGAGGCCTTCAAGGTGTTTGACCGAGATGGGAATGGGTTCATCTCCAAGCAGGAGTTGGGGGTGGCCATGCGGTCGCTGGGGTATATGCCCAATGAGGTGGAGCTGGAGGTCATCATTCAAAGACTGGACATGGATGGTGAATATCTCTCTCTCTCTCTCTCTCTCTCTCTCTCTCTCTCTCTCTCTCTCTCTCTCACACACACACACACACACGCACGCACACGCACATGCATACACACGCACACGTGCACACATGCACACATGTACACATGCACGCGCACACACACACACTTACACAGACACACACACACAAACACACACACTGAAATCCAAATGTACTGTATCATTTTAAGAGTAATCTTCTGCTCATATCCAATGTGCTTTATAAAACAATTAGACGCTAATGTTCACACTCCTGTCTATGCAGGTGATGGCCAGGTGGACTTTGAGGAATTTGTCACCCTACTTGGACCCAAACTCACTGCTGCTGGGATGCCTGATAAGTTTCATGGAGCGGACTTCGACTCGGTGTTTTGGAAGGTATTCTTTATCAGTAGAAACATTTCTGTCAACGTTATTTTTCTTTCTTTATCAGTTAATTATGGCTCACTATTTCCTCATTTCAGCGAGGTGATTTTCCCGAGGGCTTTTAAAGCTATTTTGTGATAATGAACCAGTCACTAATTAAAATCATGATGAAAACATGATAGGGGCTAAATAGTCATTAAGTGATTGAGAGCAATTCCAGGATAATTATGACATCACATATTATACTCCTAATTGCCCTTGCAAGTTTTTCCTCATATATTAGAAAAATGTCTCTATGAGAGAGAGCTAGCTTCAGATATTCGCTAAGATCAAATCAATAAACTAAAAGGTTTAGTAAACACTATCTGATTTGGGTTTGATTGCAACTATTTTGATTTTACCCATATGTGCCCTTGCTAGTATAACAACACATGCCCTAAGGTTAATTTATGCCCGATATACCAGCAAAAACTTGCTTGCTTTCCACGATAGTAATGAGGAGTAACTGGAGATTATTTGTATTGGGCCAAGCTCTGGAGACTAGGCTCTGGAGGAGTAGAGCCCCTCCCGCTCACAATCAAAACAGGAGGTGTGGTGTTTTAATAATGGCTAGCTTTGTGGCCGGGCTGTTCCGTCTACACTTTGATGCTCCTCTTCGGCAATCATGTACTACAATATCAATGACAGAATACGTCCTCCAAATGCCCAATGACAATGGAAGCTTTGAATCCTAAGCAACCTTCCCAGTGGAACATGTTGTTTGAAGTACAGTAGACCAAAATACAGCATTATAGCAGGTATCAAAGCTCTGTGCTGGAAAACCTTGTTAGTGCATAGGTGAAGTTATGGGTGTTGGTGCTAATTTTTGATTTCCTGTGTTCTTCTACCTATTCCCAACAGACACTGAGTATCTTCTCTTGTGATGCTCTGCCAGGCCTGTATGCAGCCATATTTTAGGCCATTTTGCCTAAGCAAATGAAGCCTAATCTTCAGCAAATTAAAGGCATGTTAAATTGGATTGGTTAAATTGGAGATTGAATTGGCCAATAAAGAGCTTTTCACTTTTTGGTCCTGAAAAACTCCCTATAGTTGCTATGGCAGTATGTTTGGGGTCTGTCTGGCTGTATAATTAAACGCTGTCCAATGAGTTTAGAGACATGTGCTTGTACTTGAGCAGACACATTGTTTCTGTACACCGAATTTGTTCTCCTGCTGCCGTCAGCATCATTATGAAGATGCCAGTTCCAGTGACAGCCATACATGGCCCAGGGTGGATCTTGGGCAGTTTCTTTTTTTTCTCTCCACACTTTCCTCTTGTACCAGTCTAGTGCATGTTTTGCATCTTTGTCTCATCTGTCCACAATACCTTTTTGCAGAATTCTCCAGGCTCTTTTAAGTACTTTTTTAGTAAATGCAAAGCTTAGAATCAATACTAGACCTTGACAGCTCTCTTACGCCTGCACAAAGATGTTTGGTGCCCTGACCATAACCCTCAAATAAAAGTTGTTGTATGCATGTTGTATGCATGTTATTTGTCGTATTTTAAATAAAAACTTTTGGAGTATAGAGCCAAAAGAAGAAAAATGCCTCA
Source organism: Nansenia antarctica (assembly GCF_963989245.1). Lineage (NCBI taxonomy): Eukaryota > Metazoa > Chordata > Actinopteri > Argentiniformes > Microstomatidae > Nansenia > Nansenia antarctica. Next base: position 55,930,778 of record NC_137689.1, read on the forward strand.
CTGTCCAAATACTTAAGCAGGACACAGTATGCATGTATCTATTTTGAAAGAGTTTTCACAAATTCAAGAATATAGTGGTCAAGAATTAGTGACATGGTCTAAGTATATAGTACCGACATTGACACATTTGACACAATGTTCATGGTCAGTATGTGTATCTTGTGTTGTCCCAGTGTGATATGCAGAAGCTGACATTGGATGAGCTGAAGAGTCTACTGTATGACACCTTTTGTGACCACCTCAGCATGAAAGACATTGAGAACATCATCATGACCGAGGAGAGCCACATGGCCAGCCCATCGTGCCAAGTGGACATTGACAGTATGACCTTAAAAACATTAACATCTTGTTTAACACATTTCTAAGAAATAAAGTTATTTATGAGAGCTATTTAAGGCACACACCACTATACTCAGTCTTGTAATACAGTATAGTCTGGTTTTGATGATTTCTCTATTCTCTCTCTCTCTTTCTCTCTATTCCACTTTTTTCTCTCTATCCCTCCCTCTTCCACTCTTTTCACAGCGAGCCCAACACAACAGGTGAAGCACACGTGTGTGCGGAAAAGCCTGATTTGTGCCTTCGCCATTGCATTTATCATCAGCGTAATGCTCATTGCAGCAAATCAGATGCTCCGCAGAGGTATGAAGTAAAAAGCCTCATATTCCTCCCCCACTATTCACTCTCAAACCAGTTACTACATGGAGACAAATTGAGCAGACAAAAGGAGACCAAAATGACATGCAATATTTGTTTAGCTTTTTGCTCCAGAGATATAAACTGTATATTCAATGATCATTTTGGCCTGAGAGCCCCCAGAACACAGACTGACCACCCTGTCACCACAACTGTCAAACAGGGATTTACGTATGAGGCACAACATTTCTCTTGTTGACTGTACACCGCTCAGTTCATGGGTTCTAAAGAGACCACCACACACACATCATGCACAAAAGTAGGCCTGTAGCTATAGTATGTACCTGTATGTATTATTTGTTGTAGAGGAAAGGAAGACTGACTGAAAGAAAGAGAGAAAGAAAGAAGGAAAGAAATACTATGAGAGTAAATATAATATTTACTCACCTTCCCTAATGATGTTGCCCCCTATAGTATACAGTATACTATCAAGCGAAAAGGAATGTATTATTTTAAAGTATGAAATAGTGAAATTGTAGTGTGCTCTTTTGGTAACCATGTTGTCTCTAACGTATTGAAATTACTAGTATGTTATGTGGCATTATATTAACATCCAGCTATTGCAAAGCATGCGGCCTATAGCAGGTGCTAAATAAAATGTAAGACAGGTTGTACAGAATGAGATCCAGGCTAATGATGTGGAGATATGTAATTTAGACTTCCTTAGGCACACAGATACTGTAATATTACTCGTGAAAAACAGTGGAAAATAATGATAGTGGCAGGTCTTGTGGCTTCATTATTAACTGCCAGTGAAGAGCTCTTGATGCACTGACACAACATGACAACAACAACAGTAATATAAATGATAGTTCATCATTTTCTCCTTCTAGACACACAGCACACATACATGTAAATAATATCAAGTAATATGATGTGTGTACTGTACTGTCAATGTGGTATCAAATTTATAAGTCTGATGTATCTATGATGTATCTGATGTATCTATGATCTAATGATTATGCAAATTATGATTAGTATTGCAAAAAATGTCTTTACAACATCACATTTTGAAAGCTCTAAAAGTTTTCCAGTAAGCTGTGAAGGATATTTAAACATATCATGAAAGACAATATTGTTTTGTTTGGCTTTGATGTGGACCACCAAAACAACATAGATATTGTTTACATTTTGACATGGTTCTATTTTCTTAGTGGGAGAGGGGACACATTATATTGAACTGATTATATTGAGAATGTAAAAATATTTTTTTCTAAAATCAGGGTTCTAATGCATCATTTCCAGGTTTACTGAGCCTGGAGGGACATTCTAACACATTTACTAATGTGTATATGGCCATGCACTTATTGCTCTTTTGTCACAAATTTATTTCAAAGATATTTTCTTTAGGAACATTTATCATATAATAAGAATCTAATTATCATTTCGATGAAATGCAATATTTTCTCTTGCTCTTTTTATCTCAAAGTTTATCGAATATATAACAGATAAATCAAATGAAGTAAAGAAAGAATAGGTCTTGCAATAGTCTACTTTACTGAGGTGAACATGTTGCTTGGTTACCTATTCATATTTATACAAGGATCAATTAACCTTTTTATTTTATCTCAAAGTATGGATTGATATGATTGCCTTTGTATAAATGTGAATAGCTAACCAATTAATATATAGATATCAAAGCAATTATACTGTGTATGTTACATGCATTAATGAGGAAATATTAGAGTAGAGTATGTTGTGAAGAGTTGCTCTGACGTACGTACTATATAATGATGTCCTTCAGTGTGTCATTTGTAGCTGTTTTTGTTATATTTTCAAAGTAACTTACGGTACTGTGAAAATACTGTTGAAAATTGTGCAGGACTTGCAGATTCATACCTTGTACCTGAAATACTCTTTGTAAGCTTAAAAAGGCTGAAAATGCACATATCAATATGTTTTGTGGACAGATTATTCTTGAATGACATGAAAAACAACTTGCAGCATATGTCTTTCTTGTCAGAGATAAATGTCATGGAAATATAAATCAATATGATAGTACAGTATATTGGCATAGTGAATGGAAGTTATCCCTTCTTTGAATCCTCAAGTATTTTTGCACTGTTGTTGCCTTTTGTTGAACTTCTTCCTACAGTATGGCTCTCTTATAGTCCCTGTAGATGTTAGGGTCACCCTAGTGAGGTTAGTTCATTTGTATGTGCTGTAACTGCACATACTGTTTGTTTTTGTCACTTCATCAAATGTACATTCATATATGTGATGTCTGGATGCATGTAGTCCAATAAACATAGATGCAAATAATACATAATTGTGTTGTCAAATATTATTAATTATTAATATTATTTCCAATGAGAACGTTTAGCAGAGTGTGATAAAACAAATCAAGGACTAACATCGGAGGACTAATATTCATCATGCCTATTAGTTTTACAGTCAGTTTCTTATAAACTTGTTTATGAGACTTACAGCTGTTTCTAGCGACAAACACTATTAGTGTTGCGACTCAGGTTGTGCTGGAATCTCAGTTGGCCAGATGGTTGCCCTCCCTCCACACTCTGTCTTTACGTCAGCACTCAGCAGTCTGGGTCACTGGGACTGAAATCCCAGCACAGCAGGCAGGAGAGATGGAGAAAGGTTCTGGAACGTAGTCCTCCTCTGTCAATATCTGAATAGCAAGTTCTGAACAGCAAGTTCTCTGACTATGTTACTGCCTATCAATTACTCATACCATACATTTTTTAGTCTATTTTTTCGTCGGCTTAATTGAGCCAAATAATGAAGACAGTGAGATTGCAAGAATAAAAGAAATCGTGGGCAAGTGTGTGGCTGTGCTGTTTTATCAAAAATCTTCTGGGGGTGGATGATGTAATACAGCTCCTGAGCAAAGCTCTGAGGGGGGTGTTACTTTGTTTGTTATTCCTCCATAAGCTGCTAAGAGGGTTCCCATAAGGCTGTCCGTTTACACATCAGGTTTCTGTTTGATGATATCATGGCATGACAAGCTCATTACTTGAGAGGCTGGGAAGCAAAGGCACTTCTTAATGTTGACTTAAGTCCTAAACGTGGCATGTCTTAATCTTCCTGACAAGTCAATGACTTAGGCCAGGAAAGCACTCCCACTCTCCCCTGAGGTCCTCCATCTCACAACAAGTGTCTGGCAGACTGTCTATAGCACTCACCTCCAGTGACGTAGGCAGACACTGGACCAGATCCCTCAAAGGACTTATGGCTTTAAGGGCAAAATACATGAGGTGAGATGGTGGAGGGTCTGGACAGTTATTTTTGTATCAGATTGAATAGAATTTATTGTCCTCTGGGAGGAGGACACAAAGGATTTGTTTTTTACCCTTGATCACACATTATTCTTTCTGAATACTAGTAAATGGCCGGGGGGTACATTATACAATACTGAGAAGATAATGCAATGGATCTCAAAGAGAACATATTATCTGCTGGAAATGATGGGTTTCTTTTAGAACAGAAGTTACCGTATGCAGAAACTAATTAAAACCCAACGATGGTATTGGTATACCTTTATATTTTGTTTCTTTGCATATTCCTAAGTGTACACATTTCTCTTGATAGACAGTAAAACACACCACCTCAGAAAAGTCTGAATACATTATATTTTAGGACCATTGAAAAGCTTATAATATCTACATAAGCATTCTGGACAACAAACAATAATGAGCTCTTGTGAATGAAAGTTGTGCATATTTTTGTGGATTAAATAAGACTCCATACTTATGTTTATAACATTCATGTGCAGAGCTACAGTACTAGACAGGGGGGGGGAAGGTTGTGAACAGGATCTAAGTTTGTAACAGCCTGCAGGAACTAAATTACTGAGAGCAAGATAGCAACTGTGGGTAAACCCAACCCTCATTTTCCAAAAGGCAATGCAAAACATGGCTTGTCTCTTAATTAAATGGTAAGACTTTTTGTGTTTGTCTCAGGAAAAGGAGAATGTGCCTACCTAGCTTCAATAATGAATAATTCAGGCGTCCTGGACTGCATACTAATGATAGGTCTAACTAGCAGCATACACAACTTAATTATGATAACATATGAATACATTACTTATTGCTGCTGCATCATTACCATATTTTATCACTGTTTACCACAATATTCTCTTCCATAACCATCATGATTACTGACAGTTCACTACCATAGATAGTATGCGAACAACTACTGTATACCTCAAAGATAGTGAGGAGTGGACGTTCTGAAGTTCCTCCACAAATACATCCTGTTCATTAATAATCTTTCTTACTATGAAGCATTTGCAAAAAGGAAGCAATTAAATCATTATGATCTGTATAAAAGCACACACTATTAGAAATATATGTATCTGTATTAGATATGTCATTCATGATTGATGACTCATATGAAATTCGGTTTGAACTGGCTGGCATCCGTGTTCCTCAAACATCTCTCACCTGTACCTGTGAGGAAGTACTCTCAGGATGGCAGTGAAAGATCTGCTGCTGCTGCAGGACAACTTCTCCTCCAACTGGGTGTTAAATATTCATGTTTAATTGTAGAAAAAAAAGAAAGAAAAAAAGAAATGAAGGCCTGAATGACATGTTTTTACCGTGAGATAAATACAGATTCATGGTCACTTTAAAAGAGCATTTTCATTGTCCAGTGCCAAATATGATCAAATATTAACAGGAAGACAACCTATAAACAACACAGCTTCAGTTGGGACTCAATTCATTGCATTTCACTGCTTCTAAGACAAAACTGACTGTAAATGTGAATTCAGTATTCAGCACAGCTGCATCTCATTGGTAGAGGTTAAGGTCTTAAAGACCAGTGAGGATAGTGAAGGGGAGCAGTGCAGATATAAAGGGCAGTGAGTGTACTGGCAATTACACTACCAACGTAAGATGCATACTAATGGCATGGATAATAAAAGTGGTGGAGGCTACTTCATGTAGTGATCACTGTCAATTCAAGACCTGTGTAACTTGTACCAATGAGAGTTGTGTACATTCTGTGTACAATATAGCATATCTATAAATGTGTAAATGCAAGTATTCTACAGACACATTTCCACCAGTAGAGTTATCATATAGCTGGGAGATTCAGGATTGTCAGGGAAACATACAATATCAGGGCTCTCCATGGCACATTGGCACAGGCAGACACTACAGCTATGAGACATGTCATTTACTGTGATTCTGCTTCAATATTGGCACTGGAAGCTTTTACAGCACTCAGAGATTTAATACAGCCAGAATGACTATAAGGGTGAACGGTGGACATTCTCACTGTTGGGGAATCCTGTAACTATCTTGGCATCTCCCTCATGGGCCAATCAGAAACCAATTGAAAATGTTCTTCCAGGTTGTACTAGTTTGGATTTCAATCTGTGTCGCATCACATCTGTTATTATGATGTATGTATACAATGTTTTACAATTGTCTGTATGTATATAATGTTGACAATTGTTCAAATATAATTTTTGTATCGGACCCCAGGAAGACTAGCTAATGTCATGGCATTAGTTAACGGGGATCCTAATAAACAAACAAACAAACAAACAAACAGGAGGCATCAATGGTTCACAACATAGGGTGACATCCTGCCAAGGCAGTTCCTGGATCTCATGATGGCGGAAAGGGTTGACAGTACTCCAGTAGCACCAGATGCAGTAGCATGAATCTGAACACTAATTGTATAATTAAGAGATTGGACATTGTGCATCTGAAATCTAGTGGAGCAATTCAGACTGTTTAGTTGAGTGCTACACAATATACTGAACAACACTGTGGTTATACAGTATGTCAACCATAGGTCTTAATAATTTGTTTTGCCATTTTGCATTTGTCTTTGACAGCTGTCTCATCAACTGATTACTGCATACCAGCCCAACAGACATTTTTTGAAGATTTTATAAGATTCAACAATGGTGATGCAGTGGCCTTGGAGTAAGCCTATCTGACCTGATCAGTACCATAAGGCCAGGCCAAGGTGTTACACTGACTAGTGTTAGATAGTTGTGTCATTTCTTCCGCAACAACGCAATCGCTGTCAGGTTTGCAAAGAGATGAAATAAAAAGAGCTGAAGGTTGATGTCTTTTGGAGAGGGTACTTTATTCGATGTTACGACAAATTATGTTTCAGGCTAACAGGTTATCTCTCTCAGATATGGACACCCAACTCACAACGGTTATTCTTACACAGTAATAACGACGAGAAAGGGACTGTTTTACTGTTACAAATGCAGTATTTATTGTAGAAAAAAAGGTCATCGTAAAAAATAAGGACAAAGCCATGACTGTTATAAAAGCAATGATCATCTCATGACAATCCGAAAGAGGTGGTGAACTGCTCATCCCCCAGAGAAACTATAGACTTGCAATGGAATTTGACCTTGGAGGCCACAGGTCCTAGTCGCTCTGCGTTGTGTTTGAACTGATAGGTTGTTACTAGGTGAAAGGTGGGGGGCACATAGAATACTTGGAAAATGCCAACTGTCCCCCCTATGATTATTTTAAACAAATTATAATAAACTTGCTAAGACAAAACACACACAGGCAAGAGAAATCTGCTGTTTGTATTGTGATATTGACTTTGGTCACACCAATCATGTTGTTGGTTACAAATCCATAACATTTATTCAATTTGTGCCTCTTGAAAAATAGAATCTTTACCTCAATGAGTGGTAAGTTTAGTGACCTGAAGGAACTAATACGATCCCTAACCTCACCTCGCAGTCTGAGGTCAGGCAACAGCCTCCAACTCCATGTGCCCAGGACTAAGCTGTGCTCAACTGGTGACCACGCCTTCTGCTCTGCTGGCCCTTGCCTCTGGAGTGAGCTTCCGGAGGATCTCAAGACAGCAAAGATGCTCTTTCTTCAAATCAGGTCTAAAAAAAATCACCTCTTTAGACAGGCCTTCCTGTATAGTATTCCTTCCTTATTTGTTGTTTTTATTGTTTGTTTTGTTTTCTGTTTGTTTTATGCACTCAGTTGTAGGCACTTTGAGATTGTTCAAATGACAAGCACTTTACAAATAAAATGTATTGTTATATTTATTATTGCACTGTAACATTATTCCCAAGCTAAATCTTTAATATCCATCAATAACATTATGCATCCGAACATGGACAACTCCCATTTCTCATCACAAAAAAACATGTCAGGGAACCAGAAGATGTTTCCCTCCAGAAAGAAAACTGATGCCACCAAATGTTTGCTAATTTAAAGTAAGGGTAGAATGTATGTGCTTATTTATTATGATATAGCTATGCACACAACATAAACTGAAGAGTGACAACCTATGGACACCCAACTCACAATGGTTATTCTTACACAGTAATAAAGACGAGAAAGGGACTGTTTTACTGTTACAAATGCAGTATTTATTGTAGAAAAAAGGTCATTGTAAAAAAAAAAAAAAAAGGACAAAGCCATGACTGTTATAAAAGCAATGATCATCTCATGACAATCCGAAAGAGGTGGTGAACTGCCTTTAACCCCATTCAGTTTGGAGTTTGACTTTCCATCCACCAAGGGGAGGGGGCAGAAGGGAGGGCGGAAGGTCAGGGATGGAGAGGAAATGTGGAGGAATGTCATTTTCTGGGTGAACCTCTTCATCGTCCTCCTCGTTAAGAACACTGCAGAGACAGGATTTACACTTTAGGACTCAGCAGAACAACTCTTAGCAATGACATGAACTTGTGCTAGTGCTACAGGCCGTTCATACAGTACCTTCCAGTGCTGAGGGCGGTTCTTTTCTTCTCCCTTTTGGTGAGCCACTCCTCTATGTTTCTCTCATGGTATGTTTTGTGCTCAGGGTCCTCCCTGCTCCGTTTTTCATCTACAAATGAGACAGCATATCTTAATATGGAGCTAATTGCCACAACCACAATGAGTTTCTGAGTGAAAGTAATGACAGTGACAAAATCTGCTATGTAAAACGTTTAAAACAATCGTAAATGAACACAGCATTAAGCAACACAAATTAACTTAGGTAATTTGGCACTGTGTTCAGAATTCAAACATCATAATGCAGCAAGCTAAAGTAAAGCATATTTCTTACAGATGTTTATCATCATTGTGCTTGCATGTTCTAACCAAACACAAAGATGAGAACTAATGTGGTGCTTTCAACAATACTTAAAATACAATTAACCACATGAATACAGTAGCCCATGGTAGACAGCACCATCTTGTGGAAGCAATTCACCTTCAATCTGCCTTCTTAGGTTCTCCATGTCCCTCTCTGACATGTGAGAGAACCTGCAGCTGGGCCCAAATCCACACTGCCCTAAAGCATAATAAAATGATGTTAATCACAAAAGAATGATTGACCATTAAAGTAGTTCACCTTCCAAGATATCAGTTGTTGTCCTACCTGTCTGAAGGAACTTTCTGCAGGGTTTCTTCGTCTGCTCATCACATAGGATGGCCGCTGTGTCTGTAAGAGAAAAGAAGATGTCACTTCCCCCACAGTACTTAGAGGATGCACTCTATTATTCTATTTGTGTAGGCGACCTCAGGGAAATGTGTGAAACAGCCCTGTGCTGCCCTCCTTTTGAGAAAGTGAAGCGACTCTTGCCTCTGAAATTGTCGAACCAGGCCTTTTTCGATCTGTCATGTTGAACGCCGTTCAGGTGCTTCTTTCTATTGTGCATGTTGTCCTGGAAGGAGCGATCGCAGTAGTCACAGTAATATCGCCGCCCCATGATTTAGCTCGATTCCGTCTGGAGTTGTTTAGTGTCGTCCTTCATGTACCTGAAACACAGATAAGCACTAACAACACCATTGATAATATATAAGCACAAGGCTGTGTTTGGACCAATACCCAGATGAATTAGAAAGTACAATCATTTCATGACAAATGTTCAGCAGGGTTTAACACAATCACACATAGCATGTCGACTTTAGACAATATTTACAAATTCTCTCTGGTGTTGTTGAGACTTCCTTTCAGCAATCACGTGGTATCTTCTTCTCGTCGCTTCGTTCTTATTAAATTGCTTAAAGTGGATCTCTGCCACCCCCCTATGGCCAAGAACTAAAAGTGCAGTTTGGATGCCGTATATCACCGGCTCTTCGTGGGTTTTGCTTGGCCTTACCTTTGCTTGTTGCCTAAAATGACAAAACCAGAGATCAAGATGTAGTGGACTGATCATTTTAAATATAAAGCATATTTACTCGTTAAACAAATACAAACACGGATACGACGCCATCTTGTCTGGGACTACAACTCCCATCAAACAGTTTATCCTCACTACTTGTGTGCCACTTCCTTCCTTCTCAAATCCACCATCATGGCGTTCGCGACAGGAGTCTACAACTTGCTCTTCAGGAGGTCTTCCACCTTCGCCGTGACCATTGTGGTCGGAGCAGTAGTCTTTGAGCGAATGTTTGACCAGGGAGGAGATGCGATATTCGATAACATTAATCGTGGGGTAAGTGTATTCACCGGTATCCCATACATCGCCTAAGCCTGACCTTCATTTATATGGCAGAGGACGGTCAACACAAGCCCATGGCATGAGCTACCTAACATTCACTGTTATTTATTGTTTACATATAGCCATGAGGTAAAGTACAAAGTTACATCAATCTGCTAATATTACCTGTTGTGTTCGTATTATAGAAACTCTGGAAACACATCAAGCACAGGTACGAGACCGCAGAGGAGGAATAAAGTGCGGCTCGATGTTGCGGCAGAAGGGAAGCCAACAACGCTACACTTCAATGTTCCATTCCTATGAGCCCGTCGTCATGAACCATCATCTTCATCAACAACATTGACATGGTTGTGAATGTCATCACATTGACGCTGGCTACCAGACGCCCCATCATGGGAGTGTTAAAGACTGGTTAGAACATGGAATAGTTTTTCCTGTCAACTCTTCCTCTCCCCACTGGCATTACTCCTCATGCCCTCCTGTCCCCCTTTATTTGTCGATGTACTGATTAAGTTAAAACTGTTAATAAATTCAACATAAACCTTATTTGTAGAATTCGGCATGTTGTGTTCTTGACTAGTCTCTCTCTTTCCCATTTTCCTTTTTCCTTTTTTAATTGTTTAAATGTATTGTGCCATAGACTCAGGTGTATTGAGCACAGTAGGTTGACAGACCTAATTATTAAATGAATAGAATTAGCTCAAATCAAGGATCAGTCCAAAAATAGTGACTTCACCCATTTAAATTGTTTATCAAATCATAGTATGTGTGATTGAATGGTAGGCTATTAGGTTCGAATTCAACTAAAGCAATGTGAATACAGCCACAAATAGTTGTACTGTTGTGTTGTTAATACCAAATGATCAATGGTAATAAGACATAACAATATTTCACGTTTAATCTATATGACGACTAGACTGAGTGCTGCTTTAGCGAACTGATCTGTCCTTGTTTTGTATTGTAATGTCCAAGTAGCTAGCTAAAGCAGATAGACACATTGCACACATGAGGTACAATGACAACAAAATGTTGCTGTTGAATTAATGTGAAGAATATCAGAGACCAAGAAGCGAACTTCAGCAGAGACACTAATCCACAGGTCAAACATCAGAGAGGGTGGCATGTCCTCCCATGCCCTCCGTCTGAACCTGGGGAGCAGTCAATGCATCATGCTTGATTCTTATTTACAGTTTGTGTAGTGTTTTCTATATGGAGAACCTTGTCTGGACCTTTGACCTTCTGGACCTTAACAGCAGCCGCCTTTAGAAAAGTGAAATCCATGATTGCATCTAAGCTTGTAATTACATGGAGTGAAAGGCTCCATCTGCTGGATCCTCATGTGAGGGAGCTTGTGTCCAGCAGATGGAGCCTTTTTTCCATATAATTAGGCTGTCCATCCACACCCATTTTATGTCACATCCCTCTGCACTTTCTTTAAAATGATCTGATGGGTAATCAGTACTATGAAAGATAGCACAGCATTATTGTGATTTACATTAGGTTTCATGTCTATGACAATGCACTCTAGATAGCCTGGGCACATTCAAATAATGAATGCTATGATAGCCTAATGATTCTGATGGAAGTATATCCTCATCTAAGACAGAGATCTTCAGATCATCATCACATTTACAGCAACACGTACAGTATATTGTATACTGTACAGGATATGGAGATCATCCATAAATAGCAATACCATCACTCTAGTATAAGACATTTGTGTATTAGGAAAAACATGTGGCACGGAACCCCCCAACGAATCATTGTTGACAAAATAAATATTGAATGCATCATATGGGGAAATATGGTAATAGTTATTTTTGCTTGCAAAGTAAAAAATCCCAACAACACTTGTTTCAGGGTAGGCCTGCATATCAAAGGCAGTTTACTGTGGCACACAACAATAACTTTTCTTGAAGTTTAACATCTTGACTAACTTAAAATATCACCATATGACTGTGCTAAACGTTTTTGTACACAACAGCCTTTGCACAGAACAAATCATGTTTGGTTAGTCACACAACACGACTTGGTTTGGCTTTGATCCCGTCTGTTAAATCTCTGTTGCCTGATGCATCTGCTTGTTTCTAATTACCACGTTCATGATGGAGGCATTTTCCTATCCTGCCTCAGAGAAGGTAGCGACAATGAAAAACGGATGTTGTGTACACAGAATGTCCCAGATTTTGTTCTGCCCATATAATGTTAAAATAACTTTTTCGAGGGTCATCAATAAAAATGTACTGTCTTTTTTTGCTAGCTAGGCCTACTATTTGAGGTTGCTGCCTTAAAGGGGCAATATGGGATTCAAACAATAACAAAGCGGTCTCCCCCACTGGAGGTAAACAGCTTGGTAAACAGCTGATGGGTGGGGCTGGAGAAAAGTTACCATTCTCAAATTTATATACGGAGCTGTGGCTACCACGACTGACCATCCAGCTGATCAAAATGATAGTTTTAACCATGTTTTGAAGCTATAAAATGTTTGTTTACAATTAAATTGTTTCCAAACAATGGAGTAAACAAGCTTATATGTTGGGTTCTGAGGGGTATTCCATCAACATTGCTAAAGGAAAAATCCAGGCTTAAGTCTCGAGAGATTTATCAAAATAAGTCTAGATTGTCCTTTAGCAACATTGATGGAATACCCCCCTGATGGGGTAAGAGGGTTGGACTAAGTTCATGAGGCATTTATAAGTCATATTCTTCAAGGCTCAATGGCTGTATACACTACATAGCCAAAAGTATGTAGACACAATTATGGTCTCTGGGGCTGTTTTTCATGGTATTGGGCTAGACTCCTTAGTTCCAGTGAAGTGAAATCTTAATGCTACAGCATACAATGTGATTCTAGAGAATTGTATGCTTCCAACTTTGTGGCAACAGTTTGGGGAAGGCCCTTTTCTGTTTCAGCATGACAATGCCACCATGCACAAAGCGAGGTCCATAATGACATGGTTTGCCGAGTTTGGTGTGGAAGAACTTGACTGGCCCCCATCGAACAACTTTGGGATAAATTGGAATGGTGACTACGAGCCAGGCCTTATCACTTATCAGTGCCTGACCTCAGAAATGCTCTTGTGGCTGAATGGGAGCAAATCCCCCCAACCATGTTCCAAAATCTAGTGTAAAGCCTTCCCAGAAGAATGGAGGCTGTTATAGCAGCATAGGGGGGGGGACCAATATTCCATATTAATGCCCATGTTTTTGGAATGGGATGTTCAACAAGCACATATGGGTGTGATGTCCAGGAATCCACAAACTTGGCCATGTAGTGTATCATTATATATCATTTAAAAGTAAAAAAATAAATAATGGATGTACCAATCCCAGATTGCCCCTTTAAAAAATAATGTATTGTAATCACTATCTTCTCCTTTGCTGTAAGAAATGTTTTGTGTTGTAGTACTTTTGGAGCTATTGAACTATGTACAAAATGTATTTATTTAAACGTATTGATAACTTCATGTACATTTTTAAGTACATTTCCAAGATCATGGTTTGAATTTAGGTCAATGATGTTTACATGTTTTCTCACTGTGTAGTTTTTCTGCTTTACTAGCCTTTTTCTCATCTCATATTTCTTTTCTTCACAGAAGTCTGTAATTACTTCCAGATGTAATGCTTTCATATGGTGTAACTATGGTAACCAGTGTCTCCCATGAGGATTCTGGGACAGGGTTGAGTCAGCAGTTGTTCCTCGAGGCCTGGCATTCAGTAACAGACCAAGCTCATAGGATATGGTTAAACTGGCAACCAAAAAGCAGTTCTAATCTCTTTCCCACCACTAGGCCCCACCCTTCCCCACAGTATCTCAGGATGTATGCAGTAATGTGCAATGTATGTATATTTTCAGGACCTTGCTGGTCTTCGTCAGTGTCTTTCTGCTTTGTCTGTGACTTCTGAGAGCTAAGTGATAGACATTACCATAATCAGGTCACAGCATGAAATCAGCACAGCCGGCTCCAACAGAAGGTCTGGTTTCAATTAAACACCATATGATCTGTAGGCTTTACGACTGCCCCGGAATCCTCCATTCCCCCCAAAAACACTCACACATCCGCAACAGTATGTCAGCCACCAACCACCTTCATACAGACCCCAGCCTGTTCCACTCATGAACAGACCTCTTGTCTTAGTCTGAGGCCCTGTGGTGGCTCCATAGTTCTGGTTACTTAAGAGTTAGTTTAATTATGTCACCAGTGGGTTCAACACATTCTCGTTTAAATGTGAAAACTGGAGACCTTGCAAAATATCCTGATTGCTGGGTGCTTTATTCTTTCTAATTAATGCACAATAACACAGTTAGTTTGCAGTTGAATTTTACCTCCTATAACTGCTCCTTTACTTTTCCAGCACAGAGAGATATGAGTAAAAGTTATAGATGTTATGTCCAGAGATCCAGATTAATTGAGGACACAGTAACTATATATTAAGTGCATTCCGGGGTCAAGATATACCAAAACACCTCACCAAAAGTTATTACAACTGTGGTGTGAACGGTCAGTAACATTGAAGATAACTCAAGTCCAATATGAACAAACAATAATATGGTGAGTACAATAATGAGAGTTGAAAAAGGTGAATACGGTTCTGATCAGATCGATAACAATTGACTGCAGAAATATTTAAGCATCTTTACACAATAATTGTAGTCTATACAGTTTAAACCTATAGCAAATAAAATGTTAGAATATATTGAATAGCACATAGTACGTATAATCACATGTCCAAAACACATAGGCCTCTCAAACATGTGCACTCCAGTTTTCTCAGAACTTAGAAATACCCAGAGTGGCTTAATTTACAGCCTGTGGTGGAATCACTGCAACCTTTGGATCAGTCTTTATTTTTGAGTCTGAATTTCCTTCCTTTTTCTTTTTCCTTGGAGGTTTTTTAATTGGGGTCTTCCTGACTGTTGGATCTCCCCTCTCAAGGCTTCCAGAGTAGTCATTAGATGGTGTACTTGATACAGGCTTCTGAACATTGGTGAATGTTGGGAGTAGAGCCTTTTCAGGTCCACGCTGGGTGTTTGTGGATGATTGGCAGGTCTTCTGTGGTGGCATGGGCTTCTGTCTCTTGGCCTGGAGGTCTGACAGGCTGCTCTCCTCACAGCTGTCCTCATTCCTGCTCAGGCTCTGAGTCTTCTCCTTCAGCTGAGCAGCTAACAGGGAGGCTGCCTCAGAGTTTACATGTGATGGTTGGATCACCTCTCTGTTGTGAGACGAACTGGGTCTCTTGGGTGGTGTCTCTTTGGAGTTCGCAGCTTTTCGGTCAGCACGGAAATTACCCATCTTCCTAAGGACACTCTGCACCGCCCCATTGATGTGCTCTATCTGCACCAGACCTGGTCTTGTCTTATGTTGCTTTTTCTCACTAGGAGAGCTAGCCTCATCTATACCTGTAGACTCCTGAGGGCTTAGAGACCTTTGTTTGCGGGTTTTCTTTCTAGAGCTATTGCTCTCCTCCGCTACAGTCTCTCGCTGGCTTATATGACTCTGATTGGCTCCAGTGGATGCGTGGATCCAGGAGACCTTAGGTTTGGTGGAGGGGTCTGGTGGCCGTGGTCTAACCCTCTCAGGAGATGCAAGCTTCCCATTGTCTTCATCCTTGTTTTTATTATCTTGTTCCCTGCTGGACTGCTGGGATGGCTGAGTGCCTGAGGGCAGGGTGGTGCTGCTGGCAGACTCTGAACCACTGCAGGACTCCTCACTCTCACATGACGTCTGGCATGGCAACTCACTGGTGTTGCCAGAGGCCTGTTCAATTGTATCTGCGTCTTGGAGTTCAGGCAAGGTGTCTACCTCAGGGATATCATCCTCGGCCAATACTGTGGTTTCTGTTGTGTTGTTTCTGTCTCCATTCTTTTTGTTCTCCTCCACAGATTCTGCATAGAAAGAGGAGAAAAAGTGTGTGACATACAAATAGACAGAGACCGAATCATAGTCCCCTCTCTGATTTCATTGGTGGGGGACAACAACCAAATGAATGAGCTTTTTTTGTCTTTGGCCAAGTGCAGGGTATTTCCCAGTTGTTGCTTACTCATACAACTGGAGTTGTAATGGGATGAAGTGGCAGCAGATAAGGCAGATATCAGTATAATTATGGTATATCAAAGTACTGCAGTCTAAACAACCATAGGATCTGGATCTCAGGGCATTCATGTGTTTACTCTCAAGACAGGATATGACGATGCAGCATTTTCTTCTCTTTTTTCTTCTTCTTTTTTTACAGAATGTACACCATATTATACTGCATATAGTATGTCCAAAAACAGTGTATCACACAACTGTGGGAGCAATATCTTATCACACATTAGACCATATAATTGAATCTATTTCTATGCACTAGACCTTGTGCTATGATCAAAAGTTATGATTCAAGTCTAAATATTAATCATATGATGCAAGGAATCAGCAACACTCTAAGATTGAAACATTTCTAACGTTTTTTGAATGGTATTGCCAGAATTATCAAAGCTACATTTGAAAAATGTCACCTTCAGTTGCATAGTCTCTTCATGATGAGTTCAATGAACATTCCAATTAACTCAGCAACCACCCATTGCCAGATAACAAAAAATCATCCTTCACTGAACACTTTTTAAGACACTTTGGTGGACACTGAGAGTGATACAGTAGATAATTCTACATTGAATCATTTTGAATTATCTATGAGTCTGTGTATGCTTCCAGGATAGAAAGTTGGGACTCTCATCACCATGGACAGGACAGACATAGGAGCTACAGTATCATGCAGGACTGAGAGGGAATATTTTGTGAGTGACACCCACCATCATGAAGGACACTGTAGATGGGCCCATCCTCTGTGGTCTCTACGGAAGAGCAGGAGCCTTGGGTCGAAGAGGGGGAGTGCTGCTCAACTGCAGAGGGGGGATCGATGAAACTGCAGTTAAACGTATTCTCAGGGTCATGGTGAGACACTGTGGAAAACAGGAACAGACCAGAAACATGGCCATTAGCTTCTATGAATCATTCACCTTAGGTTTGAATTTATTTGCTGGTCTTGATAGCTATATTTTTTATTCAATCATTAATCATTTTATATCATTGTATATAAACGAAAACAAATGTAATGTATATGAATGTGACACACACAATAGTCCTTAAGTGCATTTCCACTCATGTTCCTATAAAACATTTTTTACATATGTTTATGTATACATGGGACTTCTGTAAAGAATATCAGATGTCAATCCACCCCAGCCCTCTTCTTTCCCCCTTTCATGCCCCAGCCACACTGCCCCTGTTCCAGGAGGGAGAAATTGCAGGTTGGGATCATTTTTGCCACTTCCTGTCAGTGGTCCAGAGGGGCCCTCGGTGGAATGTAGGGAAATGGGGAAGGAGAGGACGTAGGAGAGGGGGAGGCAGGGCGTGTTAAAGTAGGGTTTAAGACAGACGCTGACCTCACCATTACATCCACTCATACTGCCTCATGCAAGTACTTCTTACAGTATACCAAGATGTAGGGTTGCAACTGAGTCCCTAGCATAGATAGGTCCCATAAACCTAACCCTGATCTAATGCATTATGGGTGTAAAGTGTGACCAAATTACACAAATAATCATCACCAAACACTATGATAGTAATATTGAGGTTTGTTCACTTTAGACTTACCGACGACTTTGGGCAGCTTTTGCCGTCTCAGTGGTATCCGAGGCAGCTTTGAGCTTATCCTGGTGAACCCTCCACAGAGGCGTCTCCTGGGCTTTTTCTCAGTGCTGAATGGAATCAAGAAACATACAACCAATGAAGCCGTAACACTTCTTTGACAAACAGAATGTGATAAAAACGAATTTAAAAGAAATATACAGACACAGGCACACACACACCACATTTTAAATAAATCAATGCTGTTGTCTATCTTTTTTCTTTTTCTTTTTTCTTTTTGTGAGGAGAGGAGTGTGGCACATGTGGCGGAGAAGTATATAATAATAATACAATAATAATAATAATAATAATAATAATAATAATAATAATAATAAACTTGAAACTTAAACAAACACTATATATATACAGTATATATTCCTTTTTTAAAGACAGTGTTGGTGTAATAGTGATTAAAGATAATAGATGACAAACAGCAATATTGCTATAATAATAAGTGTAATAAAATCACATGAGGTGTAATATTTCTATCCAAATACTGTATAACACAATAATATATAATAATATAATACAACAATACATCACAGTACAACACAACAATGACTACTATACTATTTGATATTACACCTATACGGCAATGAGGAGTGAGGCAAGACCGGGGCACCGGAGAGACGAGCAAGAAGCCCCCCCACCCGCCCCGCCAGCAACAAAACCGGAGCCCCAGCTCCTCCCTTCGTACCTGTGGTTATTGTCCTGTCTATAGATACAGCAGAAGCAAAGCAGGGATAGGAGCAGGAGCAGGAGAAGAGAGGAGACTAGCACCCCAGCTGCCATCACACCCATCCTCTGGTTTGGTTCTAAGAGAGAAAAGGTCATGGATTAACATCATAAGCCATAAACGCATCATACATTCTTATTCAGGATGAATACATACAGTGCCCTGTGTATAGGACAGTGAAGCATGTTTTCTTCTTTTGGCTCTACACTCCAAAAGTTTGGATTTTATATCAAACAATTACTGTGCGGTTCAAGTAGAGATTTTCAGCTTTTAGTTTAGGGTATTTGCATACATGTTAGTTTCACCATTCAGAAATTGCAACACTTTTTATGTATTTCTAGATGATAAGACCTCAAAACAACAACTGAAGATGACTGCAGTACAGGCCTGGCAGAGAATCACCAAAGAAGACACCAAATATCTGGTGGGGTCTATGGGTCACAGACTTCAGGAAGTTATTGCATTAATTTGGACATTTGATAATTCTGTCCCATCACTTTTGGGTACCCTGAAACAAGAAGTTTATGCATAAGAAGTGTTGACATTTCTGAATGGTGAAACCGATACACAAATACCATCAAATAAAAGCAGAGAATGTCTACTCTAACCTAAAAGTAATTGTTTGATTTCAAATCCAAACATTTGGGGAAATAGTGACAGTGGCAGTACAATTATTGACTGTCCCATTACTTATCAGACCATATAATAATACAAATGATACATTAAAGGCATTTAAAGTAAGGTGTCTTACGTAGATTACATGCTCCAGATACTGGGTTGCAGTTGTTGTCATGGCAGGAGCAGATCTGGGCACAGTTAACCCCATACTGACCAGCTGAACAACTAACATTGCAGCTGCATAGAGAAGAGGGCCACATTACTGTACCTTGCTGAAAACATGTACAATATCCAATCTGTTCATGGTCTTGACACCATGTATTGTATTCTCTATTCTTAAATTAACACTTACTCAACAGTCTGTTTGCGTAATTAAATGTTTGCACTCACTATGTTCCATTGAAGCCGGGGTCACAGAGGCACTCTCCTGTGGCAGAGTGGCACACTCCGTTAAAGCAGCTACTGCATTCATTGGCACAGTTCTCTCCATAGGTTCCATTTGGGCACATAACCTCACATCTGTGGAGGTGGAATTGGGGAAACGTTAATCTCACTCTCTTTCTAATAAATAACAAGTGCTCAAACTCAGTTTCATTGTACTATATAAGTGATCAATTGATAGGGATTTCAGATTCATACTTATCACCCATCCAGCCAGGGTTACAGTGGCGGCATTTGCCATCGATGCGGTTGCAGAAGTGGCCATCTTTGCATGGTGGGCACACATTCACACAGTTTTCACCAAAGAATCCGGGGGCACACATCTGGTCACATCTGGTGCCATTCCAACCTCGGTCACACGTGACGCAACGTCCCTCTGTCACCTTACAGGGCTGCTGGCCTTTACAGTGGCCACACCTGGAAGTAGAGCAATCAAAAATAGATATGCACATCCTTCATATACTGGTGTTGGGTCAAAAAGAGGGATCATGAAGAAAAGCACTTGGGCTTTTCTTCATTGTTTGATCATACTTGGAAGTAGAGCATATGTGACATGTTCTAGTGTTTTGGTCCACATGTTGGCATCCGATTTAATGTTCTGACTTTTCTTTCTAAAAAAAATTGAATACATTTCAGTGTTGTTGAAAATCAATGACACATCGCGAGTCAACTAAAACAGCTTGTTTTGTGAGCCTGCTAAAAATGTAAAGTAGTGTTATAGTCAACTAGGTAG
This sequence comes from Nansenia antarctica, assembly GCF_963989245.1. Taxonomy (NCBI): domain Eukaryota; kingdom Metazoa; phylum Chordata; class Actinopteri; order Argentiniformes; family Microstomatidae; genus Nansenia; species Nansenia antarctica. The sequence continues at coordinate 55,951,066 of NC_137689.1, forward strand.
CAGTGGGGATTACTCACCGAATCCATTGCGTTGCAGTATTTTGGCTTGACTAGCGAGTTTGTGTTGTGATCTTCAACAACGTTGAAATGTAGCTGGAGAAACCGAGTTGGCAACCGACTTCTTCAGACTTTTATTCTGAAAAACTGTAAATACATTTCAACGTTGTTGAAAATCAATGACACTCGCTAGTCAAGCCAAAATATTGCAATGGAATGGATTCGGTGAGTAATCCCCACTACTACCTAGTTAGTGTAGAGAAGTGGGGATTACTCACCGAATCCATTGCATTGAAATGTTTTGGCTTGACTAGCGAGTGTCATTGATTTTTAACAACGATGACATTTATTTACATTTTTCAGAACAAAAGTCTGAACATTTATTGATTGGTTGGCAACTTCGGTTTCACCAGCTGCTGCCCATATTCCTGGGTGACACAACATGTGGACTAGAAATACTAGGCATGCAGGTGTTAGGGTTAGACTATCACCAAAGGCATTGGTTTTTGTTGGATTGTTCTGTCATAGGAAAATACAAGAAGCTCGATGTGGGTCACAGCTCCAAAAGTGTGTAAAACAAATTTGATTTCAACACTTGGTTATCACAATAATCTAGAGAACGACAGATGTTTGACTGGGTTGCAAGGTAATCCACTCTATCCTACACAGCTGTTACTACACACCTGTTTCTGCAGTTTAGCCCATAGAAGCCAGCTGGACACGGCTCTCTACAGAACCTCCCTCTGAATCCTGGCCTGCAGGTGCACGACCCATCAGCCTGGTTACAGCGTCCATTGATACATTGGCACATGCGCTCACAGTGAGTGCCCCACAGCTTCTCCCGACACTTGCACCGCCCAGTGAGCTGTTCGCAGGGTGAGCCGTTACAGGCACACTGGCCATTGCATTGACGCGCATAGAAGCCAGGGTTGCAATGGCACTGGCCGGTGTTCAAATCACAAACCGAGTTCACGGCACAATAACAGTTGTTGGAGCACTGGGTGCCCCAGAAGCCTGGGTAGCATGTACACACGCCTGTGTCTTGGCTGCAGCTGCCTTTCTGACAGTTACACGCTCTTTCACAGTTCGGCCCCCAGCGATTGGGATTACAGGTGCAGGCTCCTGTGACATCATCACACTGTCCGTTGGGATGGCATGTGCACTTACCCTTACAGTCAGGCCCCCAGAACTGTGACGGACATTCTGTAGGTGAAAAGATGAAAGGCAAATATAGATGAAACTCTGTATCATTGCTGTTTCTGTTAACTGTAAAATGTATATTTAATATATCTATTTATCTTAAAAAAAAAAAAAAGGATTCTATAGTCCCCAAAAGCACTCATTCTTCATTACAATAACAAAACAACATTGTGTAACAACATGTTCATACAATGTTATAACTATTGTAATTTAGAATTACTACACAGGCATATGAGCAACTTATAAAAGTGTTAAGTTTGAGTGTAACAGGAAACTTACTCATATCACAAGTGGCTCCAAAATAACCATGGCGGCAACGACATTCATTGGGTCGCACACAAACTTCATTCTCATTACAGGTGAAGTTACCCTCACAGATTGCTGGAGGAAAACAATTCGACAAATAATTTCACCAAAAATAGTGCATACCGTAGGGAAACTTTTCTACCGATAATATGATTCATGCTTTCTGGAGTAATAATTATGTCAATGTCTACGTACGTGTTAAGCATTCATCTCCTTGTTGTGCCCAACCACTACAGCATTGTAATCTGGGTGGGAGAAGCAGAGCGTTAGTCGATTTGTGATTCATATGTACTTAGAATAAAACAAGATATACATTTCCTCTTACAGTATTGTCAGCAGATCAGCAATGTTGCAATAGAAAAAATAAGCAGAGATAAGGGGAATGTTACAGATTATTTTTGTGTAGAAGATATTGGGTAGCTAATTAGTCATTATAAATTAAACTATTTAAAAGTGTCTAAAATGACTGCAGTCATTATCCTGAAAGATTGCTGCACATTATATTCAATTGAGGGGCCAGTGTCCAGAGGACATTGTTGACTGTAAGGTTAGTGAACAATAATCTGATACTTTATGATCACGATTTCAGTAATAACCTAAACTGTGCTTCAGATTCAAACTCCAATAGTTGTTATGAAATTCAATAAATTGAAGCTCAATTTGAAAAACAAACTGTACTTACCCTAATTCACATACATTTCTACCTCTGGCAATGAGTTCTTGACTGTGAGTCCAACAACTGAATATACTCAGAAATACAGCAACTCTAATGACATTCCTTGTTTCCATATTGCGATGCACAGCATCACTTCGAGCCCTTCCAATGGAAAAAGACTGATTTCTTCAAGTCAAAAACCTTTTCCCCTATGTTTGTCCAACAGTTATTTCACACTATCTACCTATACAAACATTTGGAAAAGTAGCTGTAAGAAAAAGTGATGACACCTCAAAGACTCTTAAGCCATACAGCTCCCAGTTTCTCCTCATACAACCTACAGACAACAGTGTAGCCTGAACACCCCCGCCCAGCCTCCGTGAAGCAAAACTATGTGTGCAAAGTTAATCGGTTTCTACTCAAACCTAAAAAATGTTAGAACAACCAGTAAAGACTTGGTCAATGGCTCCCTCTGTTGCTGAACATGAACAAGCTCTCACCCCATTTCTATCCTGGTTGACTTGAAATCCTGCAGCCTATTGCACAACTACACACCTCTAGAGGGGAGTGTGCGAACTGGAGAGAAGTCGACTTCTGTTTGCCTTCAATTGCATTTGGAATCTCCCACAGAAGCTAAACAACATTCATAAAAACCTTTACGATGGCAATGCAACTCTGGGTCACAGGCAGGGCTGAAGTGTGTAGGCCTAGGCCCTGTAGGTGAAGCAGTATGTATGTAGCCCTATAGCAGACTGCTGAGGCACTGCTGTATGGGTGCTAAACAAAAAACAAACATAACGTGTAATATTTCACATGCCTCTGTGGAGAACAGCGTTTGAAGAAAGTGTTATATTGACTTCGGCATTATTCATATGGCGTGGCTATAATCAGTGGCATCATGCTGCATCATGCATAACACTGTAAACTAGCTACACAGTAGGCCTACACCTTTAACATCGGAAAATGTAAAACAGTAACTGGGAGAGCTAGGGCACGTGTCTTTGAACCCACTTAGGGCATGACATTGACTCCCGCCCGCTTTTCATAGATGAGAGGAATCTCTCCAAACGCGTCAGAGGGGGGCACGTCCTCTGGGACGTCCTGCGTTTATACAACCAACCGCCCACACAACCGTTCAACCAGTTTAGCCGTGAACGAATGGTAGTAAGATCACGTGGTGTATCACACACAGAGGAAAAGCGAAGGATAGCAGAAGTGATACTTTACTCCATCTCGAATGTCGTACGCTAAAAGAGTATCCGCTCTTGTTAGGGCTAATTCAGAAAATATCAAGCGAATACATTTGTCACCGGGGAGATTTCGTTCAACCATCTCATCCACGAAACGTCTAGAAGTTGAACCGAAAGAGCAGCAAATTGATGGATGTACAGTCGTGAAGCCTGTTCAAGTTGATCTCATAATAAGCCAAACAAAAAATGTTACCGATGCTCAGACACCCAGGATCGCAATTGACTTTGATAATACTCATGAAGCCTACAAAAGTAAAAATAACAAGGAGCTGCTCAGAAGTCTCTTGGTCTTCAAACTGTGTACAATTGACTTCCTCGTTGACAAGAATAAGGAGGTAAGGAAAACTGAATCTGCAAAGCTATGGTTGATGAAAGTTGATAAGTGAATGATATTATGATCAATGATCGTTTGAGAACCTGATAAACCAGAAGCTCCAGGAACAAGACAGTGCTGATGGATACCAGGCACAGTAAATGACAGCTGTATCTAATTATCATGAATTACTATTATTTTTTATTTTTTAAAAACATTTTAAACTTTTTCCATTAGGTTATTCAATGTCATTTATAAGTTGTGTTCTTGAATCAATCAATCAATCATTTAAGTAGTCATTTCACAGCTGGAAACCTTACAGATTCTACCTTTACTTTGTTCTGTTCTCAGTTGATGGACCTGAGCAAGAAAGTATTTGGACAGTGGCTGTTTGAGAGGCTGATGAAGATGACGTTTTACGGCCAGTTTGTGGCAGGGGAGGACCACAACAGTATCAAGCCCCTGATCAGGAAGAACCAGGCCTTTGGTGTAGGAGCAGTGCTGGACTACAGTGTAGAGGAGGACTTAACGCAGGAGGAGGCAGAGAAGAAGGAGATGGAGTAAGTGTTCTCTATATCATCCTTAGCTCTGACACACTTGCTACTTAATTCAACATGAGTGCCCTTACCTGTTTCGGCATCCCTTATTCTAGTATAGAAAATATGCTCTCATGGTTGATTTTAAGTCACAAGCCAATACCATATCATGAAATGAACACCAAACACAAGGCCTATCTGTGTTTAACAAATGCTATTTGGAAAGGCTTGCTGCGTTTGTGTATTTTCGATGAAATATCTTTCCATGTTTCCATGTCCATCCATCGGCTCCAATGGATTATAAACAATGCACCACTTTCAGCATCATCCAAAACTGCCCTGGTAATACCCAGCCCCTATTGGCCAGCTTGGACATACCCCTCTCCTCTGATTTGTTGAAGTGAAGGAGTGTTTTTTTATATATATATATATCCCAGTCCATTTGGGAATGAGGTCACATGTGGATAGGCTTTCCTGTTGAGTAATCTGATACACCTGTTCAGAAGAGGCCTGGGCCATGTTATGCAATGTGTTGTGAAGAAACAGCCCTCCTCCACCTATTTGGTAAGGGATTTCATTACAGGCTACACACACATCCACGCTGAACTAACAAGCTGAATAGAGAGAAACCACTGAATGGTTCAACTTTACTAAAGGTATCCACAGCTACAGTGGCTTCTCTGAAAGGGCAAGGCAAGACAAGGCAAGGCAGATTTATTTGTAAAGCACACATTCATACAACCGAATGCAGACTCCTAGTGCTTTACAGAACGATTAATACATGAGAGATATTTAAAAAGTGCCATAAAATAACAATTAAAAAGCTCACATAAAATCAAAAATAGAAAAACAAACTAGTCTGTTAAAAACAGAGGCTAAACTGTCACCATTTAAAATACAATAAATTAAAAACTGAATGGAAGAAGTGCAATATAGAAAACATTTAAAAATTCAAATTTAAAATTTATTTGTAAAATATGTATTTACTTTATACGTAATATATTTATTTGCAATAGATCCACCGCAAGACAGCTAAATACTATTTTGAAAAAGTTTGTGGGTATAGTATATAGTGAATCCAGGCAACAGGTGGAGGTTTTATAACATCAATAGCTGTAATAAATGAAGCTTTAAAGCCTCTGATGAGAAATAGATCTAATGTGTGGCCTTGAACATGAATTGCACCAGATACAACATGTTGGCATAAAGCAAACGTGTCTATTAAATTCAGAAGACCTATAACAAGGCTGTCATATTTACAACATCTATATGGATATTAAAGTCCCCAGATATAGACAGTCATAATCCATAGAAACAATAGACAACAGTTCTCCAAATTCCTCCAGAAAAACACAGCAGAGTGCTTTGGGGGCCTATAGATAGTAAGAAGTAGGCTAATACGTACATTGGACAAACTGTTTAGTACAACAGCGAGATATTCAAAGGAAGAAAACATTCCTCGGTTCACCTGTTTGCATTGAAAGTGATCAGAAAAGATTATAGCAGCTCCTCCACCTTTCTTATTTACTCTGGGTGCATCAATACAGTTGAAGTTCTGTGGGGCTGTTTCCAACAGTACTGCTGCCCTGTTGTTCCAATGGCCAATGGCCTTTGAAATGGCTGTAAGGACCATGCAAAAAGAAATACAATGAAAGTTATGTTTTCAAATTGTACAAAATCTAGTTGCATATATGAAATAGTTATTATTCCTAGATATTTCTGTAGAAAAATCATGGTAACTTTGGAAACTTAAAATGTACATTGTTTCTGCAATGTAACCAGTATGATTGAGATGATGTTGTACAAGAGTTTGATCAACCATGAGGAAATGGCAAGGCCATATACGACACCTTTGGAGGAGTCTACAAATCCAAGTTGGTTGTAGAACTTTGGTTGGTTGGTCTCATGTAGCAACATGATTAGGGAAGGAGTGGCTACATAGTAATGTCTCAGGAGTGATGCAACAAACCATGTAACATTCTGACATTGCTTGGGAACAACCCCGAAGACTAATCAGGATTTGGTGAAAGCGGTACATTGTTTATAATCTGTTGGAGCCAATGAAAAATGGGATACTGATGTTTTATATGGTTAAATTGTGTGTGTGTGTGTGTGTGTGTGAGTCTAGTGTGTTTGAGAAATAATCAATCAATCCATATCTATTGTCCCCAAAGGAAGACAGAGGGAATATCAGGGAGTCTACAGTGAAACATAAGATATTTCTTCTGAATTACAAAAACGCAGCAAGGCTTTCCAAATAGCATTTGTAGTCTGTTTATCTCTATCTTTCTCCCAACACAGTCTCTTTTGTTGATAATGTGATGTATTTCAAGGATGTTGCTCCTGTTCATTCAAATGAAGTGAATCTGTTTGTGAGTCAAATCAGTGTGGCTTTACTGCTCGCTCCCTTGACGACAATGGCTGAGCTACGTCAATGCTGCGTCATTGGCTATTGTTTATCTAACAGACTCAGTGTGTACACACTCTCACTTAGATAGGTTGGTCTACCCTGTGCACGTGTTTATCTATAGATTGCTTTAAAAAAGGTTGGTCATTTTCATTTAGAAGACACTTTTATCCAAAGCGACTTACAATTAGAGATTACAGGGACATTCTCCCTGGAGTAATTTAGGGCTAAGTGCCTTACTCAAGGGCACATTAGTTGTGGTGTTCCCATATGGGATTTGAACTCATGACCTTCACCATCACCAGTCCAACTCACTGTCCACTAGGCCACCACTAGCCCCTAAAGTAACTGAAACAGAATACAAAGTCAGCAAGAATGTGTTTACAAATGTGTGATCAATATCCCAAATGTTAGGCTGTTCAGGGGCTCTGGTTTTCAGAACTGTGGCCCTACACTGGATCATACTGGATGAACATCTCATCTGATGCACACACACACACACACACACACACACACACACACACACACACACACACACACACACACACACACACACGCAGGTTTTGAAACGGCTCCCTTGTGACTCACAGTCAACGCTCTGTTATGTCAAGTCCTAGCAGGCAATTTGGACTTGTGCATAGCGTCCAGCCATGCATGCTAAATATAGAACAGTCACAACATACAGTGCTGGCACACCCCCTGCACAGGATGTGAAACATTTACTGGTATTACAGTTAAAACTCTTGGGGTGGCTGTCAGGAAACGTGATTATCTTTAGCACACTTCAACTTTGAAGAGTCATAACTCATGGTGCATGTCGATATAGCAACCCTTATTTTCATCACAACTAATATTTAACATGTTTTCCAGAATCATAGACATACATATATCTCAACAGTTTGACAGATATAATTTGCTGTGAAGGTAAAGATGGGAGATGGTGATATTCATATTTCTCATCTGATGGAATGTCTTTTCCCCTCTCTTTTAGTTCCTGTGTGTCAGAAGCTGAGAAAGAAAGTCCAGGTGTGTTAACTAAGTTGACCGAAACAACTTTTGTTGATTTTCTTAACATTTTCTAAAGCTTATTAGCAATGTGTTCTTGACATGTTATTAATGTGCAGTGCACTTGATTTGTTGCAGTGCCAGCTACAGAATGCTTCATGACACAGGAGCATGACGACAGTAAATGCTACTTGACAGAAATGGTTCATTAGTAATGTTTTAACACAACTCTCTGATAGAGGTGGGAGGCGGAACCCCTATCACTTACAGCATGTGCGTGTGATGTGAGCAGTGTTGCATTTGCCAGTTACACCAACCTGCATTTAGACCTCCTGACTGTGCTGGATGCCAGTTAAGGGTTGATGTACAACCAAGGATATGTGTTTGCATGGTGGTGGCTGGTTCTATCTGGATTTAGTGTGGAGCTTAGGAGAGGGAGTAATGAGCACAGATATGCTTGTTAAGCAGGAGAGAAGGCCTTCTTTATGTCATGTATTGCATGCTTGGGGCTCTATATTTATCTATATTTATCCTAACCTGACCTCTCCCTCAAGTCCTTATTTTCTAAACACTGGCACTGGATAAGAGATCTTTCCATATTTTCCCCCAACACATTGTTGATTGTGGTTTATATACATACTGTATATGTTACCTTGGAAAATAGGAACATGATTTGGCCCAGGTATTGGCTTGACTATACTCTTGAAATTGACTGATGTCTCTGATGCCTCTATTGCCTTGTTTGTTTGAAGAATAAGATCTCTCAGTATCTGGGCCAATGATATACAGTATGTCATTCAGGTGATGGTGATGATGGTATGTTGGGGATAGTGGAGACTGTGTTCCTGTAACTTTCCTTTCCACTGGCCTGTAGGGGAGTGTTGTTTCAGAGATGGCTGTCTTATGGCTTATGTTATATGATTGCAGGCATTGACCATCGTGAGAAGAAGTACAAGGCCCACCGTCAGTTTGGGGACCGGCGTGGGGGCGTGATCAGTGCTAGGACCTACTTCTATGCTGACGAGTCCAAGTGTGACAACCAAATGGAGACCTTCCTGAACTGCATTAAAGCCTCTGGTGGGTTAACATGGTCGAAAAACAACTGATTAAAATAACCCTTACCAAAGTTAGGATATGACATGTACTGTTGTGATAGAGGTGATGATTTAGACTGGCGTTATAATAACCATTAACACAATTATGAGTAAATGATTCATTTGTCCATTACAGGTGTTTTTGCAGCACTATTCCCAATGTTATTTTGCATATTTATGCTTTTCAGGGGGGAGCTCTGTAGATGGATTTTCCGCCATTAAGATGACTGCCCTCGGCCGCCCACACTTCCTGGTGAGTTTGGCTGTCAGTTAGACACATTCTTTTAGCGCACAATTTATGAGATGCAGTGATATGCTACTTTACAGTAAGTTTGACTTTCTGACTCCCACTGTTCTCAGCTCCAGTTCTCAGAGGTGCTGGTAAAATGGAGGCGCTTCTTCAACCTCTTAGCAGCACAGCAGGGGAAGTCTGGCATGGCGGCATTGGAACAGACACTTGAGATGGAAAAACTGAAGGTGGGCTCCTGTGCTTGTCGCCTAGAGCAAAACTCAAAAGTAGCGTTATGCAGGTGACAGTGAGGTTAACCAGAAGCAGACTGGTAGGCTAAATAACTCCCAAACCGGTCTTTCTTTAAAGACCTGTGAGCTGAGAGCCATAACAGTTCAAGAAAATAATACCCTAAAACCTCTCAAGCACAGTTTTTTTTTTATAGGGCTCTTTCATTTCAAAATGTAAAAATCATAACATTTTTACAGGAAAGTTTGACTAAGATGGGTGTTGGAGCTAAAGATGACATTGAGAATTGGTTTACTGGAGAGAAACTGGGATCATCAGGGTAAGATGCTTAAACATCACTTATTATGCATCATGCCTATGTATTAATGGTTATATGATGATGATGATGATGACGATGATGATGTACACACATACATGCATGTATGCATTAGCAAAGGACTGACATTTAAGTTAAGTCTTCTTTCATCATATCTGCCAGCACCATAGACCTCCTGGATTGGAACAGCTTGATAAATGATAGAACATCAATCTCTAATCTTCTAGTTGTTCCTAACGTTGAGGTAAGTCTTCCAGATGTGGATGCACACATTCACACCTCAACAGGTATTATGGGAAATAATTTACTCACAACATGCTTGTATGACATCCATGTACTGTGGCATGTATGCGCAGAAACACTGCTGTGTATACAGAAATCCATCCATTGTAGTGCATATAGTGTTTATGAATAAATAAATACATATACACATGAGTTAAGGTGATAGTGAAATTTCATGAATGAAATGTGTGTTTCATCCGGTCTCTAGACTGGTCAGCTGGAACCTCTGTTGAGTAAGTTCACTGCTGAGGAGGAGAAGCAGATGAAGAGGATGTTACAAAGAATGGATTTTCTGGCCAAGGTAGGGCAACCAAAGAGTTCATCCGGGCTTATGTATGAGTTATGTCTTTACCCTCCCCAGCCTAACTACGGTACAATATATATTGAAAGTGTCTTGTCATGTATGGCTCTGGTCCAACAGTTTTGGCACATTGTGCAAATGACGTACAAACTGGCCTGTAGTGAATTTCGGTACCACGGCAACTGAATGTCAAAAGTGTTGAAATCTCTCATGCGTCTGTGTCGTCATTCCTGGAAAATGTTTTGGAAAACTTTGTTTTGCGTTGTAGTTGTGATTCAACGGAAACTGGAGATAGGAACAAAGTGTAATCAAAGTGGATTTGTTGAAACTGCCTCTGTTGATAAGAGGCCCTAGAGATTTTACTTAATTGTATCGCATCACAAGATGACTAAGACCACATAACTATAGACCATGTGTCCTAATTGGCAAATACAGTAAGATATATCATATACTTACGGTATACATCTTTATAACCGTGGTTATCTTTATAACTTGAGTAAAGGCTGTTTTCGGTGTAGGCGAAATGAAAGCCATTTGTCTGTGTATCCCAGCATGCAGTGGAGAATGGGGTGAGGCTCATGGTGGATGCTGAACAGACATACTTCCAGCCAGCCATCAGCAGACTCACTCTAGAGATGCAGAGGATCTTCAACAGAGAGAAGCCCATCATCTTCAACACCTACCAGTGCTACCTCAAGGTGAGCCTTCAACAACATCCTCAACCTCACATACACACCCCCATTATAACCAGCCCCTCTTGTGCATAGAATTGCTTTTCTCTACACACACAGCTTGGGAACTCTATAGTTTAAACATGCAGGGAGGCCCCAAGTCTGTGTACAGACTTGTCATAGTGTACTTACATCATTTCCATATCTAACCCATATGAGTCCTATAGTTTAAACATGCAGGGAGGCCCCTAGTCTGTGTACAGACTTGTCATAGTGTACTTACATCATTTCAGTGAGGTGACATGGAACACACACACACACACACACACACACACACACACTCACACAATACAAATGGGGATACATCTTTATATGCTGTGAAATACAGCAATTCAGCTTTGATTAAATTGAGCCCTTTGTTTTATGATGAGGTGTGTAAAATGGATGTTATAGGGATAGGCATGTGATTTTAAATGAAAAGATGTGTGTTGACACTAGCATTACATGACTTTAAACGTGTGACTATCTTCCTTTTCAGGAAGCCTATGATAATGTGACAGTGGATGTGGAGCTGTCACGGAGAGAAGGGTGGTACTTTGGTGCCAAACTGGTCCGTGGGGCATACATGTACCAGGAGAGGTCCAGGGCACAGGAGATTGGCTATGAGGACCCCATTAACCCAGACTATGAAGCCACCAACAGGATGTACCACAAGTAAGTTCCTCTCAGACACTTTAATTGTCACTTTATAACATAGGTGTTGAATGTTTATGGTGCATGATGTGATTCAGTTTTGTGAATCATGTAGCTGATTTTGGTTTTTTTCCCCTCTGAAGGTGTTTGGACTTTGTGTTGGATGAGATTGATCACAACAGAAAGGCCAATATTATGGTGGCGTCGCACAACGAGGACACTGTGAAGTTCACCCTTGAAAAGTAAGACTTGCCTCAGGGTTCAAACCGTAACAGATTCGACACGTTTTGCCTGTATTGCCTGTGACTAACATTCTTTTGTTTGTTTGAGCACACCCATTTGCAGTGCAAAGCACCAAATACAATACTTACACTACGTCAATACACAAAACAATGTGTTTGTTATTCAATGCACAGTGTTTATTCTTCTTTGCATAGTCACGTAACGGTTGTGTGTTCTCTCTCCAGAATGAACAAGATGGGGCTGTCACCCACTGATAACAAGGTTTACTTTGGACAGCTACTCGGGATGTGTGACCAGATCAGCTTCCCACTAGGTATGTACATGTTACACACTCTCAGTATATAGCTGTGTGGCATAATCCAAAGTGTTTATATCAGTTCAAGAGGCATTGTGAGCAGAAGTCTTAAAGTGACGCTCTTACACTGAGTTGTGTAAGTGTCATTCAAGGGTCACTGAGGCTGCTATACAAACTACTCGGGTCTAAAGATTGCTGTGAAACAGACAACAACCTTAGGGTCTCCCTCAATCATTTGTTATTGATACCACAACAGTCTTGAGTGTTTAAGTCAATAGGGTCACATGCAGAGGCAGTAAGAGTATGGGTAACACTTTCCTTTAGATTTTGTGCTTTTTACACAAATATCAAACTACGGTCATGTTCTCACATGAAAATCCGAATCATGACCCAGAGCAAGTGGATGGGATTGCAACATTGTTGCATAAATTATTTATCTGATTTGCGCTCTCACAGCCCTTTATGTAAACAAAGTAACATACGCAATCGAAGCAACAGACGTGGTAGTTGATTGGTCTGAAAAATTAAGAGGGAATTCAACACGAATGATGGACCCACAACAACGTATGGTGTTCGCCCTACTGACACTTGTTTTTGGTGCCAGATAATGGCAAATCAAGATCAATACGAGCATGAGCGGGAAATAGATCTTCACCACCATTTATAAATAAATAAATAGGCCTACATACAAACAAACAAACAAGTGATGGACTGTTCTTATGAACAGCAGAGAGTGGAGAACACACGCACTTGATCTAGAGACAGCTGCTCGCTTTCATTTACCGGGGGTCTCCACATGCAGCGAGCTTGTGACACACACACGCACACACGCCGACTGAATGCCCACCGACACGTTGACTGCCTTGGGACTGTCCTGGGACGTACGTAAAGTAGGCCTAGTCCATATAGCTGCATTGAATTTGAGAGGTGCGCGCCCAACATAACATGGGAATGGTCTTATAGGTTTTTTGAAGAGCAATTAGCTTAATTAGGATGAACGATAGATAGATAGATCTGCCCGTTCGTCCCCCCCCAGATCTGCCCGTTCGTCCCGCTCATTCAACACGCATGCGCTGTTGTTTTCCTATGGACAGCCTCGAGCAGCGTTCTCACCAAAAGCGAAGCGAAGCAAAGTGATGGATGCGTTGTTTCTAACCGGAGCAAAACCACCCTTTTCAAGCGGAGCATGCGTCGATTGTTTGCTCCGGGAGCGACTTCGAATGCGCGTTCTCACAGCTCCAAACGACGCAAAGCAAAGCGAATTTCCAAGTGAAGCAAATGTTCTAGTGAGAACACACCCTAATACACAAATGTTGTCTGGACCAAAGTTTTAAAGATAGATTTTTTTAAAGATTGGGTTCCCATGTTTTACCTATTGCCTGTCATTGCTTCTTCAGTCTAATTAACATTTGTTAATAGTGTATCTTGTTCCATTTCTCTTCTCTTGAACTCTCTGAGAATAGGCCAGGCAGGATTCCCTGTGTATAAGTATGTCCCTTACGGCCCTGTGAACGAGGTCATCCCCTACCTGTCTCGACGTGCCCAGGAGAACCGCGGCTTCATGAAGGGCTCACAGCGGGAGCGCAGCCTGCTATGGAAGGAGCTGAAACGCAGGCTACTCAGTGGGCAAATCCTCTACAAGCCAGTCTACTGAGCTGCTAGACCAACACACCTGTCTGTCTGTCTGTCTGCCTATCTGTCTGTCTGTCTGTCTATCTGCCTGTCTGTCAGCCTGTCTGTCTGTCTGTCCGCCCGTGCCTTGAAACATTCCACTGTCTGAACTGAACTGTACCTGCGCACAATGGCCTTAAGGTGCAGAAATATCTGGGTCCTTCCCCAGTGCTCCAGTGAGACACACTGTCATCATGCTAAATGATCACTCTTCCTTTCCCTTATTTATAGTCACCCAAAGTAGCCTTATAACATAGATATGTTACTTTGGGCTTTTGTAGTGGTTCAGAGGTGTAAAGTATTCTTTAGTGTAAAATATTACTCTGAAAGAGCATGAGAGTACATTAACTTGATGCAATTGAATTTATTTCTGTAAGTTTGTTTTTGTTAACCCTCTTTACAGGTTCAATAATACTGTATGGTTTTACGCCCCGCGGTGGCGCAGCGGTCTAAGCATCAGTCTGGTGCAAGCTGCCCACCGGGGACTGGGATCGAATCCCGGTCTCGCCAGATCCGGATATGGCCGGGGCCCACAGGGAGCGGCATATTGAGCGGCCGCTCCCAAGGGGGGTATAGGACTATTTCCGGACAAGGATCCGGCGCGCAACACCGCCCCCGGGGTGCCGGAATAACGGTGTTGGGCTCGAGGAGCCAGACTGGCTCTCTCCTCTAGGGCTGCCGGCCACGGGGTCGTGCGGCGGATCCTACGCAATAGGCAGGGGATAATTGGATACTAGGTTGGGTGCAATTGGCTACTAAATTGGGTGAAAAAAGGGATAAAATCAGAAGAAAAAAAATGTTAGAAAACAAATACTGTATGGTTTTACAGTAACTCGTTCAAGGTCCTATTCATGTTTTCCAACTCTTTTCCATGTTAAGAAATTGACAGTTACATTTGAAGAGAGTACTGTCAGTGTCACCTTTTGCTTAGGTTAACGTATTTTGAATGTTAATACTGTATAGACTTCCTTGGGACCTATATTTGTGAAGTGTTATGTTCTAAATGTTATAGACATTAACTGTAGACCATTAATTGTCTTCAAAAGCTGTTTGTAAAATATACTCAAACAGAAGAACAAAGAAGGTGGTATGATTATACAGCAGTGCCTCATTGAAGATGTTTTCCATTTGGTGATGGAATGAATCATGTCAATGAGAAAAGACCTGTGTACTTTATTTAACATGAAATTTTTAATTTTAAATGTTTGTTGCTGGTTTCAATCAGAGAGAGAGAGATATGATGTACTGTATGTAGTGCTACATCTGTATTTGCATCGTTTGGTTTGGTTTGGCATCTCTTGTTTTATAATGATATCATCTTAATGCCTATAACCTTTTGAGAAGGGAGAATGTTTAGCTTTGGAGGTTTAAGATGAGCGATGGAAGAGCCCATGTATTGTTGAATGAAATGCAGTGCTATGAGCTATGTATTAGCTAGTTGTTGCCTATCTGATATTAAAGTTGTGTATTGGAAATCCAAATCACAATGAATTTGTTACAAAATAACAGTTCTGTCTGATGGCTGCTCTTTTATTATATAATTATGTACAGATAAATAAAGTTTTTATAAATTAATCTGTAGCCTATGTTCTTGTCCAGTGAATGGAAATAAAAGGTGCAACAAGTAACATTGTTTATGCTCAAACACTTGACCTATCCTGAACAATAGGAATGAACTCATGAGAGAGTACTGATTTACACACATGCATAGATCTCTAGACATTTCCTCTCTGTATTCTCTAATTGAGAAATGTGTTTCCAGTCACTAAGTAGAGATTCTTATGTAATGGGTTGTTTTGGAAAAAACATACTTAGATAACAACTCACATGTACTGTTTGGAATTAGTGCACAAAACATCTGAGGTTTCACTCCCTGCTGGCTCATGCCAGCTGTAGTTTCACTCTAGCCAGTTGCAGGAAAAAAGCCAGCATGTGAGGAATTTCTCACTCATTACTTTTACCCTTAGCATTGATTTACTTCATGCTCTTACTAAGGTGAACTTTGACATTTCAGATTTATCAGTAAGTACATTCAATTCTATTCATATATTACAGTTACAGCTAGTAGACCTCTCCTTAATTGGTCATATCAGGCTTTAAAAGCATGATTTGGCCTAAAATGCATACATAAATGGACAATGGAAGGATGCCTATAAGATTGTTGATGGTTCAATCAAATCGGTACAGTATGTTTTGTGCCACAATTATAATGCTGAATTTGAGGTTAAATAGTTGGGATCCGAGATTAGTGAGTAGGAAACCTCGTTTTGTTATCGTGTCATTGAGGCACTTAAAGGACTGTACCCGCTACGGTTACGCACTACTCGGTTTGTATACACTGTATGAACATTGTTGTTATGGCCAGGGGTGTTCTAGGAGAGTGGACTCATCGATTAAACATAGTCATTACAACCATTAGGAACCTTTTAGAAAGCATGAATGTTACATACTGGATTACGGTGTGAGATGAGAAAGATGTAAGATAATGTTCATTATCTTGACATTTGGACACCTTTGATCTGTAGCAAATGATGCCCCCTTGAGGTAAAAAACAAAACAAAACAAAAACTACAAACAAATACTGTATAGGTCTCACCTACCAAAAATACGTAAGCATTAATGGTTTTGGTGACATGCAAATGTAGTTAGTACAGAATGCTTGTAATTAGATCAGAAATAGATATTAAGAGTTGAATAAGATCTAATCTTTAGTTTTCTGTATTCCCAATTGAGTTTGCTCCAGACTTTTGAGTTTCTCTTTTTCAGATGGTATCAAGCCTTCAGACATCACCGTGACAACAAACAGGGCCACAACCTGTCTCTGCCAAGCAGCAGCAAACAGAGCAGCAGATGGTACAGACAGTACACAGACTTATTATTCCACCGTGTGACATTACGACATGTTCCACTGCATGTGAGCATTGTTTAAACTGCTGCCATGTGCAAATAGTCAATGTGCACCAGCCATCACTCCACACAAACACGCACCTGCACAGCCTTGTTTTAATGGCTCTAGTATGGGCTCATCATGGCTTCAGTCTATTATACAGAGAGGAAAATCACAACAGGTCCAGTCCGAAAAAACCTTGGGTCATGTGTAAGGTGTCCTCTTCCAGAACTCACCCATAGAGAAGTTAGAGAAGTTAGAACATGCCTTTGGCTTTAGTAATCGTTATTATTATTATTTGTAAATGCAATAT